>NW_025725242.1:312605-625210 GCF_021461395.2 Schistocerca americana
GATTTGAACCTCTCCTGTGGGTCCAGTTTTAGATTCCGATGCCTCACCTCAGGTTTACTGTTTCCTTGGACGTTCTTTTTGACGATGAAACACAGAAATTGCATCCAAATTTAGTAAAAAAGGCACAATGCGGACTTAAGTACAAGTGGGCTAACACTCTAACTCTCTATGATTTGAACCTCTCCTGTGAGTCCAGTTTTAGATTCCGATGCTTTACTTCATGTTTACTGTATCCCATGGACCTTCTTGTTGTCGATGAAACACAGAAATTGCATCCGAAATTAATACAAAAGGCACAATGCCGACTTAAGTACAAAAGGACTCAAACTCTAACTCTCTTTGATTAAAACCTCTTCTGTGAGTCCAGTTTTAGATTCCGATGCTCCACTTCAGGTTTACTGTATCCCTTGGACCTGATTACTGACGATGAAACACAGAAATTGCATCCGAATTTAATACAAAAGGCACAATGCCGACTTAGGTACAAGCGGACTGACACACTAACTTTCTATGATTTAAACCTCTCCTGTAATTCGAGTTTTAGATTCCGATGCTTCACTTCAGGTTTACTGTATCCCTTGGACCGTCTTATTGACGATGAAACACATAAATAGCATCCGAATTTAATACAAAAGGCACAATGACGACTTAAATACAAGAGGACTGACACTCTAACTCTCGACGATTTGAACCTCTCCTGTGAGTCCAGTTTTAGATTCCGATGCTTCTCTTCATGTTTACTGTATCCCAAGGACCTTCTTGTTGTCGATGAAACACAGAAATTGCATCCGAATTTAATACAGAAGGCACAGTACCGACTTAAGTACAAGAGTACCGACACTCAATTTTTCTTTGATTTGAACTTCTCCTGTGAGTCCAGTTTTAGATTCAGATTCTTCACTTCAGGTTTACTGTATCCCTTGGACCTTCTTATTGACGATGAAACACAGAAATTGCATCCGAATTTAATACAAAAGGCACAATGCCGACTTAGGTACAAGCGGACTGACACACTAACTTTCTATGATTTAAACCTCTCCTGTAATTCGAGTTTTAGATTCCGATGCTTCACTTCAAGTTTACTGTATCCCTTGGACCTTCTTATTGACGATGAAACATAGAAATTGCATCCGAATCTAATACAAAAGGCACAATGCCGACTTAAGTACAAGAGGACTGACACTCTAACTTTCTATGATTTGCACCCCTCCTGTGAGTCCAGTTTTAGATTCCGATGCTTCACTTCAGGTTTACTGTATCCCTTGGACCTTCTTATTGACGATGAAACACAGAAATTGCATCCGAATTTAATACAAAAGGAACAATGACGACTTAAGTACAAGGGGACTGATACTCTAACTTTCTACGATTTAAACCTCTCCTGTGAGTCCAGTTTTTGATTCCGATGCTTCACTTCAGGTTTACTGTATCCCTTGGACCTTCTTATTGACGATGGAACACAGAAATTGATTCCGAATTTAATATAAAAGGCACAATACCGACTTAAGTACAAGAGGACTGACGCTCTAACTTTATAGGATTTGAACCTCTCCTGTGAGTCCAGTATTAGATTCCGATGCATCAGTTCAGGTTTACTGTATGCCTTGGATCTTCTTATTGACGATGAAACACAGAAATTGCATCCGAATTTAATACAAAAGGCACATGCCGACTTAACTACAAGCGGACTGACACTCTAACTTTCTATGATTTGAACCTCTCGTGTAAGTCGAGTTTTAGATTCCGATGCTTCACTTCAGGTTTACTGTATCCCTTGGACCTTCTTATTGACGATGAAACACAGAAATTGCAACAAAATTCTATACAAAAGGCACAATTCCGACTTAAGTACGAGAGGAACGACACTCGAAATTTCGATTATTTGAACCTCTCCTGTGAGTCCAGTTTTAGATTCCGATGCTTCACTTCAGGTTTACTGTATCCCTTGGACCTTCTTATTGACGATGAAACACAGAAATTGCATCCGAATTTAATACAAAAGGCACAATACCGACTTATGTACAAGAGGACTGACACTCTAACCTTCTATGATTTGAACCTCTCCTGTGAGTCCAGTTTT
This sequence comes from Schistocerca americana, assembly GCF_021461395.2. Lineage (NCBI taxonomy): Eukaryota > Metazoa > Arthropoda > Insecta > Orthoptera > Acrididae > Schistocerca > Schistocerca americana. Next base: position 314,686 of record NW_025725242.1, read on the forward strand.
GGATTCCGATGCTTCACTTGAGGTTTACTGTTCCCCTTGGAACTTTTTATTGACGATGGAACACAGAAATTGCATCCGAATTTAATACAAAAGGCACAATGCCGACTTAAGTACAAGCGGACTGACACTCTAACTTTTATTATGATTTGAACCTCTCCTGTGGGTCCAGTTTTAGATTCCGATGCCTCACCTCAGGTTTACTGTTTCCTTGGACGTTCTTTTTGACGATGAAACACAGAAATTGCATCCAAATTTAGTACAAAGGCACAATGCGGACTTAAGTACAAGTGGGCTAACACTCTAACTCTCTATGATTTGAACCTCTCCTGTGAGTCAAGTTTTAGATTCCGATGCTTCACTTCAGGTTTACTGTATCCCTTGAACCTTCTTATTGACGATGAAACATAGAAATTGTATCCGAATTTAATACAAAAGGCACAATGCCGACTTAAGTACAAGAGGACTGACACTCTAACTTTCTATGATTTGAACCTCTCCTGGGAGTCCAGTTTTAGATTCTGGTGCTTCACTTCAGGTTTACTGTATTCCTTGGACCTTCTTAATGACGATGAAACACAGAAATTGCATCCGAATTTAATACAAAAGGCACAATACCGGCTTAAGAACAAGCGGACTGACACTCTAACTTTCTATGATTTGAACCTCTCTTGTGAGTCCAGTTTTAGATTCCGATGCTTCACTTCAGGTTTACGGTATACCTTGGACCTTCTTATTGCCGATGAAACACAGAAATTGCATCCGAATTTAATACAAAAGGCACAATGCCGACTTAAGTAGAAGAGGACTGACACTCTAGCATTCTATGTTTTGAACCTCTCCTGTAAGTCCAGTTTTAGATTCCGATGCTCCACTTCAGGTTTACTGTATCCCTTGGACCTTCTTATTGACGATGAAACACAGAAATTGCATCCTAATTTAATACAAAAGGCACAATACCGACTTAAGTACAAGGGGCCTCACACTCTAACTTTCAATGATTTGAACCTCTCCTGTGAGTCCAGTTATACGTTCCGATGCTTCACTTCAGGTTTACTGTATCCCTTGGACCTTCTTATTGACGATGAAACACAGAAATTAAATCCGAATTTAATACAAAAGGCACAATACCGACATAATTACAAGAGGTCTGACACTCTAACTTTCTATGATTTGAACCTCTCCTGTGAGTCCAGTTTTAGATTCGGAAGCTTCACTTCAGGTTTGTTGTATGCCTTGGACTTCATATTGACGATGAAACACAGAAATTGGATCCGAATTTAATACAAAAGGCACAACGCCGACTTAAGTACAAGAGGACTGACACTCTAACTATGATTTGAACCTCTCTTATGAGTCCAGTTTTAGATTCCGATGCTTCACTTCAGGTTTACTGTATACCTTGGAACTTCTTATTGACGATGAAACACAGAAATTGCATCCGAATTTAATACAAAAGGCACAATGCCGACTTAAGTACAAGAGGAATGACACTCTAACTTTCTATGATTTGAACCTCTCCTGTGAGTCCAGTTTTAGATTCCGATGCTTCACTTCAGGTTTACTGTATCCCTTGGACCTTCTTATTGACGATGAACCACAGAAATTGCATCCGAATTTAATACAAAAGGCACAATGCCGACTTAAGTACAAGAGGACTGACACTCTAACTTTCTATGATTTGAACCCCTCCTGTGAGTTCAGTTTTAGATTCCGATGCTTCACTTCAGGTTTACTGTATCCCTTGGCCCTTCATATTGACGATGAAACACAGAAATTGCATCCGAAATTAATACAAAAGGCACAATGCCGACTTAAGTACAGTAGGACTGACACTCTAACTCTCTATGATTTGATCCTCTCCTGTGAGTCCAGTTTTAGATTCCGATGCTTCACTTCAGGGTTACTGTTTCCTTGGACGTTCTTATTGACGATGAAACATAGAAATTGCATCCAAATATAATACAAAAGGCACAATGCGGACTTAAGTACAAGAGGACTAACACTGTAACTTTCTATGATTTGAACCTCCTCTGTGAGTCCAGTTTTAGATTCCGATGCTGCACTTCAGGTTTACTGTATCCCTTGGACCTGATTATTGACGATGAAACACAGAAATTGCATCCGAATTTAATACAAAAGGCACAATGCCGACTTAAGTACAAGAGGACTGACACTCTAACTTTTATTATGATTTGAACCTCTCCTGTGAGTCCAGTTTTAGATTCCGATGCTGCACTTCAGGTTTACTGTTTCCTTGGACGTTCTTATTGACGATGAAACATAGAAATTGCATTCAAAATTAATACAAAAGGCACAATGCGGACTTAAGTACAAGAGGACTAACACTCTAACTTTCTATGATTTGAACCTAACCTGTGAGTCCAGTTTTAGATTCCGATGCTTCACTTCAGGTTTACTGTATCCCTTGGACCCTCTTATTGACCATGAAACACAGAAATTGCATCCGAATTTAATACAGAAGGCACAATGCCGACTAAAGTACAAGAGGACTGACACTCTAACATTCTATGATTTGAACCTCTTCTGTGAGTCCAGTCTTAGATTGTGATGCTTCACTTTTGGTTTACTGTACCCCTTGGACCTTCATATTGACGATGGAACACAGAAATTACATCCGAATTTAATACGAAAGGCACAATGCCGACTTAAGTACAAGAGGAATGACACTCTAACATTCTATGATTTGAACCTCTCCTGTGAGTCCAGTTTTAGATTCCGATGCTTCACTTCAGGTTTACTGTATCCCTTGGACGTTCTTATTGACGATGAACCACAGAAATTGCATCCGAATAAAATACAAAAGGCACAATGCCGACATAAGTACAAGAGGACTGACACTCTAACTCCCTATGATTTGAACCTCTCCTGTGAGTTCTGTTTTAGATTCCGATGCTACACTTCAGGTTTACTGTGTCCCTTGGACCTTCTTATTGACGATGAAACACAGAAATTGTATCCGAATTTAATACAAAATGCACAATGCCGACTTAAGTACAAGAGGACTGACACTCTAACTTTCTATGATTTTAACCGCTCCTGTGAGTCCACTTTTAGATTCCGATGCTTCACTTCAGGTTTACTGTAACCCTTGGACCTTCTTATTGACGGTGAAACACAGAAATTGCATCCGAATTTAATACAAAAGGCACAATGCCGACTTAAGTACAAGAGGACTGACACTATAACTTTCTACGATTTGAACCTCTCCTGCGAGTGCAGTTTTAGATTTCGATGCTTGACTTCAGGTTTTCTGTAACCCTTGGACCTTCTTATTGACGATGAAACACAGAAATTGCATCCGAATTTAATACAAAAGGCACAATGCCGACTTAAGTACAAGAGGACTGACACCCTAATTTTCGATGATTTGAACCTCTCCTGTGAGTCCAGTTTCAGATTCCGATGCTTCACTTCAGGTTTACTGTATCCCTTGGACCTTCTTATTGACGATGAAACACAGAAATTGCAACCAAATTCAATACGAAAGGCACAATGCCGACTTAAGTACGAGAGGACTGACACTCTAAATTTCGATTATTTGAACCTCACCTGTGAGTCCACTTTTAGATTGCGATGCTTCACTTCAGGTTTACTGTATCCCTTGGACCTTCTTATTGACGATGAAACACAGAAATTACATCCGAATTTTACACAAAAGGCACAATGCCGACTCAAGTACAAGAGGACTGACACTCTAACTTTTGATGACTGGAACTTCTCCTGTGAGTCCAGTTTTAGATACCGATGCTTCACTTCAGGTTTACTGTATCCCTTGGACGTTCTTATTGATGATGAAACACAGCAATTGCATCCGAATTTAAGACAAAAAGCACAATGCTAACTTACGTGCAAGTGAACTGACACTATAACTCTCTATGATTTGAACCTCTCCTGTAAGTCCAGTTTTAGATTCCGATGCTTCACTTCAGGTTTACTGTATCCCTTGGACCTTCTTATTGACGATGAAACACAGAAATTGCATCCGAATTTAATGCAAAAGGCACAATGCCGACTTAAGTACAAGAGGACTGACACTCTAACTTTCGATGATTTGAACCTCTCCTGTGAGTCCAGTTTTAGATTCCGATGCTTCACTTCAGGTTTACTGTATCCCTTGCACCTTCTTATTGACGATGAAACACAGAAATTGCATCCGAAATTAATACAAAAGACACAATGCCAACTTAAGTACAGTAGGACTCACACTCTAACTCTCTATGATTTGAACCTCTCCTGTAAATCCAGTTTTAGATTCCGATGCTTCACTTCACGTTTACTGTATCCCTCGGACCTTCTTATTGACGATGAAACACAGAAATTGCATCCGAATTTAATACAAAAGGCATAATGCCGACTTAAGTACAAGAGGACTGACACTCTAACTTACTATGATTTGAACCCCTCCTGTGAGTCCAGTTTTAGATTCCGATGCTTCACTTCAGGTTTACTGTATCCCTTGGACCTTCTTATTGATACTGAAACACAGAAATTGCATCCGAAATTAATACAAAAGGCACAATGCCGACTTAAGTACAGTAGGACTCACACTCTAACTCTCTAGATTTGATCCTCTCCTGTGAGTCCAGTTTTAGATTCCGATGCTTCACTTCAGGTTTACTGTATCCCTTGGACCTGATTATTGACGATGAAACACAGAAATTGCATCCGAATTTAATACAAAAGGCACAATGCCGAGTTAAGTACAAGAGGACTAACACTCTAACTTTCTATGATTTGAACCTCCCCTGTGAGTCCAGTTTTAGATTCCGATGCTTCACTTCAGGTTTACTGTATCCCTTGGACCTTCTTATTGACCATGAAACACAGAAATTGCATCCGAATTTAATACAAAAGGCACAATGCCGACTTAAGTACAAGAGGACTGACACTCTAACATTCTATGATTTGAACCTCTTCTGTGAGTCCAGTCTTAGATTCTGATGCTTCACTTCTGGTTTACTGTATCCCATGGACCTTCTTATTGACGATGAAACACAGCAATTGCATCCGAATATAATACGAAAGGCACAATGCCGACTTAAGTACAAGAGGAATGACACTCTAACTTTCTATGATTTGAACCTCTCCTGTGAGTCCACTTTTAGATTCCGATGCTTCACTTCTGGTTTACTGTATCCCTTGGACGTTCTTATTGACGACGAAACACAGAAATTGCATCCGAATAAAATACAAAAGGCACAATGCCGACATAAGTACAAGGGGACTGACACTCTAACTTTCAATGATTTGAACCTCTCCTGTGAGTTCAGTTTTAGATTCTGATGCTTCACTTCTGGTTTACTGTATCTGTTGGACCTTCTTATTGACGATGAAACACAGAAATTGCATCCAAATTCAATACAAAAGGTACAATGCCGACTTAAGTACGAGAGGACTGACACTCTAAATTTCGATTATTTGAACCCCTCCTGTGAGTCCAGTTTTAGATTCCGATGGTTCACTTAAGGTTTACTGTATCTCTTGGACCTTCTTATTGACGATGAAACACAGAAATTGCATCCGAATTTAATGCAAATGGCACAATGCCGACATAAGTACAAGAGGACTGACACTCTAACTTTCGATGATTTGAACCTCTCCTGTGAGTCCAGTTTTAGATTCCGATGCTTCACTTCAGGTTTACTGTATCCCTTGGACCTTCTTATTGACGATGAAACACAGAAATTGCATCCGAAATTAATACAAATGGCACAATGCCAACTTAAGTACAGTAGGACTCACACTCTAACTCTCTATGATTTGATCCTCTCCTGTGAGTCCAGTTTTAGATTCCGATGCTTCACTTCAGGTTTACTGTATACCTTGGACCGTCTTATTGACGATGAAACACATAAATTGCATCAGAATTTAATACAAAAGGCACAATGACAACTTAAGTACAAGATGACTGACACTCATACTCTCTATGATTTGAACCTCTCCTGTGAATCCAGTTTTAAATTCCGATGCTTCACTTCACGTTTACTGTATCCCTTGGACCTTCTTATTGATGATGAAACACAGAATTTGGATCCGAATTTAATACAAAAGGCACAATGCCGACTTAAGTACAAGAGGACTGACACTCTAACTTTCTATGATTTGAACCCCTCCTGTGAGTCCAGTTTTAGATTCCGATGCTTCACTTCAGGTTTACTGTATCCCTTGGACCTTCTTATTGATGATGAAACACAGAAATTGCATCCGAAATTAATACAAAAGGCACAACGCCGACTAAAGTACAGTAGGACTCACACTCTAACTCTCTATGATTTGATCCTCTCCTGTGAGTCCAGTTTTAGATTCCGATGCTTCACTTCAGGTTTACTGTATCCCTTGAACCTGATTATTGACGATGAAATACAGAAATTGCATCCGAATTTAATACAAAAGGCACAATGCCGACTTAAGTACAAGAGGACTGACACTCTAACTTTTATTATGATTTGAACCTCTCCTGTGAGTCCAGTTTTAGATTCCGATGCTTCACTTCAGGTTTACTTTTTCCTTGGACGTTCTTATTGACGATGAAACATAGATATTGCATCCAAATTTAATACAAAAGGCACAATGCGGACTTAAGTACAAGAGGACTAACACTCTAACTTTCTATGATTTGAACCTCCCCTGTGAGTCCAGTTTTAGATTCCGATGCCTCACTTCAGGTTTACTGTATCCCTTGGACCTTCTTATTGACCATGAAACACAGAAATTGCATCCGAATTTAATACAAAAGGCACAATGCCGACTTAAGTACAAGAGGACTGGCACTCTAACATTCTATGATTTGAACCTCTTCTGTGAGTCCAGTCTTAGATTCTGATGCTTCACTTCTGGTTTACTGTATCCCTTGGACCTTCTTATTGACGATGAAACACAGAAATTGCATCCGAATTTAATACCAAAGGCACAATGCCGACTTAAGTACAAGAGGAATGACACTCTAACTTTCTATGATTTGAACCTCTCCTGTGAGTCCAGTTTTATATTCCGATGCTTCACTTCTGGTTGACTGTATCCCTTGGACGTACTTATTGACGATGAAACACAGAAATTGCATCCGAATAAAATACAAAAGGCACAATGCCGACTTAAGTACATGGGGACTGACACTCTAACTTTCTATGATTTGAACCTCTCCTGTGAGTTCAGTTTTAGATTCCGATGCTACACTTCAGGTTTACTGTATCCCTTGGACCTTCTTATTGACGATGAAACACAGAAATTGCATCCGAATTTAATACAAAATGCACAATGCCGACTTAAGTACAAGTGGACTGACACTCTAACTTTCTATGATTTTAACCTCTCCTGCGAGTCCAGTTTCAGATTCCGATGCTTCACTTCAGGTTTACTGTAACCCTTGGACCTTCTTATTGACGGTAAAACACAAAAATTGCATCCGAATTTAATACAAAACGCACAATGCCGACTTAAGTACAAGAGAACTGACAACCTAACTTTCTACGATTTGAACCTCTCCTGCGAGTGCAGTTTTAGATTTCGATGCTTGACTTCAGGTTTACTGTAACCCTTGTACCTTCATATTGACGATGAAACACAGAAATTGCATCCGAATTTAATACAAAAGGCACAATGAAGACTTAAGTACAGGAGGACTGACACCCTAACTTTCGATGATTTGAACCTCTCCTGTGAGTCCAGTTTCAGATTCCAATGCTTCACTTCATTTATACTGTATCCCTTGGACCTTCTTATTGACGATGAAACACAGAAATTGCATCCATTCAATACAAAAGGTACAATGCCGACTAAAGTACGAGTGTGCGGACACTCTAAATTTCGATTATTTGAACCTCTCCTGTGAGTCCAGTTTTAGATTCCGATGCTTCACTTCAGGTGTCCTGTATCCCTTGGACCTTCTTATTGACGATGAAACACAGAAATTACATCCGAATTTAATGCAAAAGGCACAATGCCGACATAAGTACAAGAGTACTGACACTCTAACTTTCGATGATTTGAACCTCTCCTGTGAGTCCAGTTTTAGATTCCGATGCTTCACTTCAGGTTTACTGTATCACTTGGACCTTCTTATTGACGATGAAACACAGAAATTGCATCCGAATTTAATACAAAAGGCACAATGCCGACTTAAGTACAGTAGGACTCACACTCTAACTCTCTATGATTAGATCCTCTCCTGTGAGTCCAGTTTTAGATTCCGATGCTTCACTTCTGGTTTACTGTATCCCTTGGACCGTCTTATTGACGATGAAACACATAAATTGCATCCGAGTTTAATACAAAAGGCACAATGACGACTTAAGTACAAGATGACTGACACTCTAACTCTCTATGATTTGAACCTCGCCTGTGAATCCAGTTTTAGATTCCGATGCTTCACTTCACGTTTACTGTTTCCTTGGACGCTCTTATTGACGACGAAACATAGAAATTGCATCCAAATTTAATACAAAAGGCACAATGCGGACTTAAGGACAAGAGGACTAACACTCTAAGTTTCTATGATTTGAACCTCCCCTGTGAGTCCAGTTTTAGATTCTGATGCTGCACTTCAGGTTTACTATATCCCTTGGACCTTCTTATTGACCATGAAACACAGAAATTGCATCCGAATTTAATACGAAAGCACAATGCCGACTTAAGTACAAGAGGAATGACACTCTAACTTTCTATGATTTGAACCTCTCCTGTCAGTCCAGTTTTAGTTTCCGATCCTTCACTTCTGGTTTACTGTATCCCTTGGACGTTCTTATTGACGATGAAACACAGAAATTACATCCGAATAAAATACAAACGGCACAATGCCGACTTAAGTACAAGAGGACTGACACTTTAACTTTCTATGATTTGAACCTCCCCTGTGAGGCAGTTTTAGATTCCGATGCCTCACTTCAGGTTTACTGTATCCCTTGGACCTTCTTATTGACCATGAAACACAGAAATTGCATCCGAATTTAATACAAAAGGCACAATGCCGACTTAAGTACAAGAGGACTGACACACTAACATTCTATGATTTGAACCTCTTCTGTGAGTCCAGTCTTAGATTCTGATGCTTCACTTCTGGTTTACTGTATCCCTTGGACCTTCTTATTGACGATGAAACACAGAAATTGCATCCGAATTTAATACGAAAGGCACAATGCCGACTTAAGTACAAGAGGAATGACACTCTAACTTTCTATGATTTGAACCTCTCCTGTGAGTCCAGTTTTATATTCCGATGCTTCACTTCTGGTTGACTGTATCTCTTGGACGTTCTTATTGACGATGAAACACAGAAATTGCATCCGAATTTAATACAAAAGGCACAATGCCGACTTAAGGACAAGAGGACTGACACTCTAAATTTCTACGATTTGAACCTCTCCTGCGAGTGCAGTTTTAGATTTCGATGCATGACTTCAGGTTTACTGTAACCCTTGTACCTTCTTATTGACGATGAAACACAGAAATTGCATCCGAATTTAATACAAAAGGCACAATGCCGACTTAAGTACAAGAGGACTGACACCCTAACTTTCGATGATTTGAACCTCTCCTGTGAGTCCAGTTTCAGATTCCGATGCTTCACTTCAGGTTTACTGTATCCCTTGGACCTCCTTATTGACGATGAAACACAGGAATTGCATCCAAATTCAATACAAAAGGTACAATGCCGACTTAAGTACGAGTGGACTGACACTCTAAATTTCGATTATTTGAACCTCTCCTGTGAGTCCAATTTTAGATTCCGATGCTTCACTTCAGGTTTACTTTATCCCTTGGACCTTCTTATTGACGATGAAACACAGAAATTGCATCCGAATTTAATGCAAAAGGCACAATGCCGACTTAAGTACAAGAGTACTGACACTCTAACGTTCGATGATTTGAACCTCTCCTGTGAGTCCAGTTTTAGATTCCGATACGTCACTTCAGGTTACTGTATCCCTTGGACCTTCTTATTGACGATGAAAAACAGATATTGCATCCGAATTTAATACAAAAGGCACAATGCCGACTTCAGTACAGTAGGACTCACACTCTAACTCTCTATGATTAGATCCTCTCCTGTGAGTCCAGTTTTAGATTCCGATGCTTCACTTCAGGTTTACTGTATCCCTTGGACCGTCTTATTGACGATGAAACTCATAAATTGCATCCGAATTTAATACAAAAGGCACAATGACGACATAAGTACAAGATGACGGACACTCTAACTCTCTATGATTCGAACCTCTCCTGTGAATCCAGATTTAGATTCCGATGCTTCACTTCACGTTTACTGTATCCCTTGGACGTTCTTATTGACGATGAAACACAGAAATTGCATCCGAATTTAATACAAAAGGCACAATGCCGACTTAAGTACAAGAGGACTGACACCCTAACTTTCGATGATTTGAACCTCTCCTGTGAGTCCAGTTTCAGATTCCGATGCTTCACTTCAGGTTTACTGTATCCCTTGGACCTTCTTATTGACGATGAAACACAGGAATTGCATCCAAATTCAATACAAAAGGTACAATGCCGACTTAAGTACGAGTGGACTGATACTCTAAATTTCGATTATTTGAACCTCTCCTGTGAGTCCAGTTTTAGATTCCGATGCTTCACTTCAGGTTTACTTTATCCCTTGGACCTTCTTATTGACGATGAAACACAGAAATTGCATCCGAATTTAATGCAAAAGGCGCAATGCCGAATTAAGTACAAGAGTACTGACACTCTAACGTTCGATGATTTGAACCTCTCCTGTGAGTCCAGTTTTAGATTCCGGTGCTTCACTTCAGGTTTACTGTATCCCTTGGACCTTCTTATTGACGATGAAACACAGAAATTGCATCCCAATTTAATACAAAAGGCACAATGCCGACTTAAGTACAGTAGGACTCACACTCTAACTCTCTATGATTAGATCCTCTCCTGTGAGTCCAGTTTTAGATTCCGATGCTTCACTTCAGGTTTACTGTATCCATTGGACCGTCTTATTGACGATGAAACTCATAAATTACATCCGAATTTAATGCAAAAGGCACAATGACGACATAAGTACAAGGTGACTGACGCTCTAACTCTCTATGATTTGAACCTCTCCTGTGAATCCAGTTTTAGATTCCGATGCTTCACTTCACGTTTACTGTATCCCTTGGACGTTCTTATTGACGATGAAACACTGAAATTGCATCGGAATTTAATACAAAAGGCACAATGCCGACTTAAGTACAAGAGGACTGACACTCTAACTTTCTATGATTTGAACCCCTCTTGTGAGTCCAGTTTTAGATTCCGACGCTTCACATCAGGTTTACTGTATCCCTTGGACCTGATTATTGACGATGAAACACAGAAATTGCATCCGTATTTAATACAAAAGGCACAATGCCGACTTAAGTACAAGAGGACTAACACTCTAACTTTTATTATGATTTGAACCTCTCCTGTGAGTCCAGTTTTAGATTCCGATGCTTCACTTCAGGTTTACTGTTTCCTTGGACGCTCTTATTGACGATGAAACATAGAAATTGCATCCAAATTGAATACAAAAGGCACAATGCGGACTTAAGTACAAGAGGACTAACACTCTAACTTTCTATGATTTGAACCTCCCCTGTGAGTCCAGTTTTAGACTCCGATGCTGCACTTCAGGTTTACTATATCCCTTGGACCTTCTAATTGACCATGAAACACAGAAATTGCATCCGAATTTAATACGAAAGGCACAATGCCGACTTAAGTACAAGAGGAATGACACTCTAACTTTCTATGATTTGAACCTCTCCTGTCAGTCCAGTTTTAGATTCCGATGCTTCACTTCTGGTTTACTATATCCCTTGGACGTTCTTATTGACAATGAAACACAGAAATTGCATTCGAATAAAATACAAACGGCGAAATGCCGACTTAAGGACAAGAGGACTGACACTCTAAATTTCTACGATTTGAACCTCTCCTGCGAGTGCAGTTTTAGATTTCGATGCTTGACTTCAGGTTTACTGTAACCCTTGTACCTTCTTATTGACGATGAAACACAGAAATTGCATCCGAATTTAATACAAAAGGCACAATGCCGACCTAAGTACAAGAGGACTGACACCCTAACTTTCGATGATTTGAACCTCTCCTGTGAGTCCAGTTTCAGATTCCGATGCTTCACTTCTGGTTTACTGTATCCCTTGGACCTTCTTATTGACGATGGAACACAAAAATTGCATCCGAATTTAATACTAAAGGCACAATGCAGACTTAAGTACAAGAGGCCTGACACTCAAATTTTCTATGATTTGAACCTCCCGTGTGAGTCCAGTTTTAGATTCCGACGCTTCACTTCAGGTATACTGTATCCCTTGGACGTTCTTATTGACGATGAAACACAGAAATTGCATATAAATTCAATACAAAAGGCACTATGCCGACTTAAGTACGAGAGGACTGACACTCTAAATTTCGATTATTTGAACCTCTCCTGTGAGTCCAGTTTTAGATTCCGAAGCTTCACTTCAGGTTTACTGTATCCCTTGGACCTTCTTATTGACGATGAAACACAGAAATTACATCCGAATTTTATACAAAAGGCACAATGCCGACTCAAGTACAAGAGGACCGACACTCTAACTTTCGATGATTTGAACCTCTCCTGTGAGTCCAGTTTTAGATACCGATGCTTCACTTCAGGTTTTCTGTATCCCTTGGACCTTCTTATTGATGATGAAACACAGCAATTGCATCAGAATTTAAGACAAAAGGCACAATGCTAACTTACGTGCAAGTGGACTGACACTCTAACTATCTATGATTTGAACCTCTCCTGTGAGTCCAGTTTTAGATTCCGATGCTTCACTTCAGGTTTACTGTATCCCTTGGACCGTCTTATTGACGATGAAACACATAAATTGCATCCGAATTTAATACAAAAGGCACAATGACGACTTAAGTACAAGATGACTGACGCTCTAACTCTCTATGATTTGAACCTCTCCTGTGAATCCAATTTTAGATTCCGATGCTTCACTTCACGTTTACTGTATCCCTTGGACCTTCTTATTGACGATGAAACACAGAAATTGCATCCGAATGTAATACAAAAGGCACAATGCCGACTTAAGTACAAGAGGACTGACACTCTAACTATCTATGATTTGAACCCCTCCTGTGAGTCCAGTTTTAGATTCCGATGCTTCACATCAGGTTTACTGTATCCCTTGGACCTTCTTATTGATGATGAAACACAGAAATTGCATCCGAAATTAATACAAAAGGCACAATGCCGACTTAAGTACAGTAGGACTCACACTCTAACTCTCTATGATTTGATCCTCTCCTGTGAGTCCAGTTTTAGATTCCGATGCTTCACTTCAGGTTTACTGTTTCCTTGGACGTTGTTATTGACGATGAAACATAGAAATTGCATCCAAATTTAATACAAAAGGCACAATGCGGACTTAAGTACAAGAGGACTAACACCCTAACTTTCTATGATTTGAACCTCCCCTGTCAGTCCAGTTTTAGATTCCGATGCTTCACTTCAGGTTTACAGTATCCCTTGGACCTTCTTATTGACCATGAAACACAGAAATTGCATCCAAATTATATACAAAAGGCACAATGCCGACTTAAGTACAAGAGGACTGACACTCTAACAATCTATGATTTGAACCTCTTCTGTGATTCCAGTCTTAGCTTCTGATGCTTCACTTCTGGTTTACTGTATCGCTTGGACCTTCTTATTGACGATGAAACACAGAAATTGCATCCGAATTTAATACAAAATGCACAATGCCGACTTAAGTACAAGAGGACTGACACTCTAACTTTCTATGATTTTAACCTCTCCTGTGAGTCCAGTTTTAGATTCCGATGCTTCACTTCAGGTTTGCTGTTTCCTTGGACGTTCTTATTGACGATGAAACATAGAAATTGCATCCAAATTTAAAAAAAAAGGCACAATGCTGACTTAAGTACAAGAGGACTAACACTCTAACTTTCTATGATTTGAACCTCCCCTGTGAGTCCAGTTTTAGATACCGATGCTTCACTTCAGGTTTACTGTATCCCTTGGACCTTGTTATTGACCATGAAACACAGAAATTGCATCCGAATTTAATACAAAACGCACAATGCCGACTTAAGTACAAGAGGACTGACACTCTAACATTCTATGATTTGAACCTCTTCTGTGAGTCCAGTCTTAGATTCTGATACTACACTTTTGGTTTACTGTATCCCCCGGACCTTCTTATTGACGATGAAACACAGAAATTGCATCCGAATTTAATACGAAAGGCACAATGCCGACTTAAGTACAAGAGGAATGACACTCTAACTTTCTATGATTTGAACTACTCCTGTGAATCCAGTTTTAGATTCCGATGCTTCACTTCACGTTTACTGTATCCCTTGGACGTTCTTATTGACGATGAAACACAGAAATTGCATCGGAATTTAATACAAAAGGCACAATGCCGACTTAAGTACAAGAGGACTGACACTCTAACTTTCTATGATTTGAACCCCTCCTGTGAGTCCAGTTTTAGATTCCGATGCTTCACATCAGGTTTACTGTATCCCTTGGACCTTCTTATTGATGATGAAAGACAGAAATTGCATCCGAAATTAATAAAAAAGGCACAATGCCGACTTAAGTACAGTAGGACTCACACTCTAACTCTCTATGATTTGATCCTCTCCTGTGAGTCCAGTTTTAGATTCCGATGCTTCACTTCAGGTTTACTGTATCCCTTGGACCTGATAATTGACGATGAAACACCGAAATTGCATCCGAATTTAATACAAAAGGCACAATGCCGACTTAAGTACAAGAGGACTGACACTCTAACTCTCTATGATTTGAACCTCTCCTGTGAGTTCAGTTTTAGATTCCGATGCTACACTTCAGGTTTACTGTATCCCTTGGACCTTCTTATTGACGATGAAACACAGAAATTGCATCCGAATTTAATACAAAATGCACAATGCCGACTTAAGTATAAGGGGACTGACACTCTAACTTTCTATGATTTTAACCTCTCCTGTGAGTCCAGTTTTAGATTCCGATGCATCACTTCAGGTTTACTGTAACCCTTGGACCTTCTTATTGACGGTGAAACACAGAAATTGCATCCGAACTTAATACAAAAGGCACAATGCCGACTTAAGTACAAGAGGACTGACACCCTAACTTTTGATGATTTGAACCTCTCCTGTGAGTCCAGTTTCAGATTCCGATGCTTCACTTCAGGTTTACTGTATCCCTTGGACCTTCTTATTGACGATGAAACACAGGAATTGCATCCAAATTCAATACAAAAGGTACAATGCCGACTTAAGTACGAGTGGACTGACACTCTAAATTTCGATTATTTGAACCTCTCCTGTGAGTCCAGTTTTAGATTCCGATGCTTCACTTCAGGTTTACTTTATCCCTTGGACCTTCTTATTGACGATGAAACACAGAAATTGCATCCGAATTTAATGCAAAAGGCACAATGCCGAATTAGGTACAAGAGTACTGACACTCTAACGTTCGATGATTTGAACCTCTCCTGTGAGTCCAGTTTCAGATTCCGATGCTTCACTTCAGGTTTACTGTATCCCTTGGACCTTCTTATTGACGATGAAACACAGAAATTGCATCCCAATTTAATACAAAAGGCACAATGCCGACTTAAGTACAGTAGGACTCACACTCTAACTCTCTATGATTAGATCCTCTCCTGTGAGTCCAGTTTTAGATTCCGATGCTTCACTTCAGGTTTACTGTTTCCATTGGACCGTCTTATTGACGATGAAACTCATAAATTACATCCGAATTTAATGCAAAAGGCACAATGACGACATAAGTACAAGATGACTGACACTCTAACTCTCTATGATTTGAACCTCTCCTGTGAATCCAGTTTTAGATTCCGATGCTTCACTTCACGTTTACTGTATCCCTTGGACGTTCTTATTGACGATGAAACACAGAAATTGCATCGGAATTTAATACAAAAGGCACAATGCCGACTTAAGTACTAGAGGACTGACACTCTAACTTTCTATGATTTGAACCCCTCTTGTGAGTCCAGTTTTAGATTCCGATGCTTCACATCAGGTTTACTGTATCCCTTGGACCTGATTATTGACGATGAAACACAGAAATTGCATCCGTATTTAATACAAAAGGCACAATGCCGACTTAAGTACAAGAGGACTGACACCATAACTTTTATTATGATTTGAACCTCTCCTGTGAGTCCAGTTTTAGATTCCGATGCTTCACTTCAGGTTTACTGTTTCCTTGGACGCTCTTATTGACGATGAAACATAGAAATTGCATCCAAATTGAATACAAAAGGCACAATGCGGACTTAAGTACAAGAGGACTAACACTCTAACTTTCTATGATTTGAACCTCCCCTGTGAGTCCAGTTTTAGACTCCGATGCTGCACTTTAGGTTTACTATATCCCTTGGACCTTCTAATTGACCATGAAACACAGAAATTGCATCCGAATTTAATACGAAAGGCACAATGCCGACTTAAGTACAAGAGGAATGACACTCTAACTTTCTATGATTTGAACCTCTCCTGTCAGTCCAGTTTTAGATTCCGATGCTTCACTTCTGGTTTACTATATCCCTTGGACGTTCTTATTGACGATGAAACACAGAAATTGCATTCGAATAAAATACAAACGGCGAAATGCCGACTTAAGTACAAGAGGACTGACACTCTAACTTTCTATGATTTGAACCTCTCCTGTGAGTTCACTTTTAGATTCCGATGCTACACTTCAGGTTTACTGTATCCCTTGGACCTTCTTATTGACGATGAAACACAGAATTTGCATCCGAATTTAATACAAAATGCACAATGCCGACTTAGGTATAAGGAGACTGACACTCTAACTTTCTATGATTTTAACCTCTCCTGTGAGTCCAGTTTTAGATTCCGATGCTTCACTTCAGGTTTACTGTAACCCTTGGCCCTTCTTATTGACGGTGAAACACAGAAATTGCATCCGAATTTAATACAAAAGGCACAATGCCGACTTAAGGACAAGAGGACTAACACTCTAAATTTCTACGATTTGAACCTCTCATGCGAGTGCAGTTTTAGATTTCGATGCTTGACTTCAGGTTTACTGTAACCCTTGTACCTTCTTATTGACGATGAAACACAGAAATTGCATCCGAATTTAATACAAAAGGCACAATGCCGACCTAAGTACAAGAGGACTGACACCCTAACTTTCGATGATTTCAACCTCTCCTGTGAGTCCAGTTTCAGATTCCGATGCTTCACTTCTGGTTTACTGTATCCCTTGGACCTTCTTATTGACGATGGAACACAGAAATTGCATCCGAATTTAATACAAAAGGCACAATGCAGACTTAAGTACAAGAGGCCTGACACTCAAATTTTCTATGATTTGAACCTCCCGTGTGAGTCCAGTTTTAGATTCCGACGCTTCACTTCAGGTATACTGTATCCCTTGGACGTTCTTTTTGGCGATGAAACACAGAAATTGCATCCAAATTCAATACAAAAGGCACTATGCCGACTTAAGTACGAGAGGACTGACACTCTAAATTTCGATTATTTGAACCTCTCCTGTGAGTCCAGTTTTAGATTCCGAAGCTTCACTTCAGGTTTACTGTATCCCTTGGACCTTCTTATTGACGATGAAACACAGAAATTACATCCAAATTTTATACAAAAGGCACAATGCCGACTCAAGTACAAGAGGACCGACACTCTATCTTTCGATGATTTGAACCTCTCCTGTGAGTCCAGTTTTAGATACCGATGCTTCACTTCAGGTTTTCTGTATCCCTTGGACCTTCTTATTGATGATGAAACACAGCAATTGCATCAGAATTTAAGACAAAAGGCACAATGCTAACTTACGTGCAAGTGGACTGACACTCTAACTACCTATGATTTGAACCTCTCCTGTGAGTCCAGTTTTAGATTCCGATGCTTCACTTCAGGTTTACTATATCCCTTGGACCGTCTTATTGACGATGAAACACATAAATTGCATCCGAATTTAATACAAAAGGCACAATGACGACTTAAGTACAAGATGACTGACGCTCTAACTCTCTATGATTTGAACCTCTCCTGTGAATCCAGTTTTAGATTCCGATGCTTCACTTCACGTTTACTGTATCCCTTGGACCTTCTTATTGACGATGAAACACAGAAATTGCATCCGAATGTAATACAAAAGGCACAATGCCGACTTAAGTACAAGAGGACTGACACTCTAACTATCTATGATTTGAACCCCTCCTGTGAGTCCAGTTTTAGATTCCGATGCTTCACATCAGGTTTACTGTATCCCTTGGACCTTCTTATTGATGATGAAACACAGAAATTGCATCCGAAATTAATACAAAAGGCACAATGCCGACTTAAGTACAGTAGGACTCACACTCTAACTCTCTATGATTTGATCCTCTCCTGTGAGTCCAGTTTTAGATTCCGATGCTTCACTTCAGGTTTACTGTTTCCTTGGACGTTGTTATTGACGATGAAACATAGAAATTGCATCCAAATTTAATACAAAAGGCACAATGCGGACTTAAGTACAAGAGGACTAACACCCTAACTTTCTATGATTTGAACCTCCCCTGTCAGTCCAGTTTTAGATTCCGATGCTTCACTTCAGGTTTACTGTATCCCTTGGACCTTCTTATTGACCATGAAACACAGAAATTGCATCCAAATTTAATACAAAAGGCACAATGCCGACTCAAGTACAAGAGGACTGACACTCTAACAATCTATGATTTGAACCTCTTCTGTGATTCCAGTCTTAGCTTCTGATGCTTCACTTCTGGTTTACTGTATCGCTTGGACCTTCTTATTGACGATGAAACACAGAAATTGCATCCGAATTTAATACGAAAGGCACAATAATGGCTTAAGTACAAGAGGAATGGCACTCTAACTTTCTATGATTTGAACCTCTCCTGTGAGTCCAGTTTTAGATTCCGATGCTTCACTTCAGGTTTACTGTATCCTTTGGACGTTCTTATTCACGATGAAACACAGAAATTGCATCCGAATAAAATACAAAATGCACAATGCCGACTTAAGTACAAGAGGACTGACACTGTAACTTTCTATGATTTTAACCTCTCCTGTGAGTCCAGTTTTAGATTCCGATGCTTCACTTCAGGTTTACTGTTTCCTTGGACGTTCTTATTGACGATGAAACATAGAAATTGCATCCAAATTTAAAAAAAAAGGCACAATGCGGACTTAAGTACAAGAGGACTAACACTCTAACTTTCTATGATTTGAACCTCCCCTGTGAGTCCAGTTTTAGATACCGATGCTTCACTTCAGGTTTACTGTATCCCTTGGACCTTGTTATTGACCATGAAACACAGAAATTGCATCCGAATTTAATACAAAACGCACAATCCGACTTAAGTACAAGAGGACTGACACTCTAACATTCTATGATTTGAACCTCTTCTGTGAGTCCAGTCTTAGATTCTGATACTTCACTTCTGGTTTACTGTATCCCCCGGACCTTCTTATTGACGATGAAACACGGAAATTGCATCCGAATTTAATACGAAAGGCACAATGCCGACTTAAGTACAAGAGGAATGACACTCTAACTTTCTATGATTTGAACTACTCCTGTGAGTCCAGATTTAGATTCCGATCCTTCACTTCTGGTTTACTGTATCCCTTGGACGTTCTTATTGACGATGAAACACAGAAATTGCATCCGAATAAAATACAAAAGGCACAATGCCGACTTAAGTACAAGAGGACTGACACTCTAACTTTCTATGATTTGAACCTCTCCTGTGCGTTCAGTTTTAGATTCCGATGCTACACTTCAGGTTTACTGTATCCCTTGGACCTTCTTATTGACGATGAAACACAGAAATTGCATCCGAATATAATACAAAATGCACAATGCCGACTTAAGTACAAAAGGACTGACACTCTAACTTTCTATGATTTTAACCTCTCCTGTGAGTTCAGTTTTAGATTCCAATGCTTCACTTCAAGTTTACTGTAACCCTTGGACCTTCTTATTGACGGTGAAACACAGAAATTGCATCCGAATTTAATACAAAAGGCACAATGCCGCCTTAAATACAAGAGGACTGACACTCTAACTGTCTACGATTTGAACCTCTCCTGCGAGTGCAGTTTTAGATTTCGAAGCTTGACTTCAGGTTTACTGTAACCCTTGGACCTTCTTATTGACGATGAAACACAGAAATTGCATACGAATTTAATACAAATGGCACAATGCCGACTTAAGTACAAGAGGACTGACACCCTAACTTTCGAAGATTTGTACCTCTCCTGTGAGTCCAGTTTCAGATTCCGATGCTTCACTTCAGGTTTACTGTGTCCCTTGGACCTTCTTATTGACGATGAAACACAGAAATTGCATCCGAAGTCAATACAAAATGCACAATGCTGACTTAAGTACAAGAGGACTGACACTCAAATTTTCCATGATTTGAACCTCCCCTGTGAGGCCAGTTTTAGATGCCGACGCTTCACTTCAGGTATACTGTATCCCTTTGTACCTTCTTATTGACAACGAAACATAGAAATTGCATCGAAATGCAATACAAAAGGCACAATGAGGACATAAGTACGAGAGGACTGACACTCTAAATTTCGATTATTTGAACCTCTCCTGTGAGTCCAGTTTTAGATTCCGATGCTTCACTTCAGGTTTACTGTATCCCTTGGACCTTCTTATTGACGATGGAACACAGAAATTACATCCGAATTTTATACAAAAGGCACAATGCCGACTCAAGTACAAGAGGACTGACACTCTAACTTTCGATTATTTGAACCTCTCCTGTGAGTCCAGTTTTAGATACCGATGCTTCACTTCAGGTTTACTGTATCCCTTCGACCTTCTTATTGACGATGAAACACAGAAATTGCATCCGAATTTAATGTAAAAGGCACAATGCCGACTTAAGTACAAGAGGACTGACACTCTAACTTTCGATGATTTGAACCTCTCCTGTGAGTCCAGTTTTAGATTCCGAAGCTTCAGTTCAGGTTTACTGTATCCCTTGGACCTTCTTATTGACGATGAAACACAGAAATTGCATCTGAATTTAATACAAAAGGCACAATGACGACTTAAGTACAAGAGGACTGACACCCTAACTTTCGATGATTTGAACTTCTCCTGTGAGTCCAGATTTAGATTCCGATGCTTCACTTCAGGTTTACTGTATCCCTTGGACCTTCTTATTGACGATGAAACACAGAAATTGCATCCAAATTTAATACAAAAGGCACAATGCCGACTTAAGTACAAGTGGACTGACACTCTCACTTTCTATGATTTGAACCTCTAAGTCCAGTTTCCGATTCCGATGCTTCACTTCAGGTTTACTGTATCGCTTGGACCTTCTTATTGACGATGAAACACAGAAATTGCATCCGAATTAAATACAAAAGGCACAATGCCGACTTAAGTACAAGAGGACTGACACTCTAACTTTATATGATTTGAACCTCTCCTGTGGATCCAGTTTGAGATTCCGATGCTTCACTTCTGGTTTACTGTATCCCTTGGACCTTCTTATTGACGATGAAACACAGAAATTGCATCCTAATTTAATACGAAAGGCACAATGCTGACTTAAGTACAAGAGGAATAACACTCTAACTTTCTATGATTTGAACCTCTCCTGTGAGTCCAGTTTTAGATTCCGATGCTTCCCTTCAGGTTTACTGTATCCCTTGGACGTTCTTATTGACGATGAAACACAGAAATTGCATCCGAATAAAATACAAAAGGCACAATGTCGACTTAAGTGCAAGAGGACTGACACTCTAACTTTCTATGATTTGAACCTCTCCTGTTAGTCCAGGTTTAGATTCCGATGCTTCACTTCAGGTTTACTGTAACGCTTTGACCTTCTTATTGACGGTGAAACACAGCAAATACATCCGAATTTTATACAAAAGGCACAATGCCGACATAAGTACAAGAGGACTAAAAAACCCTAAATTTCGATGATTTGAACCTCTCCTGTGAGTCCAGTTTCAGATTCCGATGCTTCCCTTCAGGTTTACTGTATCCCTTGGACCTTCTTATTGACGATGAAACACAGAAATTGAATCCGAATTTAATACGAAAGGCACAATGCTGACTTAAGTACAAGAGGAATAACACTCTAACTTTCTATGATTTGAACCTCCCCTGTGAGTCGAGTTTTAGATTCCGATGCTTCACTTCAGGTTTACTGTATCCCTTGGACCTTCTTATTGACAATGAAACACAGCAATTGCATCCGAATTTAAGACAAAAGGCACAATGCTAACTTACGTGCAAGTGGACTGACATTCTAACTCTCTATGATTTGAACCTCTCCTGTGAGTCCAGTTTTAGATTCCGATGCTTCACTTCAGGTTTACTGTATCCCTTGGACCTTCTTATTGACGATGAATCACAGAAATTGCATCCGAATTTAATACAAAAGGCACAATGACGACTTAAGTACAAGAGGACTGACACCCTAACTTTCGATGATTTGAACCTCTCCTGTGAGTCCAGATTTAGATTCCGATGCTTCACTTCAGGTTAACTGTATCGCTTGTGCTTCTTATTGACGATGAAACACAGAAATTCATCCGAATTTAATACAAAATGCACAATGCCGACTTAAGTACAAGAGGACTGACACTCTAACTTTCTATGATTTGAGCCTCTCCTGTGAGTCCAGTTTTAGATTCCGATACTTCCCTTCAGGTTTACTGTTACCCTTGGACCTTCTTATTGACGGTGAAACACAGAAATTGCATCCGAATTTAATGCAAAAGGCACAATGCCGATTTAAGTACAAGAGGACTGACACTCCAACTTTCTACGATTTGAACCCCTCCTGTGAGTGCAGTTTTAGATTTCAATGCTTGACTTCAGAATTACTGTAACCCTTGGACCTTCTTATTGACGATGAAACACAGAAATTGCATCCGAATTTAATACAAAAGGCACAATGCCGACATAAGTACAACAGGACTGACACCCTAACTTTCGATGATTTGAACCTCTCCTGTGAGTCCAGTTTCAGATTCCGATGCTTCACTTCAGGTTTACTGTATCCCTTGGACCTTCTTATTGACGATGAAACACAGAAATTGCATCCGAATTTAATACAAAAGGCACAATGCTGTCTTAAGTACAAGAGGACTGACACTCAAATTTTCTATGATTTGAACCTCCCCTGTGAGTCCAGTTTTAGATTCCGACGCTTCACGTCAGTTTTACTGTATCCCTTGGACCTTCGTATTGACGATGAAACACAGAAATTGCATCCAAATTCAATACAAAAGGCACAATGCCGACTTAAGTACGAGAGGACTGACACTCTAAATTTCGATTATTTGAACCTCTCCTGTGAGTCCAGTTTTAGATTCCGATGCTTCACTTCAGGTTTACTGTATCCCTTGGACCTTCTTATTGACGATGAAACACAGAAATTACATCCGAATTTAATACAAAAGGCACAATGCCGACTAAAGTACAAGAGGAATGACACTCTAACTTTCTATGATTTGAACCTCTCCTGTGAGTCCAGTTTTAGATTCCGATGCTTCACTTCAGGTTAACTGTATCCCTTGGACGTTCTTATTGACGATGAGACACAGAAATTGCATCCGAATAAAATACAAAAGGCACAATGCCGACTTAAGTGCAAGAGGACTGACACTCTAACTTTCTATGATTTGAACCTCTCCTGTTAGTCCAGGATTAGTTTCCGATGCTTCACTTCAGGTTTACTGTAACGCTTTGACCTTCTTATTGACGGTGAAACACAGCAAATGCATCCGAATTTAATACAAAAGGTACAATGCCGACTTAAGTACAAGAGGACTGACACTGTAACTTTCTACGATTTGAACCTCTCCTGTGAGTGCAGTTTTAGATTTCGATGCTTGACTTCAGGTTTACTGTAACCCTTGGACCATCTTACTGTAACCCTTGGACCATCTTATTGACGATGAAACTCAGAAATTGCATCTGAATTTAATACAAAAGGCACAATGCCGACTTAAGTACAAGATGACTGTCACACTTACTTTCCATGATTTGAACCTCTTCTGTGAGTCCAGTTTTAGATTCTGATGCTTCACTTTAGGTTTACTGTATCCCTTGGACCTTCTTATTGACGATGAAACACAGAAATTGCATCCGAATAAAATACAAAAGCACAATGCCGACTTAAGTACAAGAGGACTGACACTCTAACTTTCTATGATTTGAGCCTCTCCTGTGAGTCCAGTTTTAGATTCTTCAGGTTTACTGTAACCCTTGCACCTTCTTATTGACGGTGAAACACAGAAATTGCATCCGATTTTAATACAAAAGGCGCAATGCCGACTTAAGTACAAGAGGACTGACACTCCAACTTTCTACGATTTGAACCTCTCCTGTGAGTGCAGTTTTAGATTTCGATGCTTGACTTCAGGTTTACTGTAACCCTTGGACATTCTTATTGACGATGAAACACAGAAGTTGCATCCGAATTTAATACAAAAGGCACAATGCCGACATAAGTACAAGAGGACTGACACACTAACTTTCGATGATTTGAACCTCTCCTGTGAGTCCAGTTTCAGATTCCGATGCTTCACTTCAGGTTTACTGTATCCCTTGGACCTTCTTATTGACGATGAAACACAGAAATTGCATCCGAATTTAATACAAAAGGCACAATGCTGACTTAAGTACAAGAGGACTGACACTCAAATTTTCTATGATTTGAACCTCCCCTGTGAGTCCAGTTTTAGATTCCGACGCTTCACGTCAGGTTTACTGTATCCCTTGGACCTTCTTATTGACGATGAAACACACAAATTGCATCCAAATTCAATACAAAAGGCACAATGCCGACTTAAGTACGAGAGGACTGACACTCTAAATTTCGATTATTTGAACCTCTCCTGTGAGTCCAGTTTTAGATTCCGATGCTTCACTTCAGGTTTACTGTATCCCTTGGACCTTTTTATTGACGATGAAACACAGAAATTGCATCCGAATTTAATACAAAAGGCACAATGCTGACTTAAGTACAAGAGGACTGACACTCAAATTTTCTATGATTTGAACCTCCCCTGTGAGTCCAGTTTTAGATTCCGACGCTTCACATCAGGTTTACTGTATCCCTTGGACCTTCTTATTGACGATGAAACACAGAAATTGCATCCAAATTCAATACAAAAGGCACAATGCCGACTTAAGTAAAAGAGGACTGACACTCTAACTTTCTTTGATTTGAACCTTTCCTGTGAGTCGAGTTTTAGATTCCGATGCTTCACTTCAGGTTTACTGTATCCCGTGGACCTTCTTATTGATGATGAAACACAGCAATTACATCCGAATTTAAGAGAAAAGGCACAATGCTAACTTACGTGCAAGTGGACTGACACTCTAACTCCCTATGATTTGAACCTCTCCTGTGAGTCCAGTTTCAGATTCCGATGCTTTACTTCAGGTTTACTGTATCCCTTGGACCTTCTTATTGACCATGAAACACAAAAATTGCTTCCGAATAAAATACAAAAGGCACAATGCCGACTTAAGTACAAGAGGACTGACACTCTAAATTTCTATGATTTGAACATCTCCTGTGAGTTCAGTTTTAGATTCCGATGCTTCACTTCAGGTTTACTGTATCCCTTGGACCTTCTTATTGACGATGAAACACAGAAATTGCATCCGAATTTAATATAAAAGGCACAATGCTGACTTAAGTACAAGAGGACTGACACTCAAATTTTCTGTGATTTGAACCTCCCCTGTGAGTCCAGTTTTAGATTCCGACGCTTCACGTCAGGTTTACTGTATCCCTTGGACCTTCTTATTGACGATGAAACACAGAAATTGCATCCAAATTCAATACAAAAGGCACAATGCCGACTTAAGTACGAGAGGACTGACACTCTAAATTTCGATTATTTGAACCTCTCCTGTGAGTCCAGTTTTAGATTCCGATGCTTCACTTCAGGTTTACTGTATCCCTTGGACCTTCTTATTGACGATGAAACACAGGAATTGCATCCGAATTTAATACAAAAGGCACAATGCCGACATAAGTACAAGAGGACTGACACTGTAACTTTCTACGATTTGAACCTCTCCTGTGAGTGCAGTTTTAGATTTCGATGCTTGACTTCAGGTTTGCTGTAACCCTTGGACCATCTTACTGTAACCCTTGGACCATCTTATTGACGATGAAACACAGTAATTGCATCCGAATTTAATACAAAAGGCACAATGCCGACTTAAGTGCAAGTGGACTGACACTCTAACTTTTTATAATTTGAACCTCTCCTGTAAGTCCAGTTTTAGATTCCGATGCTTCACTTCAGGTTTACTGTATCGCTTGGACCTTCTTATTGACGATGAAACACAGAAATTACAGTCGTATTTAATACAAAAGGCACAATGCCGACTTAAGTACAAGAGGAATGACACTCTAACTTTCTATGGTTTGAACATCTCCTGTGAGTCCAGTTTTAGATTCCGATGCTTCACTTCAGGTTTACTGTATCCCTTGGACGTTCTTATTGACGATGAAACACAGAAATTGAATCCGAATAAAATACAAATCTACAATGCCGACTTAAGTACAAGAGGCCTTACACTCTAACTTTCTATGATTTGAACCTCTCCTGTGAGTTCAGTTTTAGATTCCGATGCTTCACTTCGGGTTTACTGTATCCCTTCGAGCTTGTTATTGACGATGAAACACAGAAATTGCATCCAAATTTAATACAAAAGGTACAATGCTGACTTAACTACAAGAGGACTGACACTCTAACTTTATATGATTTGAACCTCTCCAGTGAGTCCAGTTTGAGATTCCGATGCTTCACTTCAGGTTTACTGTATCCCTTGGACCTTCTTATTGACGATGAAACACAGAAATTGCATCCGAATAAAATACAAAGGCACAATGCCGACTTAAGTACAAGAGGACTGACACTCTAACACTCTATGATTTGAACCTCTACAGTGAGTCCAGTTTTAGATTCCGATGCTTCACTTCAGGTTTACTGTATCCCTTGGACCTTCTTATTGTCGATGAAACACAGAAATTGCATCCGAATTTAATACAAAAGTCACAATGCCGACATATGTACAAGAGGACTGCCACTCTTTCTATGATTTGAACCTCTCCTGTGAGTCCAGTTTTAGATTCCGATGCTTCACTTCAGGTTTATTGTATCCCTTGGACCTTCTTATTGATGATGAAACACAGCAATTGCGTCCGAATTTAATACAAAAGGCACAATGCTGACTTACGTACAAGTGGACTGACACTCTAACTCTCTATGATTTGAACCGCTCTTGTGAGTCCAGTTTTAGATTCCGAGGCTTCACTTCAGGTTTACTGTATCCCTTGGACCTTCTTATTGACGATGAAACACAGAAATTGCATCGGAATTTAATGCAAAAGGCACAATGCCAACTTAAGTACAAGAGGACTGACACTCTTACTTTCGATGATTTGAACCTCTCCTGTGAGTCCTGTTTTAGATTCCGATGCTTCACTTCAGGTTTACTGTATCCCTTGGACCTTCTTATTGACCATGAAACACAGAAATTGCATCCGAATAAAATACAAAAAACACAATGCCTACTTAAGTACAAGAGGACTGACACTCTAACTTTCTATGATTTGAACATCTCCTGTGAGTTCAGTTTTAGATTCCGATGCTTCACTTCAGGTTTACTGTATCCCTTGGACCTTCTTATTGACGATGAAACACAGAAATTGCATCCGAATTTAATACAAAATGCACAAAGCCGACTTAAGTACAAGAGGACTGACACTCTAACTTTCTATGATTTGAGCCTCTCCTGTGAGTCCGGTTTTAGATTCTTCAGGTTTACTGTAACCCTTGCACCTTCTTATTGACGGTGAAACACAGAAATTGCATCCGATTTTAATACAAAAGGCGCAATGCCGACTTAAGTACAAGAGGACTGACACTCCAACTTTCTACGATTTGAACCTCTCCTGTGAGTGCAGTTTTAGATTTCGATGCTTGACTTCAGGTTTACTGTAACCCTTGGACATTCTTATTGACGATGAAACACAGAAATTGCATCCGAATTTAATACAAAAGGCACAATGCCGACATAAGTACAAGAGGACTGACACACTAACTTTCGATGATTTGAACCTCTCCTGTGAGTCCAGTTTCAGATTCCGATGCTTCACTTCAGGTTTACTGTATCCCTTGGACCTTCTTATTGACGATGAAACACAGAAATTGCATCCGAATTTAATACAAAAGGCACAATGCTGACTTAAGTACAAGAGGACTGACACTCAAATTTTCTATGATTTGAACCTCCCCTGTGAGTCCAGTTTTAGATTCCGACGCTTCACGTCAGGTTTACTGTATCCCTTGGACCTTCTTATTGACGATGAAACACACAAATTGCATCCAAATTCAATACAAAAGGCACAATGCCGACTTAAGTACGAGAGGACTGACACTCTAAATTTCGATTATTTGAACCTCTCCTGTGAGTCCAGTTTTAGATTCCGATGCTTCACTTCAGGTTTACTGTATCCCTTGGACCTTTTTATTGACGATGAAACACAGAAATTGCATCCGAATTTAATACAAAAGGCACAATGCTGACTTAAGTACAAGAGGACTGACACTCAAATTTTCTATGATTTGAACCTCCCCTGTGAGTCCAGTTTTAGATTCCGACGCTTCACGTCAGGTTTACTGTATCCCTTGGACCTTCTTATTGACGATGAAACACAGAAATTGCATCCAAATTCAATACAAAAGGCACAATGCCGACTTAAGTAAAAGAGGACTGACACTCTAACTTTCTTTGATTTGAACCTCTCCTGTGAGTCCAGTTTTAGATTCCGATGCTTCACTTCAGGTTTACTGTATCCCTTGGACGTTCTTATTGACGATGAAACACAGAAATTGAATCCGAATAAAATACAAATCTACAATGCCGACTTAAGTACAAGAGGCCTTACACTCTAACTTTCTATGATTTGAACCTCTCCTGTGAGTTCAGTTTTAGATTCCGATGCTTCACTTCGGGTTTACTGTATCCCTTCGAGCTTGTTATTGACGATGAAACACAGAAATTGCATCCAAATGTAATACAAAAGGCACAATGCTGACTTAACTACAAGAGGACTGACACTCTAACTTTATATGATATGAACCTCTCCAGTGAGTCCAGTTTGAGATTCCGATGCTTCACTTCAGGTTTACTGTATCCCTTGGACCTTCTTATTGACGATGAAACACAGAAATTGCATCCGAATTTAATACAAAGGCACAATGCCGACTTAAGTACAAGAGGACTGACACTCTAACACTCTATGATTTGAACCTCTACTGTGAGTCCAGTTTTAGATTCCGATGCTTCACTTCAGGTTTACTGTATCCCTTGGACCTTCTTATTGTCGATGAAACACAGAAATTGCATCCAAATTTAATACAAAAGGCACAATGCCGACATATGTACAAGAGGACTGCCACTCTTTCTATGATTTGAACCTCTCCTGTGAGTCCAGTTTTAGATTCCGATGCTTCACTTCAGGTTTACTGTATCCCTTGGACCTTCTTATTGACGATGAAACACAGAAATTGAATCCAAATTCAAGACAAAAGGCACAATGCCGACATAAGTACGAGAGGACTGACACTCTAAATTTCGATTATTTGAACCTCTCCTGTGAGTCCAGTTTTAGATTCCTATGCTTCACTTCAGGTTTACTGTATCCCTTGGACCTTCTTATTGACGATGAAACACAGAAATTGCATCAGAATTTAATACAACAGGCACAATGCCGACTTAAGTACAAGAGGACTGACACTCTAACTCTCTATGATTGGAACCTCTCCAGTGAGTCCAGTTTTAGATTCCGATGCTTCACTTCAGGTTTACTGTATCCCTTGGACCTTCTTATTGACGATGAAATACAGAAATTGCATCCGAATTTAATACAAAAGGCACAATGCCGACATAAGTACAAGAGGACTGACACTCTAACTTTCTATGATTTGAACCTCTCCTGTGACTCCAGTTTTAGATTCCGATGCGTCACTTCAGGTTTACTGTCTCCCTTGGACCTTCTTATTGACGATGAAATACAGAAATTGCATCCAAATTCAATACAAAAGGCACAATGCCGACTTAAGTACGAGAGGACTGACACTCTAAATTTCGATTATTTTAACCTCTCCTGTGAGTCCAGTTTTTGATTCCGATGCTTCACTTCAGGTTTACAGTATCCCTTGGACCTTCTTATTGACGATGAAACACAGAAATTGCATCCGAATTTAATACAACAGGCACAATGCCGACTTAAGTACAAGAGGACTGACACTCTTACTTTCGATGATTTGATCCTGTCCAGTGAGTCCAGTTTTAGATTCCGATGCTTCACTTCAGGTTTACTGTATCCCTTGGACTTTCTTATTGACAGTGAAACACACAAATTGCATCCGAATTTAATACAAAAGGCACAAAGCCGACTTAAGTACAAAAGGACTGACACTCTAACTTTCTATGATTTGAACCTCTCCTGTGAGTCCAGTTTTAGATTCCGATGCTTCATTTCAGGTTTACTGTATGCCTTGGACCTTCTTATTGACGATGAAACACAGAAATTGCATCCAAATTCAATACAAAAGGCACAATGCCGACTTAAGTACGAGAGGACTGACACTCTAAATTTCGATTATTTGAACCTTTCCTCTCAGTCCAGTTTTAGATTCCGATGCTTCACTTCAGGTTTACTGTATCCCTTGGACCTTCTTATTGACGATGAAACACAGAAATTGCATCCGAATTTAATACAACAGTCACAATGCCGACTTTAGTACAAGAGGACTGACACTCTAACTTTCGATGATTTGTACCTCTCCTGTGAGTCCAGTTTTAGATTCCGATGCTTCACTTCAGGTTTACTGTATCCCTTGGACCTTCTTATTGATGATGGAACACAGCAATTGCATCCGAATTTAATACAAAAGGCACAATTCTGACTGACGTACAAGTGGACTGACACTCTAACTCTCTATGATTTGAACCTCTCCTGTGAGTCCAGTTTTAGATTCCGATGCTTCGCAACAGGTTTACTGTATCCCTTGGACCTTCTTATTGACGATGAAACACAGAAATTGCATCCAAATTCAATACAAAAGGCACAATGCCGACTTAAGTACGAGAGGACTGACACTCTAAATTTCGATTATTTGAACCTTTCCTCTCAGTCCAGTTTTAGATTCCGATGCTTCACTTCAGGTTTACTGTATCGCTTGGACCTTCTTATTGACGATGAAACACAGAAATTGCATCCGAATTTAATACAAAAGGCACAATGCCGACTTAATTACAAGAGGACTGTCACTCTAACTTTATATGATTTGAACCTTCCCTGTGAGTCCAGTTTGAGATTCCGATGCTTCACTTCAGATTTACTGTATCCCTGGGACCTTCTTATTGACGATGAAACAGAGAAATTGCATCCGAATTTAATACAATGGCACAATGCCGACTTAAGTACAAGAGGACTGACACTCTAACTTTCTATGATTTGAACCTCTTCTGTGATTCCAGTTTTAGATTCTGAGGCTTCACTTCAGGTTTACTGTATCCCTTGGATCTTCTTATTGACGATGAAACACAGAAATTGCATCCGAATTTAATACGAAAGTCACAATGCCGACTTAAGTACAAGAGGAATGACACTCTAACTTTCTATGATTTGAACATCTCCTGTGAGTCCAGTTTTAGATTCCGATGCTTCACTTCAGGTTTACTGTATCCCTTGGACCTTCTTATTGATGATGAAACACTGCAGTTGCATCCGAATTGAATACAAAAGGCAAAATTCTGACTTACATACACGTGGACTGACACTCTAACTCTCTATGATTTGAACCCCTGCTGTGAGTCCAGTTTTAGATTCCGATGCTTCACTTCAGGTTAACTGTATCCCTTGGATCTTTTTATTGACGATGAAACACAGAAATTGCATCCGAATTTAATGCAAAAGCCACAATGCCGACATAAGTACAAGAGGACTGACACTCTAATTTTCGATGATTTGAAACTCTCCTGTGAGTCCTGTTTTAGATTCCGGTGCTTCACTTCATGTTTACTGTATCCCATGGACCTTCTTATTGACGATGAAACACAGAAATTGCATTCGAATTTAATACAAAAGGCACAATGCCGACTTAAGTGCAAGAGGACTGACACCGTAACTCTCGATGATTTGAACCTCTCCTGTGAGTCCAGTTTTAGATTCCGATGCTTCACTTCAGGTTTACTGTATCCCTTGGACTTTCTTATTGACGGTGAAACACACAAATTGCATCCGAATTTAATACAAAAGGCACAATGCCGACTTAAGTACAAGAGGACTGACACTCTAACTTTCTATGATTTGAACCTCTCCTGTGAGTCCAGTTTTAGATTCCGATGCTTCACTTCAGGTTTACTGTATCCCTTGGACCTTCTTATTGACGATGAAAGACAGAAATTGCATCCAAATTCAGTACAAAAGGCACAATGCCGACTTAAGTACGAGAGGACTGACACTCTAAACTTCGATTATTTGAACCGCTCCTCTGAGTCCAGTTTTAGATTCCGATGCTTCACTTCAGGTTTACTGTACCCCTTGGACCTTCTTATTGTCGATGAAACACAGAAATTGCATCCGAATTTAATACAACAGTCACAATGCCGACTTTGGTACAAGAGGACTGACACTCTAACTTTCGATGATTTGTACCTCTCCTGTGAGTCCAGTTTTAGATTCCGATGCTTCACTTCAGGTTTACTGTATCCCTTGGCCCTTCTTATTGATGATGAAACACAGCAATTGCATCCGACTTTAATACAAAAGGCACACTTCTGACTTACGTACAAGTGGACTGACACTCTAACTCGCTATGATTTGAACCTCTCCTGTGAGTCCAGTTTTAGATTCTAATGCTTCGCATCAGGTTTACTGTATCCCTTGGGCCTTCTTATTGACGATGAAACACAGAAATCGCATCCGATTTTAATGCAAAAGGCACAATGCCGACTTAAGTACAAGATACTGACACTCTAACTTTCGATGATTTGAACCTCTCCTGTAAGTCCAGTTTTAGATTCCGATGCTTCACTTCAGATTTTCTGTATCCCTTGGACCTTCTTATTGACGATGAAACACAGAAATTGCATCCGAATTTAATACAAAAGACACAATGCCGACTTAAGTACAAGAGGACTGACACCGTAATTTTCGATGGTTTGAACCTCTCCTGTGAGTCCAGTTTTAGATTCCGATGCTTCGCATCAGGTTTACTGTATCCCTTGGACCTTCTTATTGACGATGAAACACAGAAATTGCATCCGATTTTAATGCAAAAGGCACAATGCCGACTTAAGTACAAGATACTGACACTCTAACTTTCGATGATTTGAACCTCTCCTGTAAGTCCAGTTTTAGATTCCGATGCTTCACTTCAGATTTACTGTATCCCTTGGACCTTCTTATTGACGATGAAACACAGAAATTGCATTCGAATTTAATACAAAAGGCACAATGCCGACTTAAGTACAAGAGGACTGACACCGTAACTCTCGATGATTTGAACCTCTCCTGTGAGTCCAGTTTTAGATTCCGATGCTTCACTTCAAGTTTACTGTATCCCTTGGACTTTCTTATTGACGGTGAAACACACAAATTGCATCCGAATTTAATACAAAAGGCACAATGCCCACTTCAGTACAAGTGGACTGACACTCTAACTTTCTATGATTTGAACCTCTCCTGTAAGTCCAGTTTTAGATTCCGATGC
This sequence comes from Schistocerca americana, assembly GCF_021461395.2. Lineage (NCBI taxonomy): Eukaryota > Metazoa > Arthropoda > Insecta > Orthoptera > Acrididae > Schistocerca > Schistocerca americana. Next base: position 348,544 of record NW_025725242.1, read on the forward strand.
TTCACTTCAGGTTTACTGTATCGCTTGGACCTTCTTATTGACGATGAAACACAGAAATTGCATCCGAATTTAATACAAAAGGCACAATGCCGACTTAAGTACAAGAGGACCGACACTCTAACTTTCTATGATGTGAACCTCTTCTGTGATTCCAGTTTTAGATTCTGAGGCTTCACTTCAGGTTTACTGTATCCCTTGGATCTTCTTATTGACGATGAAACACAGAAATTGCATCCGAATTTAATACGAAAGGCACAATGCCGACTTAAGTACAAGAGGAATGACACTCTAACTTTCTATGATTTGAACATCTCCTGTGAGTCCAGTTTTAGATTCCGATGCTTCACTTCAGGTTTACTGTACCCCTTGGACGTTCTTATTGACGATGAAACACAGAAATTGAATCCGAATAAAATACAAATGTACAATGCCGACTTAAGTACAAGAGGCCTTACACTCTAACTTTCAATGATTTGAACCTCTATTGTGAGTTCAGTTTTAGATTCCGATGCTTCACTTCGGGTTTACTGTATCCCTTCGAGCTTGTTATTGACGATGAAACACAGAAATTGCATCCAAATTTAATACAAAAGGCACAATGCTGACTTAAGTACAAGAGGACTGACACTCTTACTTTCTATGATTTGAACCTCTCCTGTGAGTCCAGTTTTAGATTCCGATGCTTCACTGCAGGTTTACTGTAACCCTTGGACCTTCTTATTGATGGTGAAACACAGAAATTGCATCCGAATTTAATACAAAATGCACAATGCCGACTTAAGTACAAGAGGACTGACACTCTAACTTTCTACGATTTGAACCTCTCCTGTGAGTGCAGTTTTAGATTTCGATGCTTGACTTCGGGTTTTCTGTAACCCTTGGACCTTCTTATTGACGTTGAAACATAGAAATTGCATCCGAATTTAATACAAAAGGCACAATGCTGACTTAAGTACAAGTGGACTGACACTCTAACTTTATATGATTTGAACCTCCCCTGTGAGTCCAGTTTGAGGTTCCGATGCTTCACTTCAGGTTTACTGTATCCCTTGGACCTTCTTATTGACGATGAAACACAGAAATTGCATCCGAATTTAATACAAAAGGCACAATGCCGACTTAAGTACAAGAGGACTGACACTCTAACTTTCTATGATTTGAACCTCTTCTGTGAGTCCAGTTTTAGATTCTGATGCTTCACTTCAGGTTTACTGTATCCCTTGGACCTTCTTGTTGACGATGAAACACAAAAATTGCATCCGAATTTAATACGTAAGGCACAATGCCAACTTAAGTACATGAGGAATGACACTGTAACTTTCTACATCTACATCTACATCTACATTGATACTGCGCCATCCACCCAACGTTGTGTGGCGGAGGGCACTTTACGTGCCGCTGTCATTACCTCCCTTTCCTATTCCAGTCGCGTATGGTTCGCGGGAAGAACGACTGTCTGAAAGCCTCCGTGCGCGCTCTAATCTCTCTAATTTTACATTCGTGATCTCCTCGTGAGGTATAAGTAGGGGGAAGTAATATATTTGATACCTCATCCAGAAACGCACCCTCACGAAACCTGGCGAGCAAGCTACACCGCGATGCAGAGCGCCTCTCTTGCAGAGTCTGCCACTTGAGTTTATTAAACATCTCCGTAACGCTATCACGGTTACCAAATACCCCGGTGGCGAAACACGCCGCTCTTCTTTGGATCTTTTCTATCTCCTCCGTCAACCCGACCTGGTACGGATCCCACACTGATGAGCAATACTCAAGTATAGGTCAAACGAGTGTTTTGTAAGCCACCTCCTTTGTTGATGGACTACATTTTCTAAGCACTCTCCCAATGAATCTCACCCTGGTACCCGCCTTACCAACAATTAATTTTATATGAGCATTCCACTTCAAATCGTTCCGTACGCAACCTCCCAGATCTTTTACAGAAGTAACTGCTACCAGTGTTTGTTCCGCTATCATATAATCATACAATAAAGGATCCTTCTTTCTATGTATCCGCAATACATTACATTTGTCTATGTTAAGGGTCAGTTGCCACTCCCTGCACCAAGTGCCTATCCGCTGCAGATCTTCCTGTATTTCGCTACAATTTCCTAATGCAGCAACTTCTCTGTATACTACAGCATCATCCGCGAAAAGCCGCATGGAACTTCCGACACTATCTACTAAGTCATTTATATAGATTGTGAAAAGCAATGGTCCCATAACACTCCCCTGTGGCACGCCAGAGGTTACTTTAACGTCTGTAGACGTCTCTCCATTGATAACAACATGCTGTGTTCTGTTTGCTAAAAACTCTTCAATCCAGCCACACAGCTGGTCTGATATTCCGTAGGCTCTTACTTTGTTTATCAGGCGACAGTGCGGAACTGTATCGAACGCCTTCCGGAAGTCAAGAAAAATAGCATCTACCTGGGAGCCTGTATCTAATATTTTCTAGGTCTCATGAACAAATAAGGCGAGTTGGGTCTCACACGATCGCTGTTTCCGGAATCCATGTTGATTCCTACATAGTAGATTCTGGGTTTTAAGAAATGACATGATACATGAGCAAAAAACATGTTCTAAAATTCTACAAGAGATCGACGTAAGAGATATAGGTCTATAGTTTTGCGCATCTGCTCGACGACCCTTCTTGAAGACTGGGACTATCTGTGCTCTTTTCCAATCATTTGGAACCCTCCGTTCCTCTAGAGACTTGCGGTACACGGCTGTTAGAAGGGGGGCAAGTTCTTTCGCGTACTCTGTGTAGAATCGAATTGGTATCCCGTCAGGTCCAGTGGACTTTCCTCTATTTCTATGATTTGAAACTCTCCCGTGAGTCCAGTTTTAGATTCCGATGCTTCACTTCAGGTTTACTGTATCCCTTAGACGTTCTTATTGACGATAAAACACAGAAATTGCATCCGAATAAAATACAAAAGGCACAATGCCGACTTAAGTTCAAGAGGACTGACACTGTAACTCTCAATGATTTGAACCTCTACTGTGAGTCCAGTTTTAGATTCCGATGCTTCACTTCATGTTTACTGTATCCCTTGGACCTTCTTATTGACGATGAAACACAGAAATTGCATCCGAATTTAATACAAAAGGCACAATGCCGACTTAAGTACAAGCGGACTGACACTCTAACTTTCTATGATTTGAACCTCTCCAATGAGTCCAGTTTTAGATTCCGATGCTTCACTTCATGTTTACTGTATCCCTTGGACCTTCTAATTGACGATGAAAAACAGAAATTGCATCCGAGTTTAATACAAAAGGCACAATGCCGACTTAAGTACAAGAGAACTGACACTCTAACTTTCTATGATTTGAACCTCTCCTGTGAGTCCAGTTTTAGATTCCGATGCTTCACTTCAGGTTTACTGTATCCCTTGGACGTTCTTATTGACGATGAAACACAGAAATTGCATCCGAATAAAATACAAAAGGTAAAATGCCGACTTAAGTACAAGAGGACTGACACTCTACCTTTCTATGATTTGAACCTCTCCTGTGAGTTCAGTTTTAGATTCCGATGCTTCACTTCAGGTTTACTGTATCCCTTGGACCTTCTTATTGACGATGAAACACAGAAATTGCACCCAAATTTAATACAAAGGCACAATGCCGACTTAAGTACAAAAGGACTGACACTCTAACTTTCTATGATTTGAACCTCTCCTGTGAGTCCAGTTTTAGATTCCGATGCTTCACTTCAGGTTTACTGTAACCATTGGACCTTCTTATTGACGGTGAAACACAGAAATTGCATCCGAATTTAATACAAAAGGCACAATGCCGACATAAGTACAAGAGGACTGACACTCTAACTTTCTACGATTTGAGCCTCTCCTGTGAGTGCAGTTTTAGATTTCGATGCTTGACTTCAGGTTTACAGTAACCCTTGGACCTTCTAATTGACGATGAAACACAGAAATTGCATCCGAATTTAATACAAAAGGCACAATGCCGACTTAAGTACAAGAGAACTGACACTCTAACTTTCTATGATTTGAACATCTCCTGTGAGTCAAATTTTAGATTCCGATGCTTCACTTCAGGTTTACGGTATCCCTTGGACCTTCTTATTGATGATGAAACACAGCAATTGCATCCGAATTTAATACAAAAGGCACAATTCTGGCTTATGTACAAGTGGACTGACACTCTAACTCTCTATGATTTGAACCTCTCCTGTGAGTCCAGTTTTAGATTCCGATGCTTCGCTTCAGGTTTACTGTATCCCTTGGACCTGCTTATTGACGATGAAACACAGAAATTGCATCCGAATTTAATGCAAAAGGCACAATGCCGACTTAAGTACAAGAGGACCGACACTCTAATTTTCTGTGATTTGAACCTCTCCTGTGAGTCCAGTTTTAGATCCCGATGCTTCACTTCTGGTTTACTGTATCCCTTGGACCTTCTTATTGACGATGAAACACAGAAATTCCATACGAATTTAATACAAAAGGCACAATGCCGACTTAAGTACAAGAGAACTGACACCGTAAATTTCGATGATTTGAACCTCTCCTGTTAGTCCAGTTTTAGATTCCGATGCTTCACTTCAGGTTTACTGTATCCCTTGGACCTTCTTATTGACGATGAAACACAGAAATTGCATCCAAATTTAATACAAAAGGCCCAATGCCAACTTAAGTACAAGTGGACTGACACTCTAAATTTCTACGATTTGAACCTCTCCTGTATGTCCAGTTTCAGATTCAGATGCTTCACTTCAGGTTTACTGTATCGCTTGGACCTTCTTATTGACGATGAAACAGAAATTGCATCCGAATTTAATACAAAAGGCACAAAGCCGACTTAAGTACAGAAGGACTGACACTCTAATTTTATATGATTTGAACCTCCCCTGTGAGTCCAGTTTGAGATTCCGTTGCTTCACTTCAGGTTTATTGTATCCCTTGGACATTCTTATTGACGATGAAACACAGAAATTGCATCCGAATTTAATACAAAAGGCACAGTGCCGACTTAAGTACAAGAGGATTGACACTCTAACTTTCTATGATTTGAACCTCTTCTGTGAGTCCAGTTTTAGATTCTGAGGCTTCACTTCAGGTTTACTGTATCCCTTGGACCTTCTTATTGACTATGAATACAGAAATTGCATCCGAATTTAATACGAAAGGCACAATGCCGACTTAAGTACAAGAGGAATGACACTCTTACTTTCTATGATTTGAACCTCTCCTGTGAATCCAGTTTAGATTCCGATGCTTCACTTCAGGTTTACTGTATCCCTTGGACGTTTTTATTGACGATGAAACACAGAAATTGCATCCGAATTTAATACAAAAGGCACAATGCCGACTTAAGTACAAGAGGACTGACACTCTAACTTTCTATGATTTGAACCTCTTCTGTGAGTCCAGTTTTAGATTCTGAGGCTTCACTTCCGGTTTACTGTATCCCTAGGACATTCTTATTGACTATGAATACAGAAATTGCATCCGAATTTAATACAAAAGGCAGAATACCAACTTAAGTACAAGAGGACTTCACTCTAACTCTCTATGATTTGAACCTGTCCTGTGAGTCCAGTTTTTGATTCCGAAGCTTCACTTAAGGTTTACTGTATCCCTTGTACCTTCTTATTGATGATGAAACTCAGCAATTGTATCCGAATTTAATACAAAAGGCACAATGCCGACTTAAGTACAAGCGGACTGACACTCTAACTCTCTTTGGTTTGAACCTCTCCTGTGAGTCCAGTGTTAGATTCCGATGCTTCACTTCAGGTTTACTGTATCCCTTGGACCTTCTTATTGACGATGAAACACAGAAATTGCATCCGAATTTAATACAAAAGGCACAATGCCGACTTAAGTACAAGAGGACTGACACTCAATTTTATATGATTTGAACCTCTTCTCTGAGTCCAGTTTTAAATTCTGATGCTTCACTTCAGGTTTACTGTATCCCTTGGACCTTCTTATTGACGATGTAACACAGAAATTGCATCCGAATTTAATACGAAAGGCACAATGCCTACTTAAGTACATGAGGAATGACACTCTAACTTTCTATGATTTGAAACTCTCCCGTGAGTCCAGTTTTAGATTCCGATGCTTCACTTCAGGTTTACTGTATCCCTTGGACGTTATTATTGACGATGAAAAACAGAAATTGCATCCGAATTTAATACAAAAGGCACAATGCCGACTTAAGTACAAGAGTACAGACACTCTAACTCTCTATGATTTGAACCTCTACTGTGAGTCCAGTTTTAGGTTCCAATGCTTCACTTCAGGTTTACTGTATCCCTTGGACCTTCTTATTGACGATGAAACACAGAAATTGCATCCGAATTTAATACAAAAGGCACAATGCCGAATTAAAGACGAGAGGACTGACACTCTAACTCTCTATGATTTGAACCTCTACTGTGAGTCCAGTTTTAGATTCCGATGCTTCACTTCAGGTTTACTGTATCCCTTGGACGTTCTTATTGACGATGAAACACAGAAATTGCATCCGAATAAAATACAAAAGGTAAAATGCCGACTTAAGTACAAGAGGACTGACACTCTACCTTTCTATGATTTGAACCTCTCCTGTGAGTTCAGTTTTAGATTCCGATGCTTCACTTCAGGTTTACTGTATCCCTTGGACCTTCTTATTGACGATGAAACACAGAAATTGCACCCAAATTTAATACAAAAGGCACAATGCCGACTTAAGTACAAAAGGACAGACACTCTAACTTTCTATGATTTGAACCTCTCCTGTGAGTCCAGTTTTAGATTCCGATGCTTCACTTCAGGTTTACTGTAACCATTGGACCTTCTTATTGACGGTGAAACACAGAAATTGCATCCGAATTTAATACAAAAGGCACAATGCCGACATAAGTACAAGAGGACTGACACTCTAACTTTCTACGATTTGAGCCTCTCCTGTGAGTGCAGTTTTAGATTTCGATGCTTGACTTCAGGTTTACAGTAACCCTTGGACCTTCTAATTGACGATGAAACACAGAAATTGCATCCGAATTTAATACAAAAGGCACAATGCCGACTTAAGTACAAGAGAACTGACACTCTAACTTTCTATGATTTGAACATCTCCTGTGAGTCAAATTTTAGATTCCGATGCTTCACTTCAGGTTTACGGTATCCCTTGGACCTTCTTATTGATGATGAAACACAGCAATTGCATCCGAATTTAATACAAAAGGCACAATTCTGGCTTATGTACAAGTGGACTGACACTCTAACTCTCTATGATTTGAACCTCTCCTGTGAGTCCAGTTTTAGATTCCGATGCTTCGCTTCAGGTTTACTGTATCCCTTGGACCTGCTTATTGACGATGAAACACAGAAATTGCATCCGAATTTAATGCAAAAGGCACAATGCCGACTTAAGTACAAGAGGACCGACACTCTAATTTTCTGTGATTTGAACCTCTCCTGTGAGTCCAGTTTTAGATCCCGATGCTTCACTTCTGGTTTACTGTATCCCTTGGACCTTCTTATTGACGATGAAACACAGAAATTCCATACGAATTTAATACAAAAGGCACAATGCCGACTTAAGTACAAGAGAACTGACACCGTAACTTTCGATGATTTGAACCTCTGCTGTTAGTCCAGTTTTAGATTCCGATGCTTCACTTCAGGTTTACTGTATCCCTTGGACCTTCTTATTGACGATGAAACACAGAAATTGCATCCAAATTTAATACAAAAGGCCCAATGCCAACTTAAGTACAAGTGGACTGACACTCTAAATTTCTACGATTTGAACCTCTCCTGTATGTCCAGTTTCAGATTCAGATGCTTCACTTCAGGTTTACTGTATCGCTTGGACCTTCTTATTGACGATGAAACAGAAATTGCATCCGAATTTAATACAAAAGGCACAAAGCCGACTTAAGTACAGAAGGACTGACACTCTAATTTTATATGATTTGAACCTCCCCTGTGAGTCCAGTTTGAGATTCCGTTGCTTCACTTCAGGTTTATTGTATCCCTTGGGCATTCTTATTGACGATGAAACACAGAAATTGCATCCGAATTTAATACAAAAGGCACAGTGCCGACTTAAGTACAAGAGGATTGACACTCTAACTTTCTATGATTTGAACCTCTTCTGTGAGTCCAGTTTTAGATTCTGAGGCTTCACTTCAGGTTTACTGTATCCCTTGGACCTTCTTATTGACTATGAATACAGAAATTGCATCCGAATTTAATACGAAAGGCACAATGCCGACTTAAGTACAAGAGGAATGACACTCTAACTTTCTATGATTTGAACCTCTCCTGTGAATCCAGTTTAGATTCCGATGCTTCACTTCAGGTTTACTGTATCCCTTGGACGTTTTTATTGACGATGAAACACAGAAATTGCATCCGAATTTAATACAAAAGGCACAATGCCGACTTAAGTACAAGAGGACTGACACTCTAACTTTCTATGATTTGAACCTCTTCTGTGAGTCCAGTTTTAGATTCTGAGGCTTCACTTCAGGTTTACTGTATCCCTTGGACATTCTTATTGACTATGAATACAGAAATTGCATCCGAATTTAATACAAAAGGCAGAATACCAACTTAAGTACAAGAGGACTTCACTCTAACTCTCTATGATTTGAACCTGTCCTGTGAGTCCAGTTTTTGATTCCGAAGCTTCACTTAAGGTTTACTGTATCCCTTGTACCTTCTTATTGATGATGAAACTCAGCAATTGTATCCTAATTTAATACAAAAGGCACAATGCCGACTTAAGTACAAGCGGACTGACACTCTAACTCTCTTTGGTTTGAACCTCTCCTGTGAGTCCAGTGTTAGATTCCGATGCTTCACTTCAGGTTTACTGTATCCCTTGGACCTTCTTATTGACGATGAAACACAGAAATTGCATCCGAATTTAATACAAAAGGCACAATGCCGACTTAAGTACAAGAGGACTGACACTCAATTTTATATGATTTGAACCTCTTCTCTGAGTCCAGTTTTAAATTCTGATGCTTCACTTCAGGTTTACTGTATCCCTTGGACCTTCTTATTGACGATGTAACACAGAAATTGCATCCGAATTTAATACGAAAGGCACAATGCCTACTTAAGTACATGAGGAATGACACTCTAACTTTCTATGATTTGAAACTCTCCCGTGAGTCCAGTTTTAGATTCCGATGCTTCACTTCAGGTTTACTGTATCCCTTGGACGTGCTTATTGACGATGAAACACTGAAATTGCATTCGAATTTAATTCAAAAGGCACAATGCCGACTTAAGTACAAGAGGACTGACACTCTAACTTTATATGATTTGAACCTCCCCTGTGAGTCCAGTTTGAGATTCCGATGCTTCACTTCAGGTTTACTGTATCCCTTGCACCTTCTTATTGACGATGAAACACAGAAATTGCATCCGAATTTAATACAAAAGGAACAATGGCGACTTAAGTACAAGAGGACTGACACTCTAACTTTCTATGATTTGAACCTCTTCTGTGAGTCCAGTTTTAGACTCTGATGCTTCACTTCAGGTTTACTGTATCCCTTATACCTTCTTATTGACGATGAAACACAGAAATTGCATCCGAATTTAATACGAAAGGCACAATGCCTACTTAAGTACATGAGGAATGACACTCTAACTTTCTATGATTTTAAACTCTCCCGTGAGTCCAGTTTTAGATTCCGATACTTCACTTCAGGTTTACTGTATCCCTTAGACGTTCTTATTGACGATAAAACACATAAATTGCATCCGAATAAAATACAAAACGCACATTGCCGACTCAAGTACAAGAGAACTGACATTCTAACTTTCGATGATTTGAACCTCTCCTGTGAGTCCAATTTTAGATTCCGATGCTTCACTTCAGGTTTACTGTTTCCCTTGGACCTTCTCATTGACGATGAAACACAGAAATTGCATCCGAATTTAAAACAAAAGGCACAATGCCGACTTAAGTACAAGAGGAGGGACACCCTAACCTTCGATGATTTGAACCTCTCCTGTGAGTCCAGTTTTAGATTCCGATGCTTCACTTCAGGTTTAATGTATCCCTTGGACTTTCTTATTGACGATGAAACACAGAAATTGCATCCGAATTTAATACAAAAGGCACAATGCTGACTTAAGTACAAGAGGACTGAAACTCAAATTTTCTATCATTTGAACCTCTCCTGTGAGTCCAGTTCTTGATTCCGATGCTTCACTTCAGGTTTACTGAATCCCTTGGACCTCCTTATTGACGATGAAACACAGAAATTGCATCCAAATTCAATACAAAAGGCACAATGCCGACTTAAGTACGAGAGGAATGACACTCTAAATTTTCCATTATTTGAACCTCTCCTGTGAGTACAGTTTTAGATTCCGATGCTTCACTTCAGGTTTACTGTATCCCTTGGACGTTCTTATTGACGATGAAAAACAGAAATTGCATCCGAATTTAATACAAAAGGCACAATGCCGACTTAAGTACAAGAGGACTGACACTCTAACTCTCTATGATTTGAACCTCTGCTGTGAGTCCAGTTTTACATTCCGATGCGTCACTTCATGTTTACTGTATCCCTTGGACCTTCTTATAGACGATGAAACACAGAAATTGTATCCGAATTTAATACAAATGGCACAATGCCGACTTAAGTACAAGCGGACTGACACTCTAATTTTCTATGATTTGAACCACTCCTGTGAGTCCAGTTTTAGATTCCGATGCTTCACTTCATGTTTACTGTATCCCTTGGACCTTCTAATTGACGATGAAACACAGAAATTGCATCCGAATTTAATACAAAAGGCACAATGCCGACTTAAGTACAAGAGAACTGACACTCTAACTTTCTATGATTTGAACCTCTCCTGTGAGTCCAGTTTTAGATTCCGATGCTTCACTTCAGGTTTACTGTATCCCTTGGACCTTCTTATTGACGATGAAACACAGAAATTGCATCCGAATTTAATACAAAAGGCACAATGCCGACTTAAGTACAAGAGGACTGACACTCTAACTTTCTATGATTTCAACCTCTCCTGTGAGTCCACTTTGAGATTCCGATGCTTCACTTCAGGTTTACTGTATCCCTTGGACGTTCATATTGACAATGAAACACAGAAATTGCATCCAAATTAAATACAAAAGGCACAATGCCGACTTAAGTACGAGAGGACTGACACTCTAAATTTCGATTATTTGAACCTCTCCTGTGAGTCCAGTTTTAGATTCCGATTCTTCACTTCAGGTTTACTGTATCCCTTGGACCTTCTTATTGACGATGAAACACAGAAATTGCATCCAAATTTAGTACAAAAGGCACAATGCCGACTTAAGTACAAGAGGACTGACACTCTAACTTTATATGATTTGAACCTCCCCTGTGAGTCCAGTTTGAGATTACGATGCTTCACTTCAGGTTTACTGTATCCCATGGACCATCTTATTGACGATGAAACACAGAAATTTCATCCGAATTTAATACAAAAGGCACAATGCCGACTTAAGTACAAGAGGACTGACACCCTAACTTTCGATGATTTGAACCTCTCCTGTGAGTCCAGTTTTAGATTCCGATGCTTCACTTCAGGTTTACTGTATCCCTTGGACCTTCTTATTGACGATGAAACACAGAAATTGCATCCAAATTTAATACAAAAGGCACAATGCCGACTTAAGTACGAGAGGACTGACACTCTAAATTTCGATTATTTGAACCTCTCCTGTGAGTCCAGTTTTAGATTCCGATGCTTCACTTCAGGTTTACTGTATCCCTTGGACCTTCTTATTGACGATGAAACACAGAAATTGCATCCAAAATTAATACAGAAGGCACAATGCCGACTTAAGTACAAGAGGACAGACACTCTAACTTTATATGATTTGAACCTCTTCTGTGAGTCCAGTTTTAGATTCTGATGCTTCACTTCATGTTTACTGTATCCCTTGGACCTTCTAATTGACGATGAAACACAGAAATTGCATCCGAATTTAATACGAAAGGCACAATGCCTACTTAAGTACATGAGGAATGACACTCTAACTTTCTATGATTTGAAACTCTCCCGTGAGTCCAGTTTTAGATTCCGATGCTTCACTTCAGGTTTACTGTATCCCTTGGACGTTCTTATTGACGATGAAAAACAGAAATTGCATCCGAATTTAATACAAAAGGCACAATGCCGACTTAAGGACAAGAGGACTGACAGTCTAACTCTCTATGATTTGAACCTCTGCTGTGAGTCCAGTTTTACATTCCGATGCGTCACTTCATGTTTACTGTATCCCTTGGACCTTCTTATTGACGATGAAACACAGAAATTGTATCCGAATTTAATACAAATGGCACAATGCCGACTTAAGTACAAGCGGACTGACACTCTAATTTTCTATGATTTGAACCACTCCTGTGAGTCCAGTTTTAGATTCCGATGCTTCACTTCATGTTTACTGTATCCCTTGGACCTTCTAATTGACGATGAAACACTGAAATTGCATCCGAATTTAATACAAAAGGCACAATGCCGACTTAAGTACAAGAGAACTGACACTCTAACTTTCTATGATTTGAACCTCTCCTGTGAGTCCAGTTTTAGATTCCGATGCTTCACTTCAGGTTTACTGTATCCCTTGGACTTTCTTATTGACGATGAAAGACAGAAATTGCATCCGAATTTAATACAAAAGGCACAATGCCGACTTAAGTACAAGAGGACTGACACTCTAACTTTCTCTGATTTCAACCTCTCCTGTGAGTCCAGTTTTAGATTCCGATGCTTCACTTCAGGTTTACTGTATCCCTTGGACGTTCATATTGACAATGAAACACAGAAATTGCATCCAAATTCAATACAAAAGGCACAATGCCGACTTATGTACGAGAGGACTGACACTCTAAATTTCGATTATTTGAACCTCTCCTGTGAGTCCAGTTTTAGATTCCGATGCTTCACTTCAGGTTTACTGTATCCCTTGGACCTTCTTATTGACGATGAAACACAGAAATTGCATCCGAATTTAATACAAAAGGCACAATGCCGACTTAAGTACAAGAGGACTGACACTCTAATTTTATATGATTTGAACCTCCCCTGTGAGTCCAGTCTGAGATTCCGATGCTTCACTTCAGGTTTACTGTATCCCATGGACCATCTTATTGACGATGAAACACAGAAATTTCATCCGAATTTAATACAAAAGGCACAATGCCGACTTAAGTACAAGAGGACTGACACCCTAACTTTCGATGATTTGAACCTCTCCTGTGAGTCCAGTTTTAGATTCCGATGCTTCACTTCAGGTTTACTGTATCCCTTGGACCTTGTTATTGACGATGAAACACAGAAATTTCATCCGAATTTAATACAAAAGGCACAATGCCGACTTAAGTACAAGAGGACTGACACCCTAACTTTTGATGATTTGAACCTCTCCTGTGAGTCCAGTTTTAGATTCCGATGCCTCACTTCTGGTTTACTGTATCCCTTGGACCTTGTTATTGACGATGAAACACAGAAATTGCATCCGAATTTAATACAAAAGGCACAATGCCGACTTAAGTACAAGAGGACTGACACTCTAACTTTCTCTGATTTCAACCTCTCCTGTGAGTCCAGTTTTAGATTCCGATGCTTCACTTCAGGTTTACTGTATCCCTTGGACGTTCATATTGACAATGAAACACAGAAATTGCATCCAAATTCAATACAAAAGGCACAATGCCGACTTATGTACGAGAGGACTGACACTCTAAATTTCGATTATTTGAACCTCTCCTGTGAGTCCAGTTTTAGATTCCGATGCTTCACTTCAGGTTTACTGTATCCCTTGGACCTTCTTATTGACGATGAAACACAGAAATTGCATCCGAATTTAATACAAAAGGCACAATGCCGACTTAAGTACAAGAGGACTGACACTCTAACTTTATATGATTTGAACCTCCCCTGTGAGTCCAGTCTGAGATTCCGATGCTTCACTTCAGGTTTACTGTATCCCATGGACCATCTTATTGACGATGAAACACAGAAATTTCATCCGAATTTAATACAAAAGGCACAATGCCGACTTAAGTACAAGAGGACCGACACCCTAACTTTCGATGATTTGAACCTCTCCTGTGAGTCCAGTTTTAGATTCCGATGCTTCACTTCAAATTTACTGTATCCCTTGGACCTTGTTATTGACGATGAAACACAGAAATTGCATCCAAATTTAATACAAAAGGCACAATGCCGACATAAGTACAAGTGGACTGACACTCTAACTTTCTATGATTTCAACCTCTCCTGTAAGTCCAGTTTTAGATTCCGATGCTTCACTTCAGGTTTACTGTATCCCTTGGACGTTCTTATTGACGATGAAAAACAGAAATCGCATCCGAATTTAATACAAAAGGCACAATGCCGACTTAAGGACAAGAGGACTGACACTCTAACTCTCTATGATTTGAACCTCTGCTGTGAGTCCAGTTTTACATTCCGATGCATCACTTCATGTTTACTGTATCCCTTGGACCTTCTTATTGACGATGAAACACAGAAATTGTATCCGAATTTAATACAAATGGCACAATGCCGACTTAAGTACAAGCGGACTGACACTCTAATTTTCTATGATTTGAACCACTCCTGTGAGTCCAGTTTTAGATTCTGATGCTTCACTTCATGTTTACTGTATCCCTAGGACCTTCTAATTGACGATGAGACACAGAAATCGCATCCGAATTTAATACAAAAGGCACAATGCCGACTTAAGTACAAGAGAACTGACACTCTAACTTTCTATGATTTGAACTTCTCCTGTGAGTCCAGTTTTAGATTCCGATGCTTCACTTCAGGTTTACTGTATCCCTTGGACCTTCTTATTGACGATGAAACACAGAAATTGCATCCGAATTTAATACAAAAGGCACAATGCCGACTTAAGTACAAGAGGACTGACACTCTAACTTTCTATGATTTCAACCTCTCCTGTGAGTCCAGTTTTAGATTCCGATGCTTCACTTCAGGTTTACTGTATCCCTTGGACGTTCATATTGACAATGAAACACAGAAATTGCATCCAAATTCAATACAAAAGGCACAATGCCGACTTAAGTACGAGAGGACTGACACTCTAAATTTCGATTATTTGAACCTCTCCTGTGAGTCCAGTTTTAGATTCCGATGCTTCACTTCAGGTTTACTGTATCCCTTGGACCTTCTTATTGACGATGAAACACAGAAATTGCATCCGAATTTAATACAAAAGGCACAATGCCGACTTAAGTACAAGAGGACTGACACTCTAACTTTATATGATTTGAACCTCCCCTGTGAGTCCAGTTTGAGATTCCGATGCTTCACTTCAGGTTTTCTGTATCCCTTGGACCTTCTTATTGACGATGAAACACAGAAATTGCATCCGAATTTAATACAAAATGCACAATGCCGACTTAAGTACAAGAGGACTGACACTCTATCTTTCTATGATTTGAACCACTTCTGTGAGTCCAGTTTTAGATTCTGAGGCTTCACTTCAGGTTTACTGTATCCCTTTACCTTCTTATTGACGATGAAACACAGAAATTGCATCCGAATTTAAAACAAAAGGCACAATGCCGACTTAAGTACAAGCGGACTGACACTCTAACTTTCTACGATTTGAACCTCTCCTGTGAGTGCAGATTTAGATTTCGATGCTTGACTTCAGGTTTACTGTAACCCTTGGACCTTCTTATTGACGATGAAACACAGAAATTGCATCCGAATTTAATACAAAAGGCACAATGCCGACTTAACTACAAGAGGACTGACACTCTAACTTTATATGATTTGAACCTCCCGTGTGAGTCCAGTTTGAGATTCCGATGCTTCACTTCAGGTTTACTGTATCCCTTGGACCTTCTTATTTGACGATGAAAAACAGAAATTGCATCCGAATTTAATACAAAAAGCACAACGCCGACTTAAGTACAAGAGGACTGACACTCTAACTCTCTATGATTTGAACCTCTACTGTGAGTCCAGTTTTTGATTCCGATGCTTCACTTCATGTTTACTGTATTCCTTGGACCTTCTTATTGACGATGAAACACAGAAATTGTATCCGAATTTAATACAATAGGCACAATGCCGACTTAAGTACAAGCGGACTGACACTCTAAATTTCTATGATTTGAACCACTCCTGTGAGTCCAGTTTTAGATTCCGATGCTTCACTTCATGTTTACTGTATCCCTTGGACCTTCTAATTGACGATGAAACACAGAAATTGCATCCGAATTTAATACAAAAGGCACAATGCCGACTTAAGTACAAGAGAACTGACACTCTAACTTTCTATGATTTGAACCACTCCTGTGAGTACAGTTTTAGATTCCGATGCTTCACTTCAGGTTTACTGTATCCCTTGGACCTTCTTATTGACGATGAAACACAGAAATTGCATCCGAATTTAATATAAAAGGCACAATGCCGACTTAAGTACAAGAGGACTGACACTCTAACTTTCTATGATTTGAACCTCTCCTGTGAGTCCAGTTTTAGATTCCGATGCTTCACTTCAGGTTTACTGTATCCCTTGGACATTCTTATTGACGATGAAACAGAGTAATTGCATTTGAATTTAATACAAAAGGCACAATGCTGACTTAAGTACAAGAGGACTGACACTCTAACTTTATATGATTTGAACCTCCCCTGTGAGTCCAGTCTGAGATTCCGATGCTTCACTTCAGGTTTACTGTATCCCATGGACCATCTTATTGACGATGAAACACAGAAATTGCATCCGAATTTAATACAAAAGGCACAATGCCGACTTAAGTACAAGAGGACTGACACTCTAACTTTCTATGATTTCAACCTCTCCTGTGAGTCCAGTTTTAGATTCCGATGCTTCACTTCAGGTTTACTGTATCCCTTGGACCTTCTTATTGACGATGAAACACAGAAATTGCATCCG
Organism: Schistocerca americana; assembly: GCF_021461395.2. NCBI lineage: Eukaryota > Metazoa > Arthropoda > Insecta > Orthoptera > Acrididae > Schistocerca > Schistocerca americana. The sequence continues at coordinate 365,476 of NW_025725242.1, forward strand.
AATTTAATACAAAAGGCACAATGCCGACTTAAGTACAAGAGGACTGACACTCTAACTTTATATGATTTGAACCTCCCCTGTGAGTCCAGTCTGAGATTCCGATGCTTCACTTCAGGTTTACTGTATCCCATGGACCATCTTATTGACGATGAAACACAGAAATTTCATCCGAATTTAATACAAAAGGCACAATGCCGACTTAAGTACAAGAGGACCGACACCCTAACTTTCGATGATTTGAACCTCTCCTGTGAGTCCAGTTTTAGATTCCGATGCTTCACTTCAAATTTACTGTATCCCTTGGACCTTGTTATTGACGATGAAACACAGAAATTGCATCCAAATTTAATACAAAAGGCACAATGCCGACATAAGTACAAGTGGACTGACACTCTAACTTTCTATGATTTCAACCTCTCCTGTAAGTCCAGTTTTAGATTCCGATGCTTCACTTCAGGTTTACTGTATCCCTTGGACGTTCTTATTGACGATGAAAAACAGAAATTGCATCCGAATTTAATACAAAAGGCACAATGCCGACTTAAGGACAAGAGGACTGACACTCTAACTCTCTATGATTTGAACCTCTGCTGTGAGTCCAGTTTTACATTCCGATGCATCACTTCATGTTTACTGTATCCCTTGGACCTTCTTATTGACGATGAAACACAGAAATTGTATCCGAATTTAATACAAATGGCACAATGCCGACTTAAGTACAAGCGGACTGACACTCTAATTTTCTATGATTTGAACCACTCCTGTGAGTCCAGTTTTAGATTCTGATGCTTCACTTCATGTTTACTGTATCCCTAGGACCTTCTAATTGACGATGAGACACAGAAATCGCATCCGAATTTAATACAAAAGGCACAATGCCGACTTAAGTACAAGAGAACTGACACTCTAACTTTCTATGATTTGAACCTCTCCTGTGAGTCCAGTTTTAGATTCCGATGCTTCACTTCAGGTTTACTGTATCCCTTGGACCTTCTTATTGACGATGAAACACAGAAATTGCATCCGAATTTAATACAAAAGGCACAATGCCGACTTAAGTACAAGAGGACTGACACTCTAACTTTCTATGATTTCAACCTCTCCTGTGAGTCCAGTTTTAGATTCCGATGCTTCACTTCAGGTTTACTGTATCCCTTGGACGTTCATATTGACAATGAAACACAGAAATTGCATCCAAATTCAATACAAAAGGCACAATGCCGACTTAAGTACGAGAGGACTGACACTCTAAATTTCGATTATTTGAACCTCTCCTGTGAGTCCAGTTTTAGATTCCGATGCTTCACTTCAGGTTTACTGTATCCCTTGGACCTTCTTATTGACGATGAAACACAGAAATTGCATCCGAATTTAATACAAAAGGCACAATGCCGACTTAAGTACAAGAGGACTGACACTCTAACTTTATATGATTTGAACCTCCCCTGTGAGTCCAGTTTGAGATTCCGATGCTTCACTTCAGGTTTTCTGTATCCCTTGGACCTTCTTATTGACGATGAAACACAGAAATTGCATCCGAATTTAATACAAAATGCACAATGCCGACTTAAGTACAAGAGGACTGACACTCTATCTTTCTATGATTTGAACCACTTCTGTGAGTCCAGTTTTAGATTCTGAGGCTTCACTTCAGGTTTACTGTATCCCTTTACCTTCTTATTGACGATGAAACACAGAAATTGCATCCGAATTTAAAACAAAAGGCACAATGCCGACTTAAGTACAAGCGGACTGACACTCTAACTTTCTACGATTTGAACCTCTCCTGTGAGTGCAGATTTAGATTTCGATGCTTGACTTCAGGTTTACTGTAACCCTTGGACCTTCTTATTGACGATGAAACACAGAAATTGCATCCGAATTTAATACAAAAGGCACAATGCCGACTTAACTACAAGAGGACTGACACTCTAACATTATATGATTTGAACCTCCCGTGTGAGTCCAGTTTGAGATTCCGATGCTTCACTTCAGGTTTACTGTATCCCTTGGACCTTCTTATTTGACGATGAAAAACAGAAATTGCATCCGAATTTAATACAAAAAGCACAATGCCGACTTAAGTACAAGAGGACTGACACTCTAACTCTCTATGATTTGAACCTCTACTGTGAGTCCAGTTTTTGATTCCGATGCTTCACTTCATGTTTACTGTATTCCTTGGACCTTCTTATTGACGATGAAACACAGAAATTGTATCCGAATTTAATACAATAGGCACAATGCCGACTTAAGTACAAGCGGACTGACACTCTAAATTTCTATGATTTGAACCACTCCTGTGAGTCCAGTTTTAGATTCCGATGCTTCACTTCATGTTTACTGTATCCCTTGGACGTTCTAATTGACGATGAAACACAGAAATTGCATCCGAATTTAATACAAAAGGCACAATGCCGACTTAAGTACAAGAGAACTGACACTCTAACTTTCTATGATTTGAACCACTCCTGTGAGTCCAGTTTTAGATTCCGATGCTTCACTTCAGGTTTACTGTATCCCTTGGACCTTCTTATTGACGATGAAACACAGAAATTGCATCCGAATTTAATATAAAAGGCACAATGCCGACTTAAGTACAAGAGGACTGACACTCTAACTTTCTATGATTTGAACCTCTCCTGTGAGTCCAGTTTTAGATTCCGATGCTTCACTTCAGGTTTACTGTATCCCTTGGACATTCTTATTGACGATGAAACAGAGTAATTGCATTTGAATTTAATACAAAAGGCACAATGCTGACTTAAGTACAAGAGGACTGACACTTTAACACTCTATGATTTGAACCTCTCCTGTGAGTCCAGTTTTATCTTCCGATGCTTCACTTCAGGTTCACTGTATCCCTTGGACCTTCTTATTGACGATGAAACAAAGAAATTGCATCCGAATTTAATACAAAAGGCAGAATACCGACTTAAGTACAAGAGGACTGACACTCTAACTCTCTATGATTTGAACCTGTCCTGTGAGTCCAGTTTTTGATTCCGATGCTTCACTTAAGGTTTACTGTATCCCATGTACCTTCTTATTGTAGATGAAACTCAGCAATTGCATCCGAATTGAATACAAAAGGCACAATGCCGACTTAAGTACAAGCGGACTGACACTCTACTCTCTTTGATTTGAACCTCTCCTGTGAGTCCAGTGTTAGATTCCGATGCTTCAATTCAGGTTTACTGTATCCCTAGGACCTTCTTATTGACGATGAAACACAGAAATTGCATTTGAATTTAATACAAAAGGCACAATGCCGCCTTAAGTACAAGAGGACTGACACTAACTTTCGATGATTTGAACCTCTCCTGTGAGTGTAGTTTTAGATTCCGATGCTTCACTTCAGGTTTAATGTATCCCTTGGACCTTCTTATTGACGATGAAACACAGAAATTGCATCCGAATTTAATACAAAAGGCACAATGCTGACTTATGTACAAGAGGACTGACACTCAAATTTTCTATGATTTGAACCTCTCCTGTGAGTCCAGTTTTAGATTCCGATGGTTCACGTCAGGTTTACTGTATCCCCTGGACCTTCTTATTGACGATGAAACACAGAAATTGCATCCAAATTCAATACAAAAGGCACAATGCCGACTTAAGTACGAGAGGACTGACACTCTAAATTTCGATTATTTGAACCTCTCCTGTGAGTCCAGTTTTAGATTCCGATGTTTCACTGCAGGTTTACTGTATCCCTTGGATCTTCTTATTGACAATGAAACACAAAAATTGCATCCAAATTTAATACAAAAGGCACAATACCGACATAAGTAAGAGAGGACTGACACTCTAACTTTCGATGATTTGAACCACTCCTGTGAGTCCAGTTTTAGATTCCGATGCTTCACTTCAGATTTACTGTATCCCTTGGACATTCTTATTGATGATGAAACACAGCAATTGCATCCGAATTTAATACAAAAGGCAGAATGGTGACTTACGTACAAGTGGACTGACACTCTAACTCTCTATGATTTGAACCTCTCCTGTGAGTCCAGTTTTAGATTCCGATGCTGCACTTCAGGTTTACTGTATCCCTTAGACCTTCTTATTGACGATGAAACACAGAAATTGCATCCGAATTTAATGAAAATGGCACAATGCCGACTTAAGTACAAAAGGACTGACACTCCAACTTTCGATGATTTAAACCTATCCTGTGTGTCCAGTTTTAGATTCCGATGCTTCACTTCAGGTTTACTGTATCCCTTGGACCTTCTTATTGACGATGAAACACAGAAATTGCATCCAAATTTAATACAAAAGGTACAATGCCGACTTAAGTACAAGAGGACTGACACCCTAACTTTCGATGATTTGAACCTCTCCTGTGAGTCCAGTTTTAGATTCCGATGCTTCACTTCAGGTTTACTGTATGCCTTGGACCTTCTTATTGACGATGAAACACAGAAATTGCATCCAAATTTAATACAAAAGGCACAATGCCGACTTAAGTACAAGTGGACTGACACTCTAACTTTCTAAGATCTCAACCTCTGCTGTAAGTACAGTTTTAGATTCCGATGCTTCACTTCAGGTTTACTGTATCGCTTGGACCTTCTTATTGACGATGAAACACAGAAATTGCATCCAAATTTAATACAAAAGGCACAATGCCGACTTAAGTACAAGAGGACTGACACACTAACTTTATATGATTTGAACCTCTCCTGTGAGTCCTGTTTGAGATTCCGATGCTTCACTTCAGGTATACTGTATCCCTTGGACCTTCTTATTGACGATGAAACAAAGAAATTGCACCCAAATTTAATACAAATGCACAATGCCGCCTTAAGTACAAGAGGACTGACACTATAACTTTCTATGATTTGAACCTCTTCTGTGAGTCCAGTTTTAGATTCTGATGCTTTACTTCAGGTTTACTGTATCCCTTGGACCTTCTTGCTGACGATGAAGCACAGAAATTGCATCCGAATTTCATACAAAAGGCTCAATGCCGACTTAAGTACAAGAGGAATGACACTCTAACTTTCTATGGTTTGAATCTCTCCTGTGAGTCCAGTTTTAGATTCCGATGCTTCACTTCAGGTTTACTGTATCCCTAGGACGTTCTTATTCACGATGAAACACAGAAATTGCATCCGAATAAAATACAAAAGGCACAATGCCGCCTTAAGTACAAGAGGACTGACACTCTAACTTTCTATGATTTGATCCTCTCCTGTGAGTTCAGTTTTAGATTCCGATTCTTCACTTCAGGTTTACTGTATCCCTTGGACCTTCTTATTGACGATGAAACACAGCAAATGGATCCGAATTTAATACAAAATTCACAATTCTGACTTACGTACAAGTGGACTGACACTCTAACTCTCTATGATTTGAACCTCTCCTGTGAGTCCAGTTTTAGATTCCGATGCTTCGCTTAAGGGTTTACTGTATCCCTTGGACCTTCTTATTGACGATGAAACACAGAAATTGCATCCGAATTTAATACAAATGGCACAATGCCGACTTAGGTACAAGAGGACTGACACCGTAACTTTCGATGATTTGAACCTCTCCTGTAAGTCCAGTTTTAGATTCCGATGCTTCACTTCAGGTTTACTGTATCACTTGGACCTTCTTATTGACGATGAAACACAGAAATTGCATACAAATTTAATACAAAAGGCACAATGGCAACTTAAGTACAAGTGGACTGACACTCTAACTTTCTGTGATTTGAACCTCTCCTGTGAGTCCAGTTTTAGATTCCGATGCTTCACTTCAGGTTTACTGTATCGCTTGGTCCTTCTTATTGACGATGAAACACAGAAATTGCATCTGAATTTAATACAAAAGGCACAATGCCGACTTAAGTACAAGAGGAATGACACTCTAACTTTATATGATTTGAACCTCCCCTGTGAGTCCAGTTTGAGATTCCGATGCTTCACTTCAGGTTTACTGTATCCCTTGGACCTTCTTATTGACGATGAAACACAGATATTGCATCCGAATTTAATACAAAAGGCACAAAGCCGACTTAAGTACAAGAGGACTGACACTCTAATTTTCTATGATTTGAACCTCTTCTGTGAGTCCAGTTTTAGATTCTGAGGCTTCACTTCAGGTTTACTGTATCCCTTGGACTTTCTTATTGACGATGAAACACAGAAATTGCATCCGAATTTAATACGAAAGGCACAATGCCGACTTAAGTACAAGTGGAATGACACTCTAACTTTCTATGATTTGAACCTCTCCTGTGAGTCCAGTTTTAGATTCCGATGCTTCACTTCAGGTTTACTGTATCCCTTGGACGTTCTTATTGACGATGAAACACAGAAATTGCATCCGAATAAAATGCAAAAGGTACAATGCCGACTTAAGTACAAGAGGACTGACACTCTAACTTTCTATGATTTGAACCTCTCCTGTGAGTTCAGTTTTAGATTCCGATGCTTCACTTCAGGTTTACTGTATCCCTTAGACCTTCTTATTGACGATGAAACACAGAAATTGCATCCGAATTTAATACAAAAAGCACAATGCCGACTTAAGTACAAGAGGACTTACACTCTAACTTTATATGATTTGAACCTCTTCTGTGAGTCCAGTTTTAGATTCTGATGCTTCACTTCAGGTTTACTGTATCCCTTGGACCTTCTTATTGACGATGAAACACAGAAATTGCATCCGAATTTATTACGAAAGGACAATGCCTACTTAAGTACATGAGGAATGACACTCTAACTTTCTATGATTTGAAACTCTCCCGTGAGTCCAGTTTTAGATTCCGATGCTTCACTTCAGGTTTACTGTATCCCTTAGACGTTCTTATTGACGATAAAACACAGAAATTGCATCCGAATAAAATACAAAAGGCACAATGCCGACTTAAGTACAAGAGAACTGACACTTTAACTTTCTATGATTTGAACCTCTCCTGTGAGTTCAGTTTTAGGTTCTGTTGCTTCACTTCAGGTTTACTGTATCCCTTGGACCTTCTTATTGACGATGAAACACAGAAATTGCATCCTAATTTAATATAAAAGGCACAATGCTTACTTAAGTACAAGAGGACTGACACTCAAATTTTCTATGATTTGAACCTCTCCTGTGAGTCCAGTTTTAGATTCCGATGCTTCACGTCAGGTTTACAGAATCCCTTGGACCTTCTTATTGACGATGAAACACAGAAATTGCATCCAAATTCAATACAAAAGGCACAATGCCGACTAAAGTACGAGAGGACTGACCCTCTAAATTTCGATTATTTGAACCTCTCCTGTGAGTCCAGTTTTAGATTCCGATGCTTCACTTCAGGTTCACTGTATCCCTTGGTCCTTCTTATTGACGATGAAACACAGAAATTGCATCCGAATTTAATACAAAAGGCACAATACCGACTTAAGTGAGAGAGGACTGACACTCTAACTATCGATGATTTGAACCACTCCTGTGAGTCCAGTTTTAGATTCCGATGCTTCACTTCAGATTTACTGTATCCCTTGGACCTTCTTATTGGTGATGAAACACAGCAATTGCATCCGAATTTAATACAAAAGGCAGAATGCTGACTTACGTACAAGTGGACTGACACTCTAACTCTCTATGATTTGAACCTCTCCTGTGAGTCCAGTTTTAGATTCCGATGCTTCACTTCAGGTTTACTGTATCCCTTGGACGTTCTTATTGACGATGAAACACAGAAATTGCATCCGAATAAAATACAAAAGGTACAATGCCGACTTAAGTACAAGAGGACTGACACTCTAACTTTCTATGATTTGAACCCCTCCTGTGAGTTCAGTTTCAGATTCCGATGCTTCACTTCAGGTTTACTGTATCCCTTGGACCTTCTTATTGACGATGAAACACAGAAATTGCATCCAAATTTAATACAAATGGTACAATGCCGACTTAAGTACAAGAGGACTGACACTCTAACTTTCTATGATTTGAACCTCTCCTGTGAGTCCAGTTTTAGATTCCGATGCTTCACTTCAGGTTTACTGTAACCTTTGGACTTTCTTATTGACGGTGAAACAAAGAAATTGCATCCGAATTTAATACAAAAGGCACAATGCCGACTTAAGTACAAGAGGACTGACACTCTAACTTTCTACGATTTGAACCTCTTCTTTGAGTGCAGCTTTAGGTTTCGATGCTTGACTTCATTTTTACTGTAACCCTTGGACCTTCTTATTGACGATGAAACACAGAAATTGCATCCGAATTTAATACAAAAGGCACAATGCCGACTTAAGTACAAGAGGACTGACACTCTAACTTTGTGTGATTTGAACCTCCCCTGTGAGTCCAGTTTGAGATTCCGATGCTTCACTTCAGGTTTACTGTATCCCTTGGACCTTCTTATTGACGATGAAACACAGAAATTGCATCCGAATTTAATACAAAAACACAATGCTGACTTAAGTACAAGAGGACTGACACTCTAACTTTCTATGATTTGAACTTCTTCTGTGAGTCCAGTTTTAGATTCTGATGCTTCATCTCAGGTTTACTGTATGCCTTGGACCTTCTTATTGACGATGAAACACAGAAATTGCATCCGAATGTAATACGAAAGGCACAATGCCTACTTAAGTACATGTATAATGACACTCTAACTTTCTATGATTTGAAACTCTCCCGTGAGTCCAGTTTTAGATTCCGATGCTTCACTTCAAGTTTACTGTATCCCTTAGACGTTCTTATTGACGATATAACACAGAAATTGCATCCGAATAAAACACAAAAGGCACAATGCAGACTTAAGTACAAGAGAACTAACACTCTAACTTTCTATGATTTGAACCTCTCCTGTGAGTTCAGTTTTGGGTTCCGATGCTTCACTTCAGGTTAACTGTATTCCTTGGACCTTCTTATTGACGATGAAACACAGAAATTGCATCCTAATTTAATATAAAAGGCACAATGCCGACTTAAGTACAAGAGGTCTGACACTCTAACTTTCTATGATTTGAACCTCTCCTGTGAGTCCAGTTTTAGATTCCGATGCTTCACTTCAGGTTCACTGTATCCCTTGGACCTTCTTATTGACGATGAAACACAGAAATTGCATCCGAATTTAATACAAAAAGCACAATGCCGACTTAAGTACAAGAGGACTTACACTCTAACTTTATATGATTTGAACCTCTTCTGTGAGTCCAGTTTTAGATTCTGATGCTTCACTTCAGGTTTACTGTATCCCTTGGACCTTCTTATTGACGATGAAACACAGAAATTGGATCCGAATTTATTACGAAAGGACAATGCCTACTTAAGTACATGAGGAATGACACTCTAACTTTCTATGATTTGAAACTCTCCCGTGAGTCCAGTTTTAGATTCCGATGCTTCACTTCAGGTTTACTGTATCCCTTAGACGTTCTTATTGACGATAAAACACAGAAATTGCATCCGAATAAAATACAAAAGGCACAATGCCGACTTAAGTACAAGAGAACTGACACTTTAACTTTCTATGATTTGAACCTCTCCTGTGAGTTCAGTTTTAGGTTCTGTTGCTTCACTTCAGGTTTACTGTATCCCTTGGACCTTCTTATTGACGATGAAACACAGAAATTGCATCCTAATTTAATATAAAAGGCACAATGCTGACTTAAGTACAAGAGGACTGACACTCAAATTTTCTATGATTTGAACCTCTCCTGTGAGTCCAGTTTTAGATTCCGATGCTTCACGTCAGGTTTACAGAATCCCTTGGACCTTCTTATTGACGATGAAACACAGAAATTGCATCCAAATTCAATACAAAAGGCACAATGCCGACTAAAGTACGAGAGGACTGACCCTCTAAATTTCGATTATTTGAACCTCTCCTGTGAGTCCAGTTTTAGATTCCGATGCTTCACTTCAGGTTCACTGTATCCCTTGGTCCTTCTTATTGACGATGAAACACAGAAATTGCATCCGAATTTAATACAAAAGGCACAATACCGACTTAAGTGAGAGAGGACTGACACTCTAACTATCGATGATTTGAACCACTCCTGTGAGTCCAGTTTTAGATTCCGATGCTTCACTTCAGATTTACTGTATCCCTTGGACCTTCTTATTGGTGATAAAACACAGCAATTGCATCCGAATTTAATACAAAAGGCAGAATGCTGACTTACGTACAAGTGGACTGACACTCTAACTCTCTATGATTTGAACCTCTCCTGTGAGTCCAGTTTTAGATTCCGATGCTTCACTTCAGGTTTACTGTATCCCTTGGACGTTCTTATTGACGATGAAACACAGAAATTGCATCCGAATAAAATACAAAAGGTACAATGCCGACTTAAGTACAAGAGGACTGACACTCTAACTTTCTATGATTTGAACCCCTCCTGTGAGTTCAGTTTTAGATTCCGATGCTTCACTTCAGGTTTACTGTATCCCTTGGACCTTCTTATTGACGATGAAACACAGAAATTGCATCCAAATTTAATACAAATGGTACAATGCCGACTTAAGTACAAGAGGACTGACACTCTAACTTTCTATGATTTGAACCTCTCCTGTGAGTCCAGTTTTAGATTCCGATGCTTCACTTCAGGTTTACTGTAACCTTTGGACTTTCTTATTGACGGTGAAACAAAGAAATTGCATCCGAATTTAATACAAAAGGCACAATGCCGACTTAAGTACAAGAGGACTGACACTCTAACTTTCTACGATTTGAACCTCTTCTTTGAGTGCAGCTTTAGGTTTCGATGCTTGACTTCATTTTTACTGTAACCCTTGGACCTTCTTATTGACGATGAAACACAGAAATTGCATCCGAATTTAATACAAAAGGCACAATGCCGACTTAAGTACAAGAGGACTGACACTCTAACTTTGTGTGATTTGAACCTCCCCTGTGAGTCCAGTTTGAGATTCCGATGCTTCACTTCAGGTTTACTGTATCCCTTGGACCTTCTTATTGACGATGAAACACAGAAATTGCATCCGAATTTAATACAAAAACACAATGCTGACTTAAGTACAAGAGGACTGACACTCTAACTTTCTATGATTTGAACTTCTTCTGTGAGTCCAGTTTTAGATTCTGATGCTTCATCTCAGGTTTACTGTATGCCTTGGACCTTCTTATTGACGATGAAACACAGAAATTGCATCCGAATGTAATACGAAAGGCACAATGCCTACTTAAGTACATGTATAATGACACTCTAACTTTCTATGATTTGAAACTCTCCCGTGAGTCCAGTTTTAGATTCCGATGCTTCACTTCAAGTTTACTGTATCCCTTAGACGTTCTTATTGACGATATAACACAGAAATTGCATCCGAATAAAACACAAAAGGCACAATGCAGACTTAAGTACAAGAGAACTAACACTCTAACTTTCTATGATTTGAACCTCTCCTGTGAGTTCAGTTTTGGGTTCCGATGCTTCACTTCTGGTTAACTGTATTCCTTGGACCTTCTTATTGACGATGAAACACAGAAATTGCATCCTAATTTAATATAAAAGGCACAATGCCGACTTAAGTACAAGAGGTCTGACACTCTAACTTTCTATGATTTGAACCTCTCCTGTGAGTCCAGTTTTAGATTCCGATGCTTCACTTCAGGTTTACTGTAACCCTTGGACCTTCTTATTGACGGTGAAACAAAGAAATTGGATCCGAATTTAATACAAAAGGCACAATGCCGACTTAAGTACAAGAGGACTGACACTCTAACTCTCTACGATTTGAACCTCTCCTTTGAGTGCAGCTTTAGATTTCGATGCTTGACTTCAGGTTTACTGTAACCCTTAGACCTTCTTATTGACGATGAAACACAGAAATTGCATCCTAATTTAATATAATAGGCACAATGCCGACTTAAGTACAAGAGGTCTGACACTCTAACTTTCTATGATTTGAACCTCTCCTGTGAGTCCAGTTTTAGATTCCGATGCTTCACTTCAGGTTTACTGTAACCCTTGGACCTTCTTATTGACGGTGAAACAAAGAAATTGCATCCGAATTTAATACAAAAGGCACAATGCCGACTTAAGTACGAGAGGACTGACACTCTAAATTTCGATTATTTGAACCTCTCCTGTGAGTCCAGTTTTAGATTCCGATGCTTCCCTTCAGGTTTACTGTATCCCTTGGTCCTTCTTATTGACGATGAAACACAGAAATTGCATCCGAATTTAATACAAAAGGCACAATACCGACTTAAGTGAGAGAGGACTGACACTCTAACTATCGATGATTTGAACCACTCCTGTGAGTCCAGTTCTAGATTCCGATGCTTCACTTCAGATTTACTGTATCCCTTGGACCTACTTATTGGTGATGAAACACAGCAATTGCATCCGAATTTAATACAAAAGGCAGAATGCTGACTGACGTACAAGTGGACTGACACTCTAACTCTCTATGATTTGAACCTCTCCTGTGAGTCCAGTTTTAGATTCCGATGCTTCACTTCAGGTTTACTGTATCCCTTGGACCTTCTTATTGACGATGAAACACAGAAATTGCATCCGAATATAATACAAAAGGCACAATGCCGACTTAAGTACAAGAGGACTGACACCCTACCTTTCGATGATTTGAACCTCTCCTGTGAGTCCAGTTTTAGACTCTGATGCTTCACTTCAGGTTTACTGTATCCCTTGGACCTTCTTATTGACGATGAAACACAGAAATTGCATCCGAATTTAATACAAAAGGCACAATGCCGACTTAAGTACAAGAGGACTGACACTCTAACTTTCTATGATTTGGACCTCTTCTGTGAGTCCAGTTTTAGATTCTGAGGCTTCACTTCAGGTTTACTGTATCCCTTGGACGTGCTTATTGACGATGAAACACTAAAATTGCATTCGAATTTAATTCAAAAGGCACAATGCCGACTTAAGTACAAGAGGACTGACACTCTAACTTTATATGATTTGAACCTCTCCTGTGAGTCCAGTTTTATCTTCCGATGCTTCACTTCAGGTTCACTGTATCCCTTTGACCTTCTTATTGACGATGAAACACAGAAATTGCACCCGAATTTAATACAAAAGGCAGAATACCGACTTAAGTACAAGAGGACTTCACTCTAACTCTCTATGATTTGAACCTCTCCTGTGAGTCCAGTTTTTGATTCCGATGCTTCACTTAAGGTTTACTGTATCCCTTGTACCTTCTTATTGATGATGAAACTCAGCAATTGCATCCGAATTTAATACAAAAGGCACAATGCCGACTTAAGTACAAGCGGACTGACACTCTAACTCTCTTTGATTTAAACCTCTCCTGTGAGTCCAGTGTTAGTTTCCGATGCCTCACTTCAGGTTTACTGTATTCCTTAGACCTTCTTATTGACGATGAAACACAGAAATTGCATCCGAATTTAATGAAAATGGCACAATGCCGACTTAAGTACAAGAGGACTGACACTCTAACTTTCAATGATTTAAACCTCTCCTGTGAGTCCAGTTTTAGATTCCGATGCTTCACTTCAGGTTTACTGTATCCCATTGACCATCTTATTGACGATGAAACACAGAAATTTCATCCGAATTTAATACAAAAGGCACAATGCCGACTTAAGTACAAGAGGACTGACACCGTAATTTTCGATGATTTGAACCTCTCCTGTGAGTCCAGTTTTAGATTGTGATGCTTCACTTCAGGTTTACTGTATTCCTTAGGCCTTCTTATTGACGATGAAACACAGAAATTGCATCCAAATTTAATACAAAAGGCACAATGCCGACTTAAGTACAAGTGGACTGACACTCTAACTTTCTATGATTTCAACCTCTACTGTAAGTCCAGTTTTAGATTCCGATGCTTCACTTCAGGATTACTGTATCGCTTGGACCTTCTTATTGACGATGAAACACAGAAATTGCATCCTAATTTAATATAAAAGGCACAATGCCGACTTAAGTACAAGAGGTCTGACACTCTAAGTTTCTATGATTTGAACCTCTCCTGTGAGTCCAGTTTTAGATTCCGATGCTTCACTTCAGGTTTACTGTAACCCTTGGACCTTCTTATTGACGGTGAAACAAAGAAATTGCATCCGAATTTAATACAAAAGGCACAATGCCGACTTAAGTACAAGAGGACTGACACTCTAACTTTCTACGGTTTGAACCTCTCCTTTGAGTGCAGCTTTAGATTTCGATGCTTGACTTCAGGTTTACTGTAACCCTTGGACCTTCTTATTGACGATGAAACACAGAAATTGCATCCTAATTTAATATAAAAGGCACAATGCCGACTTAAGTACAAGAGGTCTGACACTCTAACTTTCTATGATTTGAACCTCTCCTGTGAGTCCAGTTTTAGATTCCGATGCTTCACTTCAGGTTTACTGTAACCCTTGGACCTTCTTATTGACGGTGAAACAAAGAAATTGCATCCGAATTTAATACAAAAGGCACAATGCCGACTTAAGTACGAGAGGACTGACACTCTAAATTTCGATTATTTGAACCTCTCCTGTGAGTCCAGTTTTAGATTCCGATGCTTCCCTTCAGGTTTACTGTATCCCTTGGTCCTTCTTATTGACGATGAAACACAGAAATTGCATCCGAATTTAATACGAAAGGCACAATGCCTACTTAAGTACATGAGGAATGACACTCTAACTTTCTATGATTTGAAACTCTCCCGTGAGTCCAGTTTTAGATTCCGATGCTTCACTTCAGGTTTACTGTATCCCTTGGACGTTCTTATTGACGATGAAAAACAGAAATTGCATCCGAATTTAATACAAAAGGCACAATGCCGACTTAAGTACAAGCGGACTGACACTCTAATTTTCTATGATTTGAACCACTCCTGTGAGTCCAGTTTTAGATTCCGATGCTTCACTTCATGTTTACTGTATCCCTTGGACCTTCTAATTGACGATGAAACACAGAAATTGCATCCGAATTAAATACAAAAGGCACAATGCCGACTTAAGTACGAGAGGACTGACACTCTAAATTTCGATTATTTGAACCTCTCCTGTGAGTCCAGTTTTAGATTCCGATGCTTCCCTTCAGGTTTACTGTATCCCTTGGTCCTTCTTATTGACGATGAAACACAGAAATTGCATCCGAATTTAATACAAAAGGCACAATACCGACTTATGTGAGAGAGGACTGACACTCTAACTATCGATGATTTGAACCACTCCTGTGAGTCCAGTTCTAGATTCCGATGCTTCACTTCAGGTTTACTGTATCCCTTGGACCTTCTTATTGACGATGAAACACAGAAATTGCATCCGAATATAATACAAAAGGCACAATGCCGACTTAAGTACAAGAGGACTGACACCCTACCTTTCGATGATTTGAACCTCTCCTGTGAGTCCAGTTTTAGACTCTGATGCTTCACTTCAGGTTTACTGTATCCCTTGGACCTTCTTATTGACGATGAAACACAGAAATTGCATCCGAATTTAATACAAAAAGCACAATGCTGACTTAAGTACAAGAGGACTGACACTCTAACTTTCTATGATTTGAACTTCTTCTGTGAGTCCAGTTTTAGATTCTGATGCTTCATCTCAGGTTTACTGTATGCCTTGGACCTTCTTATTGACGATGAAACACAGAAATTGCATCCGAATGTAATACGAAAGGCACAATGCCTACTTAAGTACATGTGGAATGACACTCTAACTTTCTATGATTTGAAACTCTCCCGTGAGTCCAGTTTTAGATTCCGATGCTTCACTTCAAGTTTACTGTATCCCTTAGACGTTCTTATTGACGATATAACACAGAAATTGCATCCGAATAAAACACAAAAGGCACAATGCAGACTTAAGTACAAGAGAACTAACACTCTAACTTTCTATGATTTGAACCTCTCCTGTGAGTTCAGTTTTAGATTCCGATGCTTCACTTCAGGTTAACTGTATTCCTTGGACCTTCTTATTGACGATGAAACACAGAAATTGCATCCTAATTTAATATAAAAGGCACAATGCTGACTTAAGTACAAGAGGTCTGACACTCTAACTTTCTATGATTTGAACCTCTCCTGTGAGTCCAGTTTTAGATTCCGATGCTTCACTTCAGGTTTACTGTAACCCTTGGACCTTCTTATTGACGGTGAAACAAAGAAATTGGATCCGAATTTAATACAAAAGGCACAATGCCGACTTAAGTACAAGAGGACTGACACTCTAACTTTCTACGATTTGAACTTCTCCTTTGAGTGCAGCTTTAGATTTCGATGCTTGACTTCAGGTTTACTGTAACCCTTGGACCTTCTTATTGACGATGAAACACAGAAATTGCATCCTAATTTAATATAAAAGGCACAATGCCGACTTAAGTACAAGAGGTCTGACACTCTAACTTTCTATGATTTGAACCTCTCCTGTGAGTCCAGTTTTAGATTCCGATGCTTCACTTCAGGTTTACTGTAACCCTTGGACCTTCTTATTGACGGTGAAACAAAGAAATTGCATCCGAATTTAATACAAAAGGCACAATGCCGACTTAAGTACGAGAGGACTGACACTCTAAATTTCGATTATTTGAACCTCTCCTGTGAGTCCAGTTTTAGATTCCGATGCTTCCCTTCAGGTTTACTGTATCCCTTGGTCCTTCTTATTGACGATGAAACACAGAAATTGCATCCGAATTTAATACAAAAGGCACAATACCGACTTAAGTGAGAGAGGACTGACACTCTAACTATCGATGATTTGAACCACTCCTGTGAGTCCAGTTCTAGATTCCGATGCTTCACTTCAGATTTACTGTATCCCTTGGACCTACTTATTGGTGATGAAACACAGCAATTGCATCCGAATTTAATACAAAAGGCAGAATGCTGATTGACGTACAAGTGGACTGACACTCTAACTCTCTATGATTTGAACCTCTCCTGTGAGTCCAGTTTTAGATTCCGATGCTTCACTTCTGGTTTACTGTATCCCTTGGACCTTCTTATTGACGATGAAACACAGAAATTGCATCCGAATATAATACAAAAGGCACAATGCCGACTTAAGTACAAGAGGTCTGACACTCTAACTTTCTATGACTTGAACCTCTCCTGTGAGTCCAGTTTTAGATTCCGATGCTTCACTTCAGGTTTACTGTAACCCTTGGACCTTCTTATTGACGGTGAAACAAAGAAATTGCATCCGAATTTAATACAAAAGGCACAATGCCGACTTAAGTACGAGAGGACTGACACTCTAAATTTCGATTATTTGAACCTCTCCTGTGAGTCCAGTTTTAGATTCCGATGCTTCCCTTCAGGTTTACTGTATCCCTTGGTCCTTCTTATTGACGATGAAACACAGAAATTGCATCCGAATTTAATACGAAAGGCACAATGCCTACTTAAGTACATGAGGAATGACACTCTAACTTTCTATGATTTGAAACTCTCCCGTGAGTCCAGTTTTAGATTCCGATGCTTCACTTCAGGTTTACTGTATCCCTTGGACGTTCTTATTGACGATGAAAAACAGAAATTGCATCCGAATTTAATACAAAAGGCACAATGCCGACTTAAGTACAAGCGGACTGACACTCTAATTTTCTATGATTTGAACCACTCCTGTGAGTCCAGTTTTAGATTCCGATGCTTCACTTCATGTTTACTGTATCCCTTGGACCTTCTAATTGACGATGAAACACAGAAATTGCATCCGAATTAAATACAAAAGGCACAATGCCGACTTAAGTACAAGAGAACTGACACTCTAACTTTCTATGATTTGAACCTCTCCTGTGAGTCCAGTTTTAGATTCCGATGCTTCACTTCAGGCTTACTGTATCCCGTGGACCTTCTTATTGACGATGAAACACAGAAATTGCATCCGAATTTAATACGAAAGGCACAATGCCTACTTAAGTACATGAGGAATGACACTCTAACTTTCTATGATTTGAAACTCTCCCGTGAGTCCAGTTTTAGATTCCGATGCTTCACTTCAGGTTTACTGTATCCCTTGGACGTTCTTATTGACGATGAAAAACAGAAATTGCATCCGAATTTAATACAAAAGGCACAATGCCGACTTAAGTACGAGAGGACTGACACTCTAAATTTCGATTATTTGAACCTCTCCTGTGAGTCCAGTTTTAGATTCCGATGCTTCCCTTCAGGTTTACTGTATCCCTTGGTCCTTCTTATTGACGATGAAACACAGAAATTGCATCCGAATTTAATACAAAAGGCACAATACCGACTTATGTGAGAGAGGACTGACACTCTAACTATCGATGATTTGAACCACTCCTGTGAGTCCAGTTCTAGATTCCGATGCTTCACTTCAGGTTTACTGTATCCCTTGGACCTTCTTATTGACGATGAAACACAGAAATTGCATCCGAATGTAATACAAAAGGCACAATGCCGACTTAAGTACAAGAGGACTGACACCCTACCTTTCGTTGATTTGAACCTCTCCTGTGAGTCCAGTTTTAGACTCTGATGCTTCACTTCAGGTTTACTGTATCCCTTGGACCTTCTTATTGACGATGAAACACAGAAATTGCATCCGAATTTAATACAAAAAGCACAATGCTGACTTAAGTACAAGAGGACTGACACTCTAACTTTCTATGATTTGAACTTCTTCTGTGAGTCCAGTGTTAGATTCTGATGCTTCATCTCAGGTTTACTGTATGCCTTGGACCTTCTTATTGACGATGAAACACAGAAATTGCATCCGAATGTAATACGAAAGGCACAATGCCTACTTAAGTACATGTGGAATGACACTCTAACTTTCTATGATTTGAAACTCTCCCGTGAGTCCAGTTTTAGATTCCGATGCTTCACTTCAAGTTTACTGTATATCTTAGACGTTCTTATTGACGATATAACACAGAAATTGCATCCGAATAAAACACAAAAGGCACAATGCAGACTTAAGTACAAGAGAACTAACACTCTAACTTTCTATGATTTGCACCTCTCCTGTGAGTTCAGTTTTAGATTCCGATGCTTCACTTCAGGTTAACTGTATTCCTTGGACCTTCTTATTGACGATGAAACACAGAAATTGCATCCTAATTTAATATAAAAGGCACAATGCCGACTTAAGTACAAGAGGTCTGACACTCTAACTTTCTATGATTTGAACCTCTCCTGTGAGTCCAGTTTTAGATTCCGATGCTTCACTTCAGGTTTACTGTAACCCTTGGACCTTCTTATTGACGGTGAAACAAAGAAATTGGATCCGAATTTAATACAAAAGGCACAATGCCGACTTAAGTACAAGAGGACTGACACTCTAACTTTCTACGATTTGAACCTCTCCTTTGAGTGCAGCTTTAGATTTCGATGCTTGACTTCAGGTTTACTGTAACCCTTGGACCTTCTTATTGACGATGAAACACAGAAATTGCATCCTAATTTAATATAAAAGGCGCAATGCCGACTTAAGTACAAGAGGTCTGACACTCTAACTTTCTATGATTTGAACCTCTCCTGTGAGTCCAGTTTTAGATTCCGATGCTTCACTTCAGGTTTACTGTAACCCTTGGACCTTCTTATTGACGGTGAAACAAAGAAATTGCATCCGAATTTAATACAAAAGGCACAATGCCGACTTAAGTACGAGAGGACTGACACTCTAAATTTCGATTATTTGAACCTCTCCTGTGAGTCCAGTTTTAGATTCCGATGCTTCACTTCAGGTTTACTGTATCCCTTGGTCCTTCTTATTGACGATGAAACACAGAAATTGCATCCGAATTTAATACAAAAGGCACAATACCGACTTAAGTGAGAGAGGACTTACACTCTAACTATCGATGATTTGAACCACTCCTGTGAGTCCAGTTCTAGATTCCGATGCTTCACTTCAGATTTACTGTATCCCTTGGACCTACTTATTGGTGATGAAACACAGCAATTGCATCCGAATTTAATGCAAAAGGCAGAATGCTGACTGACGTACAAGTGGACTGACACTCTAACTCTCTATGATTTGAACCTCTCCTGTGAGTCCAGTTTTAGATTCCGATGCTTCACTTCAGGTTTACTGTATCCCTTGGACCTTCTTATTGACGATGAAACACAGAAATTGCATCCTAATTTAATATAAAAGGCACAATGCCGACTTAAGTACAAGAGGTCTGACACTCTAACTTTATATGATTTGAACCTCTCCTGTGAGTCCAGTTTTAGATTCCGATGCTTCACTTCAGGTTTACTGTAACCCTTGGACCTTCTTATTGACGGTGAAACAAAGAAATTGGATCCGAATTTAATACAAAAGGCACAATGCCGACTTAAGTACAAGAGGACTGACACTCTAACTTTCTACGATTTGAACCTCTCCTTTGAGTGCAGCTTTAGATTTCGATGCTTGACTTCAGGTTTACTGTAACCCTTGGACCTTCTTATTGACGATGAAACACAGAAATTGCATCCTAATTTAATATAAAAGGCACAATGCCGACTTAAGTACAAGAGGTCTGACACTCTAACTTTCTATGATTTGAACCTCTCCTGTGAGTCCAGTTTTAGATTCCGATGTTTCACTTCAGGTTTACTGTAACCCTTGGACCTTCTTATTGACGGTGAAACAAAGAAATTGCATCCGAATTTAATACAAAAGGCACAATGCCGACTTAAGTACGAGAGGACTGACACTCTAAATTTCGATTATTTGAACCTCTCCTGTGAGTCCAGTTTTAGATTCGGATGCTTCACTTCAGGTTTACTGTATCCCTTGGTCCTTCTTATTGACGATGAAACACAGAAATTGCATCCGAATTTAATACAAAAGGCACAATACCGACTTAAGTGAGAGAGGACTGACACTCTAACTCTCTATGATTTGAACCTCTCCTGTGAGTCCAGTTTTAGATTCCGATGCTTCACTTCAGGTTTACTGTATCCCTTGGACCTTCTTATTGACGATGAAACACAGAAATTGCATCCTAATTTAATATAAAAGGCACAATGCCGACTTAAGTACAAGAGGTCTGACACTCTAACTTTCTATGATTTGAACCTCTCCTGTGAGTCCAGTTTTAGATTCCGATGCTTCACTTCAGGTTTACTGTAACCCTTGGACCTTCTTATTGACGGTGAAACAAAGAAATTGCATCCGAATTTAATACAAAAGGCACAATGCCGACTTAAGTACGAGAGGACTGACACTCTAAATTTCGATTATTTGAACCTCTCCTGTGAGTCCAGTTTTAGATTCCGATGCTTCCCTTCAGGTTTACTGTATCCCTTGGACCTTCTTATTGACGATGAAACACAGAAATTGCATCCGAATTTAATACGAAAGGCACAATGCCTACTTAAGTACATGAGGAATGACACTCTAACTTTCTATGATTTGAAACTCTCCCGTGAGTCCAGTTTTAGATTCAGATGCTTCACTTCAGGTTTACTGTATCCCTTGGACCTTCTTATTGACGATGAAACACAGAAATTGCATCCGAATATAATACAAAAGGCACAATGCCGACTTAAGTACAAGAGGTCTGACACTCTAACTTTCTATGACTTGAACCTCTCCTGTGAGTCCAGTTTTAGATTCCGATGCTTCACTTCAGGTTTACTGTAACCCTTGGACCTTCTTATTGACGGTGAAACAAAGAAATTGCATCCGAATTTAATACAAAAGGCACAATGCCGACTTAAGTACGAGAGGACTGACACTCTAAATTTCGATTATTTGAACCTCTCCTGTGAGTCCAGTTTTAGATTCCGATGCTTCCCTTCAGGTTTACTGTATCCCTTGGTCCTTCTTATTGACGATGAAACACAGAAATTGCATCCGAATTTAATACGAAAGGCACAATGCCTACTTAAGTACATGAGGAATGACACTCTAACTTTCTATGATTTGAAACTCTCCCGTGAGTCCAGTTTTAGATTCCGATGCTTCACTTCAGGTTTACTGTATCCCTTGGACGTTCTTATTGACGATGAAAAACAGAAATTGCATCCGAATTTAATACAAAAGGCACAATGCCGACTTAAGTACAAGCGGACTGACACTCTAATTTTCTATGATTTGAACCACTCCTGTGAGTCCAGTTTTAGATTCCGATGCTTCACTTCATGTTTACTGTATCCCTTGGACCTTCTAATTGACGATGAAACACAGAAATTGCATCCGAATTAAATACAAAAGGCACAATGCCGACTTAAGTACAAGAGAACTGAAACTCTAACTTTCTATGATTTGAACCTCTCCTGTGAGTCCAGTTTTAGATTCCGATGCTTCACTTCAGGCTTACTGTATCCCTTGGACCTTCTTATTGACGATGAAACACAGAAATTGCATCCGAATTTAATACGAAAGGCACAATGCCTACTTAAGTACATGAGGAATGACACTCTAACTTTCTATGATTTGAAACTCTCCCGTGAGTCCAGTTTTAGATTCCGATGCTTCACTTCAGGTTTACTGTATCCCTTGGACGTTCTTATTGACGATGAAAAACAGAAATTGCATCCGAATTTAATACAAAAGGCACAATGCCGACTTAAGTACGAGAGGACTGACACTCTAAATTTCGATTATTTGAACCTCTCCTGTGAGTCCAGTTTTAGATTCCGATGCTTCCCTTCAGGTTTACTGTATCCCTTCGTCCTTCTTATTGACGATGAAACACAGAAATTGCATCCGAATTTAATACAAAAGGCACAATACCGACTTATGTGAGAGAGGAC
The DNA here is from genome assembly GCF_021461395.2 of Schistocerca americana. Taxonomy (NCBI): domain Eukaryota; kingdom Metazoa; phylum Arthropoda; class Insecta; order Orthoptera; family Acrididae; genus Schistocerca; species Schistocerca americana. The sequence goes on from NW_025725242.1 coordinate 388,084, forward strand.
TGACACTCTAACTATCGATGATTTGAACCACTCCTGTGAGTCCAGTTCTAGATTCCGATGCTTCACTTCAGGTTTACTGTATCCCTTGGACCTTCTTATTGACGATGAAACACAGAAATTGCATCCGAATATAATACAAAAGGCACAATGCCGACTTAAGTACAAGAGGACTGACACCCTACCTTTCGATGATTTGAACCTCTCCTGTGAGTCCAGTTTTAGACTCTGATGCTTCACTTCAGGTTTACTGTATCCCTTGGACCTTCTTATTGACGATGAAACACAGAAATTGCATCCGAATTTAATACAAAAAGCACAATGCTGACTTAAGTACAAGAGGACTGACACTCTAACTTTCTATGATTTGAACTTCTTCTGTGAGTCCAGTGTTAGATTCTGATGCTTCATCTCAGGTTTACTGTATGCCTTGGACCTTCTTATTGACGATGAAACACAGAAATTGCATCCGAATGTAATACGAAAGGCACATTGCCTACTTAAGTACATGTGGAATGACACTCTAACTTTCTATGATTTGAAACTCTCCCGTGAGTCCAGTTTTAGATTCCGATGCTTCACTTCAAGTTTACTGTATCCCTTAGACGTTCTTATTGACGATATAACACAGAAATTGCATCCGAATAAAACACAAAAGGCACAATGCAGACTTAAGTACAAGAGAACTAACACTCTAACTTTCTATGATTTGCACCTCTCCTGTGAGTTCAGTTTTAGATTCCGATGCTTCACTTCAGGTTAACTGTATTCCTTGGACCTTCTTATTGACGATGAAACACAGAAATTGCATCCTAATTTAATATAAAAGGCACAATGCCGACTTAAGTACAAGAGGTCTGACACTCTAACTTTCTATGATTTGAACCTCTCCTGTGAGTCCAGTTTTAGATTCCGATGCTTCACTTCAGGTTTACTGTAACCCTTGGACCTTCTTATTGACGGTGAAACAAAGAAATTGGATCCGAATTTAATACAAAAGGCACAATGCCGACTTAAGTACAAGAGGACTGACACTCTAACTTTCTACGATTTGAACCTCTCCTTTGAGTGCAGCTTTAGATTTCGATGCTTGACTTCAGGTTTACTGTAACCCTGGGACCTTCTTATTGACGATGAAACACAGAAATTGCATCCTAATTTAATATAAATGGCACAATGCCGACTTAAGTACAAGAGGTCTGACACTCTAACTTTCTATGATTTGAACCTCTCCTGTGAGTCCAGTTTTAGATTCCGATGCTTCACTTCAGGTTTACTGTAACCCTTGGACCTTCTTATTGACGGTGAAACAAAGAAATTGCATCCGAATTTAATACAAAAGGCACAATGCCGACTTAAGTACGAGAGGACTGACACTCTAAATTTCGATTATTTGAACCTCTCCTGTGAGTCCAGTTTTAGATTCCGATGCTTCCCTTCAGGTTTACTGTATCCCTTGGTCCTTCTTATTGACGATGAAACACAGAAATTGCATCCGAATTTAATACGAAAGGCACAATGCCTACTTAAGTACATGAGGAATGACACTCTAACTTTCTATGATTTGAAACTCTCCCGTGAGTCCAGTTTTAGATTCCGATGCTTCACTTCAGGTTTACTGTATCCCTTGGACGTTCTTATTGACGATGAAAAACAGAAATTGCATCCGAATTTAATACAAAAGGCACAATGCCGACTTAAGTACAAGCGGACTGACACTCTAATTTTCTATGATTTGAACCACTCCTGTGAGTCCAGTTTTAGATTCCGATGCTTCACTTCATGTTTACTGTATCCCTTGGACCTTCTAATTGACGATGAAACACAGAAATTGCATCCGAATTAAATACAAAAGGCACAATGCCGACTTAAGTACAAGAGAACTGACACTCTAACTTTCTATGATTTGAACCTCTCCTGTGAGTCCAGTTTTAGATTCCGATGCTTCACTTCAGGCTTACTGTATCCCTTGGACCTTCTTATTGACGATGAAACACAGAAATTGCATCCGAATTTAATACGAAAGGCACAATGCCTACTTAAGTACATGAGGAATGACACTCTAACTTTCTATGATTTGAAACTCTCCCGTGAGTCCAGTTTTAGATTCCGATGCTTCACTTCAGGTTTACTGTATCCCTTGGACGTTCTTATTGACGATGAAAAACAGAAATTGCATCCGAATTTAATACAAAAGGCACAATGCCGACTTAAGTACGAGAGGACTGACACTCTAAATTTCGATTATTTGAACCTCTCCTGTGAGTCCAGTTTTAGATTCCGATGCTTCCCTTCAGGTTTACTGTATCCCTTGGTCCTTCTTATTGACGATGAAACACAGAAATTGCATCCGAATTTAATACAAAAGGCACAATACCGACTTATGTGAGAGAGGACTGACACTCTAACTATCGATGATTTGAACCACTCCTGTGAGTCCAGTTCTAGATTCTGATGCTTCACTTCAGGTTTACTGTATCCCTTGGACCTTCTTATTGACGATGAAACACAGAAATTGCATCCGAATATAATACAAAAGGCACAATGCCGACTTAAGTACAAGAGGACTGACACCCTACCTTTCGATGATTTGAACCTCTCCTGTGAGTCCAGTTTTAGACTCTGATGCTTCACTTCAGGTTTACTGTATCCCTTGGACCTTCTTATTGACGATGAAACACAGAAATTGCATCCGAATTTAATACAAAAAGCACAATGCTGACTTAAGTACAAGAGGACTGACACTCTAACTTTCTATGATTTGAACTTCTTCTGTGAGTCCAGTTTTAGATTCTGATGCTTCATCTCAGGTTTACTGTATGCCTTGGACCTTCTTATTGACGATGAAACACAGAAATTGCATCCGAATGTAATACGAAAGGCACAATGCCTACTTAAGTACATGTGGAATGACACTCTAACTTTCTATGATTTGAAACTCTCCCGTGAGTCCAGTTTTAGATTCCGATGCTTCACTTCAAGTTTACTGTATCCCTTAGACGTTCTTATTGACGATATAACACAGAAATTGCATCCGAATAAAACACAAAAGGCACAATGCAGACTTAAGTACAAGAGAACTAACACTCTAACTTTCTATGATTTGAACCTCTCCTGTGAGTTCAGTTTTAGATTCCGATGCTTCACTTCAGGTTAACTGTATTCCTTGGACCTTCTTATTGACGATGAAACACAGAAATTGCATCCTAATTTAATATAAAAGGCACAATGCCGACTTAAGTACAAGAGGTCTGACACTCTAACTTTCTATGATTTGAACCTCTCCTGTGAGTCCAGTTTTAGATTCCGATGCTTCACTTCAGGTTTACTGTAACCCTTGGACCTTCTTATTGACGGTGAAACAAAGAAATTGGATCCGAATTTAATACAAAAGGCACAATGCCGACTTAAGTACAAGAGGACTGACACTCTAACTTTCTACGATTTGAACTTCTCCTTTGAGTGCAGCTTTAGATTTCGATGCTTGACTTCAGGTTTACTGTAACCCTTGGACCTTCTTATTGACGATGAAACACAGAAATTGCATCCTAATTTAATATAAAAGGCACAATGCCGACTTAAGTACAAGAGGTCTGACACTCTAACTTTCTATGATTTGAACCTCTCCTGTGAGTCCAGTTTTAGATTCCGATGCTTCACTTCAGGTTTACTGTAACCCTTGGACCTTCTTATTGACGGTGAAACAAAGAAATTGCATCCGAATTTAATACAAAAGGCACAATGCCGACTTAAGTACGAGAGGACTGACACTCTAAATTTCGATTATTTGAACCTCTCCTGTGAGTCCAGTTTTAGATTCCGATGCTTCCCTTCAGGTTTACTGTATCCCTTGGTCCTTCTTATTGACGATGAAACACAGAAATTGCATCCGAATTTAATACAAAAGGCACAATACCGACTTAAGTGAGAGAGGACTGACACTCTAACTATCGATGATTTGAACCACTCCTGTGAGTCCAGTTCTAGATTCCGATGCTTCACTTCAGATTTACTGTATCCCTTGGACCTACTTATTGGTGATGAAACACAGCAATTGCATCCGAATTTAATACAAAAGGCAGAATGCTGACTGACGTACAAGTGGACTGACACTCTAACTCTCTATGATTTGAACCTCTCCTGTGAGTCCAGTTTTAGATTCCGATGCTTCACTTCAGGTTTACTGTATCCCTTGGACCTTCTTATTGACGATGAAACACAGAAATTGCATCCGAATATAATACAAAAGGCACAATGCCGACTTAAGTACAAGAGGTCTGACACTCTAACTTTCTATGACTTGAACCTCTCCTGTGAGTCCAGTTTTAGATTCCGATGCTTCACTTCAGGTTTACTGTAACCCTTGGACCTTCTTATTGACGGTGAAACAAAGAAATTGCATCCGAATTTAATACAAAAGGCACACTGCCGACTTAAGTACGAGAGGACTGACACTCTAAATTTCGATTATTTGAACCTCTCCTGTGAGTCCAGTTTTAGATTCCGATGCTTCCCTTCAGGTTTACTGTATCCCTTGGTCCTTCTTATTGACGATGAAACACAGAAATTGCATCCGAATTTAATACGAAAGGCACAATGCCTACTTAAGTACATGAGGAATGACACTCTAACTTTCTATGATTTGAAACTCTCCCGTGAGTCCAGTTTTAGATTCCGATGCTTCACTTCAGGTTTACTGTATCCCTTGGACGTTCTTATTGACGATGAAAAACAGAAATTGCATCCGAATTTAATACAAAAGGCACAATGCCGACTTAAGTACAAGCGGACTGACACTCTAATTTTCTATGATTTGAACCACTCCTGTGAGTCCAGTTTTAGATTCCGATGCTTCACTTCATGTTTACTGTATCCCTTGGACCTTCTAATTGACGATGAAACACAGAAATTGCATCCGAATTAAATACAAAAGGCACAATGCCGACTTAAGTACAAGAGAACTGACACTCTAACTTTCTATGATTTGAACCTCTCCTGTGAGTCCAGTTTTAGATTCCGATGCTTCACTTCAGGCTTACTGTATCCCTTGGACCTTCTTATTGACGATGAAACACAGAAATTGCATCCGAATTTAATACGAAAGGCACAATGCCTACTTAAGTACATGAGGAATGACACTCTAACTTTCTATGATTTGAAACTCTCCCGTGAGTCCAGTTTTAGATTCCGATGCTTCACTTCAGGTTTACTGTATCCCTTGGACGTTCTTATTGACGATGAAAAACAGAAATTGCATCCGAATTTAATACAAAAGGCACAATGCCGACTTAAGTACGAGAGGACTGACACTCTAAATTTCGATTATTTGAACCTCTCCTGTGAGTCCAGTTTTAGATTCCGATGCTTCCCTTCAGGTTTACTGTATCCCTTGGTCCTTCTTATTGACGATGAAACACAGAAATTGCATCCGAATTTAATACAAAAGGCACAATACCGACTTATGTGAGAGAGGACTGACACTCTAACTATCGATGATTTGAACCACTCCTGTGAGTCCAGTTCTAGATTCCGATGCTTCACTTCAGGTTTACTGTATCCCTTGGACCTTCTTATTGACGATGAAACACAGAAATTGCATCCGAATGTAATACAAAAGGCACAATGCCGACTTAAGTACAAGAGGACTGACACCCTACCTTTCGATGATTTGAACCTCTCCTGTGAGTCCAGTTTTAGACTCTGATGCTTCACTTCAGGTTTACTGTATCCCTTGGACCTTCTTATTGACGATGAAACACAGAAATTGCATCCGAATTTAATACAAAAAGCACAATGCTGACTTAAGTACAAGAGGACTGACACTCTAACTTTCTATGATTTGAACTTCTTCTGTGAGTCCAGTGTTAGATTCTGATGCTTCATCTCAGGTTTACTGTATGCCTTGGACCTTCTTATTGACGATGAAACACAGAAATTGCATCCGAATGTAATACGAAAGGCACAATGCCTACTTAAGTACATGTGGAATGACACTCTAACTTTCTATGATTTGAAACTCTCCCGTGAGTCCAGTTTTAGATTCCGATGCTTCACTTCAAGTTTACTGTATATCTTAGACGTTCTTATTGACGATATAACACAGAAATTGCATCCGAATAAAACACAAAAGGCACAATGCAGACTTAAGTACAAGAGAACTAACACTCTAACTTTCTATGATTTGCACCTCTCCTGTGAGTTCAGTTTTAGATTCCGATGCTTCACTTCAGGTTAACTGTATTCCTTGGACCTTCTTATTGACGATGAAACACAGAAATTGCATCCTAATTTAATATAAAAGGCACAATGCCGACTTAAGTACAAGAGGTCTGACACTCTAACTTTCTATGATTTGAACCTCTCCTGTGAGTCCAGTTTTAGATTCCGATGCTTCACTTCAGGTTTACTGTAACCCTTGGACCTTCTTATTGACGGTGAAACAAAGAAATTGGATCCGAATTTAATACAAAAGGCACAATGCCGACTTAAGTACAAGAGGACTGACACTCTAACTTTCTACGATTTGAACCTCTCCTTTGAGTGCAGCTTTAGATTTCGATGCTTGACTTCAGGTTTACTGTAACCCTTGGACCTTCTTATTGACGATGAAACACAGAAATTGCATCCTAATTTAATATAAAAGGCACAATGCCGACTTAAGTACAAGAGGTCTGACACTCTAACTTTCTATGATTTGAACCTCTCCTGTGAGTCCAGTTTTAGATTCCGATGCTTCACTTCAGGTTTACTGTAACCCTTGGACCTTCTTATTGACGGTGAAACAAAGAAATTGCATCCGAATTTAATACAAAAGGCACAATGCCGACTTAAGTACGAGAGGACTGACACTCTAAATTTCGATTATTTGAACCTCTCCTGTGAGTCCAGTTTTAGATTCCGATGCTTCACTTCAGGTTTACTGTATCCCTTGGTCCTTCTTATTGACGATGAAACACAGAAATTGCATCCGAATTTAATACAAAAGGCACAATACCGACTTAAGTGAGAGAGGACTTACACTCTAACTATCGATGATTTGAACCACTCCTGTGAGTCCAGTTCTAGATTCCGATGCTTCACTTCAGATTTACTGTATCCCTTGGACCTACTTATTGGTGATGAAACACAGCAATTGCATCCGAATTTAATGCAAAAGGCAGAATGCTGACTGACGTACAAGTGGACTGACACTCTAACTCTCTATGATTTGAACCTCTCCTGTGAGTCCAGTTTTAGATTCCGATGCTTCACTTCAGGTTTACTGTATCCCTTGGACCTTCTTATTGACGATGAAACACAGAAATTGCATCCTAATTTAATATAAAAGGCACAATGCCGACTTAAGTACAAGAGGTCTGACACTCTAACTTTATATGATTTGAACCTCTCCTGTGAGTCCAGTTTTAGATTCCGATGCTTCACTTCAGGTTTACTGTAACCCTTGGACCTTCTTATTGACGGTGAAACAAAGAAATTGGATCCGAATTTAATACAAAAGGCACAATGCCGACTTAAGTACAAGAGGACTGACACTCTAACTTTCTACGATTTGAACCTCTCCTTTGAGTGCAGCTTTAGATTTCGATGCTTGACTTCAGGTTTACTGTAACCCTTGGACCTTCTTATTGACGATGAAACACAGAAATTGCATCCTAATTTAATATAAAAGGCACAATGCCGACTTAAGTACAAGAGGTCTGACACTCTAACTTTCTATGATTTGAACCTCTCCTGTGAGTCCAGTTTTAGATTCCGATGTTTCACTTCAGGTTTACTGTAACCCTTGGACCTTCTTATTGACGGTGAAACAAAGAAATTGCATCCGAATTTAATACAAAAGGCACAATGCCGACTTAAGTACGAGAGGACTGACACTCTAAATTTCGATTATTTGAACCTCTCCTGTGAGTCCAGTTTTAGATTCCGATGCTTCACTTCAGGTTTACTGTATCCCTTGGTCCTTCTTATTGACGATGAAACACAGAAATTGCATCCGAATTTAATACAAAAAGCACAATACCGACTTAAGTGAGAGAGGACTGACACTCTAACTCTCTATGATTTGAACCTCTCCTGTGAGTCCAGTTTTAGATTCCGATGCTTCACTTCAGGTTTACTGTATCCCTTGGACCTTCTTATTGACGATGAAACACAGAAATTGCATCCTAATTTAATATAAAAGGCACAATGCCGACTTAAGTACAAGAGGTCTGACACTCTAACTTTCTATGATTTGAACCTCTCCTGTGAGTCCAGTTTTAGATTCCGATGCTTCACTTCAGGTTTACTGTAACCCTTGGACCTTCTTATTGACGGTGAAACAAAGAAATTGCATCCGAATTTAATACAAAAGGCACAATGCCGACTTAAGTACGAGAGGACTGACACTCTAAATTTCGATTATTTGAACCTCTCCTGTGAGTCCAGTTTTAGATTCCGATGCTTCCCTTCAGGTTTACTGTATCCCTTGGACCTTCTTATTGACGATGAAACACAGAAATTGCATCCGAATTTAATACGAAAGGCACAATGCCTACTTAAGTACATGAGGAATGACACTCTAACTTTCTATGATTTGAAACTCTCCCGTGAGTCCAGTTTTAGATTCAGATGCTTCACTTCAGGTTTACTGTATCCCTTGGACCTTCTTATTGACGATGAAACACAGAAATTGCATCCGAATATAATACAAAAGGCACAATGCCGACTTAAGTACAAGAGGTCTGACACTCTAACTTTCTATGACTTGAACCTCTCCTGTGAGTCCAGTTTTAGATTCCGATGCTTCACTTCAGGTTTACTGTAACCCTTGGACCTTCTTATTGACGGTGAAACAAAGAAATTGCATCCGAATTTAATACAAAAGGCACAATGCCGACTTAAGTACGAGAGGACTGACACTCTAAATTTCGATTATTTGAACCTCTCCTGTGAGTCCAGTTTTAGATTCCGATGCTTCCCTTCAGGTTTACTGTATCCCTTGGTCCTTCTTATTGACGATGAAACACAGAAATTGCATCCGAATTTAATACGAAAGGCACAATGCCTACTTAAGTACATGAGGAATGACACTCTAACTTTCTATGATTTGAAACTCTCCCGTGAGTCCAGTTTTAGATTCCGATGCTTCACTTCAGGTTTACTGTATCCCTTGGACGTTCTTATTGACGATGAAAAACAGAAATTGCATCCGAATTTAATACAAAAGGCACAATGCCGACTTAAGTACAAGCGGACTGACACTCTAATTTTCTATGATTTGAACCACTCCTGTGAGTCCAGTTTTAGATTCCGATGCTTCACTTCATGTTTACTGTATCCCTTGGACCTTCTAATTGACGATGAAACACAGAAATTGCATCCGAATTAAATACAAAAGGCACAATGCCGACTTAAGTACAAGAGAACTGACACTCTAACTTTCTATGATTTGAACCTCTCCTGTGAGTCCAGTTTTAGATTCCGATGCTTCACTTCAGGCTTACTGTATCCCTTGGACCTTCTTATTGACGATGAAACACAGAAATTGCATCCGAATTTAATACGAAAGGCACAATGCCTACTTAAGTACATGAGGAATGACACTCTAACTTTCTATGATTTGAAACTCTCCCGTGAGTCCAGTTTTAGATTCCGATGCTTCACTTCAGGTTTACTGTATCCCTTGGACGTTCTTATTGACGATGAAAAACAGAAATTGCATCCGAATTTAATACAAAAGGCACAATGCCGACTTAAGTACGAGAGGACTGACACTCTAAATTTCGATTATTTGAACCTCTCCTGTGAGTCCAGTTTTAGATTCCGATGCTTCCCTTCAGGTTTACTGTATCCCTTGGTCCTTCTTATTGACGATGAAACACAGAAATTGCATCCGAATTTAATACAAAAGGCTCAATACCGACTTATGTGAGAGAGGACTGACACTCTAACTATCGATGATTTGAACCACTCCTGTGAATCCAGTTCTAGATTCCGATGCTTCACTTCAGGTTTACTGTATCCCTTGGACCTTCTTATTGACGATGAAACACAGAAATTGCATCCGAATATAATACAAAAGGCACAATGCCGACTTAAGTACAAGAGGACTGACACCCTACCTTTCGATGATTTGAACCTCTCCTGTGAGTCCAGTTTTAGACTCTGATGCTTCACTTCAGGTTTACTGTATCCCTTGGACCTTCTTATTGACGATGAAACACAGAAATTGCATCCGAATTTAATACAAAAGGCACAATGCCGACTTAAGTACAAGAGGACTGACACTCTAACTTTCTATGATTTGGACCTCTTCTGTGAGTCCAGTTTTAGATTCTGAGGCTTCACTTCAGGTTTACTGTATCCCTTGGACGTGCTTATTGACTATGAAACACTAAAATTGCATTCGAATTTAATTCAAAAGGCACAATGCCGACTTAAGTACAAGAGGACTGACACTCTAACTTTATATGATTTGAACCTCTCCTGTGAGTCCAGTTTTATCTTCCGATGCTTCACTTCAGGTTCACTGTATCCCTTTGACCTTCTTATTGACGATGAAACACAGAAATTGCACCCGAATTTAATACAAAAGGCAGAATACCGACTTAAGTACAAGAGGACTTCACTCTAACTCTCTATGATTTGAACCTGTCCTGTGAGTCCAGTTTTTGATTCCGATGCTTCACTTAAGGTTTACTGTATCCCTTGTACCTTCTTATTGATGATGAAACTCAGCAATTGCATCCGAATTTAATACAAAAGGCACAATGCCGACTTAAGTACAAGCGGACTGACACTCTAACTCTCTTTGATTTGAACCTCTCCTGTGAGTCCAGTGTTAGATTCCGATGCCTCACTTCAGGTTAACTGTATTGTTTAGACCTTCTTATTGACGATGAAACACAGAAATTGCATCCGAATTTAATGAAAATGGCACAATGCCGACTTAAGTACAAGAGGACTGACACTCTAACTTTCAATGATTTAAACCTCTCCTGTGAGTCCAGTTTTAGATTCGGATGCTTCACTTCAGGTTTACTGTATCCCATTGACCATCTTATTGACGATGAAACACAGAAATTTCATCCGAATTTAATACAAAAGGCACAATGCCGACTTAAGTACAAGAGGACTGACACCGTAACTTTCGATGATGTGAACCTCTCCTGTGAGTCCAGTTTTAGATTGTGATGCTTCACTTCAGGTTTACTGTATTCCTTAGGCCTTCTTATTGACGATGAAACACAGAAATTGCATCCAAATTTAATACAAAAGGCACAATGCCGACTTAAGTACAAGTGGACTGACACTCTAACTTTCTATGATTTCAACCTCTACTGTAAGTCCAGTTTTAGATTCCGATGCTTCACTTCAGGATTACTGTATCGCTTGGACCTTCTTATTGACGATGAAACACAGAAATTGTATCCGAATTTAATACAGAAGGCACAATGCCGACTTAAGTACAAGAGGACAGACACTCTAACTTTATATGATTTGAACCTCTTCTGTGAGTCCAGTTTTAGATTCTGATGCTTCACTTCAGGTTTACTGTATCCCTTGGACCTTCTTATTGACGATGAAACACAGAAATTGCATCCGAATTTAATACGAAAGGCACAATGCCTACTTAAGTACATGAGTAATGACACTCTAACTTTCTATGATTAGAAACTCTCCCGTGAGTGCAGTTTTAGATTCCGATGCTTCACTTCAGGTTTACTGTATCCCTTGGACGTTCTTATTGACGATGAAAAACAGAAATTGCATCCGAATTTAATACAAAAGGCACAATGCCGACTTAAGTACAAGCGGACTGACACTCTAATTTTCTATGATTTGAACCACTCCTGTGAGTCCAGTTTTAGATTCCGATGCTTCACTTCATGTTTACTGTATCCCTTGGACCTTCTAATTGACGATGAAACACAGAAATTGCATCCGAATTAAATACAAAAGGCACAATGCCGACTTAAGTACAAGAGAACTGACACTCTAAATTTCGATTATTTGAACCTCTCCTGTGAGTCCAGTTTTAGATTCCGATGCTTCCCTTCAGGTTTACTCTATCCCTTGGTCCTTCTTATTGACGATGAAACACAGAAATAGCATCCGAATTTAATACAAAAGGCACAATACCGACTTAAGTGAGAGAGGACTGACACTCTAACTATCGATGATTTGAACCACTCCTGTGAGTCCAGTTGTAGATTCCGATGCTTCACTTCAGATTTACTGTATCCCTTGGACCTTCTTATTGGTGATGAAACACAGCAATTGCATCCGAATTTAATACAAAAGGCAGAATGCTGACTTACGTACAAGTGGACTGACACTCTAACTCTCTATGATTTGAACCTCTCCTGTGAGTCCAGTTTTAGATTCCGATGCTTCACTTCAGGTTTACTGTATCCCTTGGACCTTCTTATTGACGATGAAACACAGAAATTGCATCCGAATATAATACAAAAGGCACAATGCCGACTTAAGTACAAGAGGACTGACACCCTACCTTTCGATGATTTGAACCTCTCCTGTGAGTCCAGTTTTAGACTCTGATGCTTCACTTCAGGTTTACTGTATCCCTTGGACCTTCTTATTGACGATGAAACACAGAAATTGCATCCAAATTTAATACAAAAGGCACAATGCCGACTTAAGTACAAGCGGACTGACACTCTAACTCTCTTTGATTTGAACCTCTCCTGTGAGTCCAGTGTTAGATTCCGATGCCTCACTTCAGGTTTACTGTATTCCTTAGACCTTCTTATTGACGATGAAACACAGAAATTGCATCCGAATTTAATGAAAATGGCACAATGCCGACTTAAGTACAAGAGGACTGACACTCTAACTTTCAATGATTTAAACCTCTCCTGTGAGTCCAGTTTTAGATTCCGATGCTTCACTTCAGGTTTACTGTATCCCATTGACCATCTTATTGACGATGAAACACAGAAATTTCATCCGAATTTAATACAAAAGGCACAATGCCGACTTAAGTACAAGAGGACTGACACCGTAACTTTCGATGATTTGAACCTCTCCTGTGAGTCCAGTTTTAGATTGTGATGCTTCACTTCAGGTTTACTGTATTCCTTAGGCCTTCTTATTGACGATGAAACACAGAAATTGCATCCAAATTTAATACAAAAGGCACAATGCCGACTTAAGTACAAGTGGACTGACACTCTAACTTTCTATGATTGCAACCTCTACTGTAAGTCCAGTTTTAGATTCCGATGCTTCACTTCAGGATTACTGTATCGCTTGGACCTTCTAATTGACGATGAAACACAGAAATTGCATCCTAATTTAATATAAAAGGCACAATGCCGACTTAAGTACAAGAGGTCTGACACTCTAACTTTCTATGATTTGAACCTCTCCTGTGAGTCCAGTTTTAGATTCCGATGCTTCACTTCAGGTTTACTGTAACCCTTGGACCTTCTTATTGACGGTGAAACAAAGAAATTGGATCCGAATTTAATACAAAAGGCACAATGCCGACTTAAGTACAAGAGGACTGACACTCTAACTTTCTACGATTTGAACCTCTCCTTTGAGTGCAGCTTTAGATTTCGATGCTTGACTTCAGGTTTACTGTAACCCTTGGACCTTCTTATTGACGATGAAACACAGAAATTGCATCCTAATTTAATATAAAAGGCACAATGCCGACTTAAGTACAAGAGGTCTGACACTCTAACTTTCTATGATTTGAACCTCTCCTGTGAGTCCAGTTTTAGATTCCGATGCTTCACTTCAGGTTTACTGTAACCCTTGGACCTTCTTATTGACGGTGAAACAAAGAAATTGCATCCGAATTTAATACAAAAGGCACAATGCCGACTTAAGTACGAGAGGACTGACACTCTAAATTTCGATTATTTGAACCTCTCCTGTGAGTCCAGTTTTAGATTCCGATGCTTCCCTTCAGGTTTACTGTATCCCTTGGTCCTTCTTATTGACGATGAAACACAGAAATTGCATCCGAATTTAATACAAAAGGCACAATGCCGACTTAAGTACAAGAGGACTGACACTCTAACTTTCTATGATTTGGACCTCTTCTGTGAGTCCAGTTTTAGATTCTGAGGCTTCACTTCAGGTTTACTGTATCCCTTGGACGTGCTTATTGACGATGAAACACTAAAATTGCATTCGAATTTAATTCAAAAGGCACAATGCCGACTTAAGTACAAGAGGACTGACACTCTAACTTTATATGATTTGAACCTCTCCTGTGAGTCCGGTTTTATCTTCCGATGCTTCACTTCAGGTTCACTGTATCCCTTTGACCTTCTTATTGACGATGAAACACAGAAATTGCACCCGAATTTAATACAAAAGGCAGAATACCGACTTAAGTACAAGAGGACTTCACTCTAACTCTCTATGATTTGAACCTGTCCTGTGAGTCCAGTTTTTGATTCCCATGCTTCACTTAAGGTTTACTGTATCCCTTGTACCTTCTTATTGATGATGAAACTCAGCAATTGCATCCGAATTTAATACAAAAGGCACAATGCCGACTTAAGTACAAGCGGACTGACACTCTAACTCTCTTTGATTTGAACCTCTCCTGTGAGTCCAGTGTTAGATTCCGATGCCTCACTTCAGGTTTACTGTATTGTTTAGACCTTCTTATTGACGATGAAACACAGAAATTGTATCCGAATTTAATGAAAATGGCACAATGCCGACTTAAGTACAAGAGGACTGACACTCTAACTTTCAATGATTTAAACCTCTCCTGTGAGTCCAGTTTTAGATTCCGATGCTTCACTTCAGGTTTACTGTATCCCATTGACCATCTTATTGACGATGAAACACAGAAATTTCATCCGAATTTAATACAAAAGGCACAATGCCGACTTAAGTACAAGAGGACTGACACCGTAACTTTCGATGATTTGAACCTCTCCTGTGAGTCCAGTTTTAGATTGTGATGCTTCACTTCAGGTTTACTGTATCCCTTGGACGTTCTTATTGACGATGAAAAACAGAAATTGCATCCGAATTTAATACAAAAGGCACAATGCCGACTTAAGTACGAGAGGACTGACACTCTAAATTTCGATTATTTGAACCTCTCCTGTGAGTCCAGTTTTAGATTCCGATGCTTCCCTTCAGGTTTACTGTATCCCTTGGTCCTTCTTATTGACGATGAAACACAGAAATTGCATCCGAATTTAATACAAAAGGCACAATACCGACTTATGTGAGAGAGGACTGACACTCTAACTATCGATGATTTGAACCACTCCTGTGAGTCCAGTTCTAGATTCCGATGCTTCACTTCAGGTTTACTGTATCCCTTGGACCTTCTTATTGACGATGAAACACAGAAATTGCATCCGAATATAATACAAAAGGCACAATGCCGACTTAAGTACAAGAGGACTGACACCCTACCTTTCGATGATTTGAACCTCTCCTGTGAGTCCAGTTTTAGACTCTGATGCTTCACTTCAGGTTTACTGTATCCCTTGGACCTTCTTATTGACGATGAAACACAGAAATTGCATCCGAATTTAATACAAAAGGCACAATGCCGACTTAAGTACAAGAGGACTGACACTCTAACTTTCTATGATTTGGACCTCTTCTGTGAGTCCAGTTTTAGATTCTGAGGCTTCACTTCAGGTTTACTGTATCCCTTGGACGTGCTTATTGACGATGAAACACTAAAATTGCATTCGAATTTAATTCAAAAGGCACAATGCCGACTTAAGTACAAGAGGACTGACACTCTAACTTTATATGATTTGAACCTCTCCTGTGAGTCCAGTTTTATCTTCCGATGCTTCACTTCAGGTTCACTGTATCCCTTTGACCTTCTTATTGACGATGAAACACAGAAATTGCACCCGAATTTAATACAAAAGGCAGAATACCGACTTAAGTACAAGAGGACTTCACTCTAACTCTCTATGATTTGAACCTGTCCTGTGAGTCCAGTTTTTGATTCCGACGCTTCACTTAAGGTTTACTGTATCCCTTGTACCTTCTTATTGATGATGGAACTCAGCAATTGCATCCGAATTTAATACAAAAGGCACAATGCCGACTTAAGTACAAGCGGACTGACACTCTAACTCTCTTTGATTTGAACCTCTCCTGTGAGTCCAGTGTTAGATTCCGATGCCTCACTTCAGGTTTACTGTATTGTTTAGACCTTCTTATTGACGATGAAACACAGAAATTGCATCCGAATTTAATGAAAATGGCACAATGCCGACTTAAGTACAAGAGGACTGACACTCTAACTTTCAATGATTTAAACCTCTCCTGTGAGTCCAGTTTTAGATTCGGATGCTTCACTTCAGGTTTACTGTATCCCATTGACCATCTTATTGACGATGAAACACAGAAATTTCATCCGAATTTAATACAAAAGGCACAATGCCGACTTAAGTACAAGAGGACTGACACCGTAACTTTCGATGATTTGAACCTCTCCTGTGAGTCCAGTTTTAGATTGTGATGCTTCACTTCAGGTTTACTGTATTCCTTAGGCCTTCTTATTGACGATGAAACACAGAAATTGCATCCAAATTTAATACAAAAGGCACAATGCCGACTTAAGTACAAGTGGACTGACACTCTAACTTTCTATGATTTCAACCTCTACTGTAAGTCCAGTTTTAGATTCCGATGCTTCACTTCAGGATTACTGTATCGCTTGGACCTTCTTATTGACGATGAAACACAGAAATTGTATCCGAATTTAATACAGAAGGCACAATGCCGACTTAAGTACAAGAGGACAGACACTCTAACTTTATATGATTTGAACCTCTTCTGTGAGTCCAGTTTTAGATTCTGATGCTTCACTTCAGGTTTACTGTATCCCTTGGACCTTCTTATTGACGATGAAACACAGAAATTGCATCCGAATTTAATACGAAAGGCACAATGCCTACTTAAGTACATGAGTAATGACACTCTAACTTTCTATGATTAGAAACTCTCCCGTGAGTGCAGTTTTAGATTCCGATGCTTCACTTCAGGTTTACTGTATCCCTTGGACGTTCTTATTGACGATGAAAAACAGAAATTGCATCCGAATTTAATACAAAAGGCACAATGCCGACTTAAGTACAAGCGGACTGACACTCTAATTTTCTATGATTTGAACCACTCCTGTGAGTCCAGTTTTAGATTCCGATGCTTCACTTCATGTTTACTGTATCCCTTGGACCTTCTAATTGACGATGAAACACAGAAATTGCATCCGAATTAAATACAAAAGGCACAATGCCGACTTAAGTACAAAAGAACTGACACTCTAAATTTCGATTATTTGAACCTCTCCTGTGAGTCCAGTTTTAGATTCCGATGCTTCCCTTCAGGTTTACTCTATCCCTTGGTCCTTCTTATTGACGATGAAACACAGAAATTGCATCCGAATTTAATACAAAAGGCACAATACCGACTTAAGTGAGAGAGGACTGACACTCTAACTATCGATGATTTGAACCACTCCTGTGAGTCCAGTTCTAGATTCCGATGCTTCACTTCAGATTTACTGTATCCCTTGGACCTTCTTATTGGTGATGAAACACAGCAATTGCATCCGAATTTAATACAAAAGGCAGAATGCTGACTTACGTACAAGTGGACTGACACTCTAACTCTCTATGATTTGAACCTCTCCTGTGAGTCCAGTTTTAGATTCCGATGCTTCACTTCAGGTTTACTGTATCCCTTGGACCTTCTTATTGACGATGAAACACAGAAATTGCATCCGAATATAATACAAAAGGCACAATGCCGACTTAAGTACAAGAGGACTGACACCCTACCTTTCGATGATTTGAACCTCTCCTGTGAGTCCAGTTTTAGACTCTGATGCTTCACTTCAGGTTTACTGTATCCCTTGGACCTTCTTATTGACGATGAAACACAGAAATTGCATCCAA
This sequence comes from Schistocerca americana, assembly GCF_021461395.2. NCBI lineage: Eukaryota > Metazoa > Arthropoda > Insecta > Orthoptera > Acrididae > Schistocerca > Schistocerca americana. The sequence goes on from NW_025725242.1 coordinate 405,993, forward strand.
ATTTAATACAAAAGGCACAATGCCGACTTAAGTACAAGCGGACTGACACTCTAACTCTCTTTGATTTGAACCTCTCCTGTGAGTCCAGTGTTAGATTCCGATGCCTCACTTCAGGTTTACTGTATTCCTTAGACCTTCTTATTGACGATGAAACACAGAAATTGCATCCGAATGTAATGAAAATGGCACAATGCCGACTTAGGTACAAGAGGACTGACACTCTAACTTTCAATGATTTAAACCTCTCCTGTGAGTCCAGTTTTAGATTCCGATGCTTCACTTCAGGTTTACTGTATCCCATTGACCATCTTATTGGCGATGAAACACAGAAATTTCATCCGAATTTAATACAAAAGGCACAATGCCGACTTAAGTACAAGAGGACTGACACCGTAACTTTCGATGATTTGAACCTCTCCTGTGAGTCCAGTTTTAGATTGTGATGCTTCACTTCAGGTTTACTGTATTCCTTAGGCCTTCTTATTGACGATGAAACACAGAAATTGCATCCAAATTTAATACAAAAGGCACAATGCCGACTTAAGTACAAGTGGACTGACACTCTAACTTTCTATGATTTCAACCTCTACTGTAAGTCCAGTTTTAGATTCCGATGCTTCACTTCAGGATTACTGTATCGCTTGGACCTTCTAATTGACGATGAAACACAGAAATTGCATCCTAATTTAATATAAAAGGCACAATGCCGACTTAAGTACAAGAGGTCTGACACTCTAACTTTCTATGATTTGAACCTCTCCTGTGAGTCCAGTTTTAGATTCCGATGCTTCACTTCAGGTTTACTGTAACCCTTGGACCTTCTTATTGACGGTGAAACAAAGAAATTGGATCCGAATTTAATACAAAAGGCACAATGCCGACTTAAGTACAAGAGGACTGACACTCTAACTTTCTACGATTTGAACCTCTCCTTTGAGTGCAGCTTTAGATTTCGATGCTTGACTTCAGGTTTACTGTAACCCTTGGACCTTCTTATTGACGATGAAACACAGAAATTGCATCCTAATTTAATATAAAAGGCACAATGCCGACTTAAGTACAAGAGGTCTGACACTCTAACTTTCTATGATTTGAACCTCTCCTGTGAGTCCAGTTTTAGATTCCGATGCTTCACTTCAGGTTTACTGTAACCCTTGGACCTTCTTATTGACGGTGAAACAAAGAAATTGCATCCGAATATAATACAAAAGGCACAATGCCGACTTAAGTACGAGAGGACTGACACTCTAAATTTCGATTATTTGAACCTCTCCTGTGAGTCCAGTTTTAGATTCCGATGCTTCCCTTCAGGTTTACTGTATCCCTTGGTCCTTCTTATTGACGATGAAACACAGAAATTGCATCCGAATTTAATACAAAAGGCACAATACCGACTTAAGTGAGAGAGGACTGACACTCTAACTATCGATGATTTGAACCACTCCTGTGAGTCCAGTTCTAGATTCCGATGCTTCACTTCAGATTTACTGTATCCCTTGGACCTTCTTATTGGTGATGAAACACAGCAATTGCATCCGAACTTAATACAAAAGGCAGAATGCTGACTTACGTACAAGTGGACTGACACTCTAACTCTCTATGATTTGAACCTCTCCTGTGAGTCCAGTTTTAGATTCCGATGCTTCACTTCAGGTTTACTGTATCCCTTGGACCTTCTTATTGACGATGAAACACAGAAATTGCATCCGAATATAATACAAAAGGCACAATGCCGACTTAAGTACAAGAGGACTGACACCCTACCTTTCGATGATTTGAACCTCTCCTGTGAGTCCAGTTTTAGACTCTGATGCTTCACTTCAGGTTTACTGTATCCCTTGGACCTTCTTATTGACGATGAAACACAGAAATTGCATCCGAATTTAATACAAAAGGCACAATGCCGACTTAAGTACAAGAGGACTGACACTCTAACTTTCTATGATTTGGACCTCTTCTGTGAGTCCAGTTTTAGATTCTGAGGCTTCACTTCAGGTTTACTGTATCCCTTGGACGTGCTTATTGACGATGAAACACTAAAATTGCATTCGAATTTAATTCAAAAGGCACAATGCCGACTTAAGTACAAGAGGACTGACACTCTAACTTTATATGATTTGAACCTCTCCTGTGAGTCCGGTTTTATCTTCCGATGCTTCACTTCAGGTTCACTGTATCCCTTTGACCTTCTTATTGACGATGAAACAAAGAAATTGCACCCGAATTTAATACAAAAGGCAGAATACCGACTTAAGTACAAGAGGACTTCACTCTAACTCTCTATGATTTGAACCTGTCCTGTGAGTCCAGTTTTTGATTCCGATGCTTCACTTAAGGTTTACTGTATCCCTTGTACCTTCTTATTGATGATGAAACTCAGCAATTGCATCCGAATTTAATACAAAAGGCACAATGCCGACTTAAGTACAAGCGGACTGACACTCTAACTCTCTTTGATTTGAACCTCTCCTGTGAGTCCAGTGTTAGATTCCGATGCCTCACTTCAGGTTTACTGTATTGTTTAGACCTTCGTATTGACGATGAAACACAGAAATTGTATCCGAATTTAATGAAAATGGCACAATGCCGACTTAAGTACAAGAGGACTGACACTCTAACTTTCAATGATTTAAACCTCTCCTGTGAGTCCAGTTTTAGATTCCGATGCTTCACTTCAGGTTTACTGTATCCCATTGACCATCTTATTGACGATGAAACACAGAAATTTCATCCGAATTTAATACAAAAGGCACAATGCCGACTTGAGTACAAGAGGACTGACACCGTAACTTTCGATGATTTGAACCTCTCCTGTGAGTCCAGTTTTAGATTGTGATGCTTCACTTCAGGTTTACTGTATTCCTTAGGCCTTCTTATTGACGATGAAACACAGAAATTGCATCCAAATTTAATACAAAAGGCACAATGCCGACTTAAGTACAAGTGGACTGACACTCTAACTTTCTATGATTTCAACCTCTACTGTAAGTCCAGTTTTAGATTCCGATGCTTCACTTCAGGATTACTGTATCGCTTGGACCTTCTTATTGACGATGAAACACAGAAATTGTATCCGAATTTAATACAGAAGGCACAATGCCGACTTAAGTACAAGAGGACAGACACTCTAACTTTATATGATTTGAACCTCTTCTGTGAGTCCAGTTTTAGATTCTGATGCTTCACTTCAGGTTTACTGTATCCCTTGGACCTTCTTATTGACGATGAAACACAGAAATTGCATCCGAATTTAATACGAAAGGCACAATGCCTACTTAAGTACATGAGGAATGACACTCTAACTTTCTATGATTTGAAACTCTCCCGTGTGTCCAGTTTTAGATTCCGATGCTTCACTTCAGGTTTACTGTATCCCTTGGACGTTCTTATTGACGATGAAAAACAGAAATTGCATCCGAATTTAATACAAAAGGCACAATGCCGACTGAAGTACAAGCGGACTGACACTCTAATTTTCTATGATTTGAACCACTCCTGTGAGTCCAGTTTTAGATTCCGATGCTTCACTTCATGTTTACTGTATCCCTTGGACCTTCTAATTGACGATGAAACACAGAAATTGCATCCGAATTAAATACAAAAGGCACAATGCCGACTTAAGTACAAGAGAACTGACACTCTAACTTTCTATGATTTGAACCTCTCCTGTGAGTCCAGTTTTAGATTCCGATGCTTCACTTCAGGCTTACTGTATCCCTTGGACCTTCTTATTGACGATGAAACACAGAAATTGCATCCGAATTTAATACGAAAGGCACAATGCCTACTTAAGTACATGAGGAATGACACTCTAACTTTCTATGATTTGAAACTCTCCCGTGAGTCCAGTTTTAGATTCCGATGCTTCACTTCAGGTTTACTGTATCCCTTGGACGTTCTTATTGACGATGAAAAACAGAAATTGCATCCGAATTTAATACAAAAGGCACAATGCCGACTTAAGTACGAGGGGACTGACACTCTAAATTTCGATTATTTGAACCTCTCCTGTGAGTCCAGTTTTAGATTCCGATGCTTCCCTTCAGGTTTACTGTATCCCTTGGTCCTTCTTATTGACGATGAAACACAGAAATTGAATCCGAATTTAATACAAAAGGCACAATACCGACTTATGTGAGAGAGGACTGACACTCTAACTATCGATGATTTGAACCACTCCTGTGAGTCCAGTTCTAGATTCCGATGCTTCACTTCAGATTTACTGTATCCCTTGGACCTTCTTATTGGTGATGAAACACAGCAATTGCATCCGAATTTAATACAAAAGGCAGAATGCTGACCTACGTACAAGTGGACTGACACTCTAACTCTCTATGATTTGAACCTCTCCTGTGAGTCCAGTTTTAGATTCCGATGCTTCACTTCAGGTTTACTGTATCCCTTGGACCTTCTTATTGACGATGAAACACAGAAATTGCATCCGAATATAATACAAAAGGCACAATGCCGACTTAAGTACAAGAGGACTGACACCCTAACTTTCGATGATTTGAACCTCTCCTGTGAGTCCAGTTTTAGACTCTGATGCTTCACTTCAGGTTTACTGTATCCCTTGGACCTTCTTATTGACGATGAAACACAGAAATTGCATCCGAATTTAATACAAAAGGCACAATGCCGACTTAAGTACAAGAGGACTGACACTTTAACTTTCTATGATTTGGACCTCTTCTGTGAGTCCAGTTTTAGATTCTGAGGCTTCACTTAAGGTTTACTGTATCCCTTGGACGTGCTTATTGACGATGAAACACTAAAATTGCATTCGAATTTAATTCAAAAGGCACAATGCCGACTTAAGTACAAGAGGACTGACACTCTAACTTTATATGATTTGAACCTCTCCTGTGAGTCCAGTTTTATCTTCCGATGCTTCACTTCAGGTTCACTGTATCCCTTTGACCTTCTTATTGACGATGAAACACAGAAATTGCACCCGAATTTAATACAAAAGGCAGAATACCGACTTAAGTACAAGAGGACTTCACTCTAACTCTCTATGATTTGAACCTGTCCTGTGAGTCCAGTTTTTGATTCCGATGCTTCACTTAAGGTTTACTGTATCCCTTGTACCTTCTTATTGATGATGAAACTCAGCAATTGCATCCGAATTTAATACAAAAGGCACAATGCCGACTTAAGTACAAGCGGACTGACACTCTAACTCTCTTTGATTTGAACCTCTCCTGTGAGTCCAGTGTTAGATTCCGATGCCTCACTTCAGGTTTACTGTATTGTTTAGACCTTCTTATTGACGATGAAACACAGAAATTGCATCCGAATTTAATGAAAATGGCACAATGCCGACTTAAGTACAAGAGGACTGACACTCTAACTTTCAATGATTTAAACCTCTCCTGTGAGTCCAGTTTTAGATTCGGATGCTTCACTTCAGGTTTACTGTATCCCATTGACCATCTTATTGACGATGAAACACAGAAATTTCATCCGAATTTAATACAAAAGGCACAATGCCGACTTAAGTACAAGAGGACTGACACCGTAACTTTCGATGATTTGAACCTCTCCTGTGAGTCCAGTTTTAGATTGTGATGCTTCACTTCAGGTTTACTGTATTCCTTAGGCCTTCTTATTGACGATGAAACACAGAAATTGCATCCAAATTTAATACAAAAGGCACAATGCCGACTTAAGTACAAGTGGACTGACACTCTAACTTTCTATGATTTCAACCTCTACTGTAAGTCCAGTTTTAGATTCCGATGCTTCACTTCAGGATTACTGTATCGCTTGGACCTTCTTATTGACGATGAAACACAGAAATTGTATCCGAATTTAATACAGAAGGCACAATGCCGACTTAAGTACAAGAGGACAGACACTCTAACTTTATATGATTTGAACCTCTTCTGTGAGTCCAGTTTTAGATTCTGATGCTTCACTTCAGGTTTACTGTATCCCTTGGACCTTCTTATTGACGATGAAACACAGAAATTGCATCCGAATTTAATACGAAAGGCACAATGCCTACTTAAGTACATGAGGAATGACACTCTAACTTTCTATGATTAGAAACTCTCCCGTGAGTCCTGTTTTAGATTCCGATGCTTCACTTCAGGTTTACTGTATCCCTTGGACGTTCTTATTGACGATGAAAAACAGAAATTGCATCCGAATTTAATACAAATAGCACAATGCCGACTTAAGTACAAGCGGACTGACACTCTAATTTTCTATGATTTGAACCACTCCTGTGAGTCCAGTTTTAGATTCCGATGCTTCACTTCATGTTTACTGTATCCCTTGGACCTTCTAATTGACGATGAAACACAGAAATTGCATCCGAATTAAATACAAAAGGCACAATGCCGACTTAAGTACAAGAGAACTGACACTCTAAATTTCGATTATTTGAACCTCTCCTGTGAGTCCAGTTTTAGATTCCGATGCTTCCCTTCAGGTTTACTCTATCCCTTGGTCCTTCTTATTGACGATGAAACACAGAAATTGCATCCGAATTTAATACAAAAGGCACAATACCGACTTAAGTGAGAGAGGACTGACACTCTAACTATCGATGATTTGAACCACTCCTGTGAGTCCAGTTCTAGATTCCGATGCTTCACTTCAGATTTACTGTATCCCTTAGACCTTCTTATTGGTGATGAAACACAGCAATTGCATCCGAATTTAATACAAAAGGCAGAATGCTGACTTACGTACAAGTGGACTGACACTCTAACTCTCTATGATTTGAACCTCTCCTGTGAGTCCAGTTTTAGATTCCGATGCTTCACTTCAGGTTTACTGTATCCCTTGGACCTTCTTATTGACGATGAAACACAGAAATTGCATCCGAATATAATACAAAAGGCACAATGCCGACTTAAGTACAAGAGGACTGACACCCTACCTTTCGATGATTTGAACCTCTCCTGTGAGTCCAGTTTTAGACTCTGATGCATCACTTCAGGTTTACTGTATCCCTTGGACCTTCTTATTGACGATGAAACACAGAAATTGCATCCAAATTTAATACAAAATGCACAATGCCGACTTAAGTACAAGAGGACTGACACTCTAACTTTCTATGATTTGGACCTCTTCTGTGAGTCCAGTTTTAGATTCTGAGGCTTCACTTCAGGTTTACTGTATCCCTTGGACGTGCTTATTGACGATGAAACACTAAAATTGCATTCGAATTTAATTCAAAAGGCACAATGCCCTTTTAAGTACAAGAGGACTGACACTCTAACTTTATATGATTTGAACCTCTCCTGTGAGTCCAGTTTTATCTTCCGATGCTTCACTTCAGGTTCACTGTATCCCTTTGACCTTCTTATTGACATTGAAACACAGAAATTGCACCCGAATTTAATACAAAAGGCAGAATACCGACTTAAGTACAAGAGGACTTCACTCTAACTCTCTATGATTTGAACCTGTCCTGTGAGTCCAGTTTTTGATTCCGATGCTTCACTTAAGGTTTACTGTATCCCTTGTACCTTCTTATTGATGATGAAACTCAGCAATTGCATCCGAATTTAATACAAAAGGCACAATGCCGACTTAAGTACAAGCGGACTGACACTCTAACTCTCTTTGATTTGAACCTCTCCTGTGAGTCCAGTGTTAGATTCCGATGAATCACTTCAGGTTTACTGTATTGTTTAGACCTTCTTATTGACGATGAAACACAGAAATTGCATCCGAATTTAATGAAAATGGCACAATGCCGACTTAAGTACAAGAGGACTGACACTGTAACTTTCAATGATTTAAACTTCTCCTGTGAGTCCAGTTTTAGATTCCGATGCTTCACTTCAGGTTTACTGTATCCCATTGACCATCTTATTGACGATGAAACACAGAAATTTCATCCGAATTTAATACAAAAGGCACAATGCCGACTTAAGTACAAGAGGACTGACACCGTAACTTTCGATTATTTGAACCTCTCCTGTGAGTCCAGTTTTAGATTGTGATGCTTCACTTCAGGTTTACTGTATTCCTTAGGCCTTCTTATTGACGATGAAACACAGAAATTGCATCCAAATTTAATACAAAAGGCACAATGCCGACTTAAGTACAAGTGGACTGACACTCTAACTTTCTATCATTTCAACCTCTACTGTAAGTCCAGTTTTAGATTCCGATGCTTCACTTCAGGATTACTGTATCGCTTGGACCTTCTTATTGACGATGAAACACAGAAATTGTATCCGAATTTAATACAGAAGGCACAATGCCGACTTAAGTACAAGAGGACAGACACTCTAACTTTATATGATTTGAACCTCTTCTGTGAGTCCAGTTTTAGATTCTGATGCTTCACTTCAGGTTTACTGTATCCCTTGGACCTTCTTATTGACGATGAAACACAGAAATTGCATCCGAATTTAATACGAAAGGCACAATGCCTACTTAAGTACATGAGGAATGACACTCTAACTTTCTATGATTTGAAACTCTCCCGTGAGTCCAGTTTTAGATTCCGATGCTTCACTTCAGGTTTACTGTATCCCTTGGACGTTCTTATTGACGATGAAAAACAGAAATTGCATCCGAATTTAATACAAAAGGCACAATGCCGACTTAAGTACAAGCGGACTGACACTCTAATTTTCTATGATTTGAACCACTCCTGTGAGTCCAGTTTTAGATTCCGATGCTTCACTTCATGTTTACTGTATCCCTTGGACCTTCTAATTGACGATGAAACACAGAAATTGCATCCGAATTAAATACAAAAGGCACAATGCCGACTTAAGTACAAGAGAACTGACACTCTAACTTTCTATGATTTGAACCTCTCCTGTGAGTCCAGTTTTAGATTCCGATGCTTCACTTCAGGCTTACTGTATCCCTTGGACCTTCTTATTGACGATGAAACACAGAAATTGCATCCGAATTTAATACAAAAGGCACAATGCCGACTTAAGTACAAGCGGACTGACACTCTAATTTTCTATGATTTGAACAACTCCTGTGTTTCCAGTTTTAGGTTCCGATGCTTCACTTCATGTTTACTGTATCCCTTGGACCTTCTAATTGACGATGAAACACAGAAATTGCATCCGAATTTAATACAAAAGGCACAATGCCGACTTAAATACAAGAGAACTGACACTCTAACTTTCTATGTTTTGAACCTCTCCTGTGAGTCCAGTTTTAGATTCCGATGCTTCACTTCAGGTTTACTGTATCCCTTGGACCTTCTTATTGACGATGAAACACAGAAATTGCATCCGTATTTTATACAAAAGGCACAATGCCGACTTAAGTACAAGAGGACTGACACTCTCACTTTCTATGATTTGAACCTCTCCTGTGAGTCCAGTTTTAGATTCCGATGCTTCACTTTAGGTTTACTGTATCCCTTGGACGTTCATATTGACAATGAAACACAGAAATTGCATCCAAATTCAATACAAAAGCCACAATGCCGACTTATGTACGAGAGGACTGACACTCTAAATTTCGATTATTTGAACCTCTCCTGTGAGTCCAGTTTTAGATTCCGATGCTTCCCTTCCGGTTTACTGTATACCTTGGACCTTCTTATTGACTATGAAACACAGAAATTGCATCCAAATTTAATACAAAAGGCACAATGCCGACTTAAGTACAAGAGGACTGACACTCTAACTTTATATGATTTGAACCTCCCCTGTGAGTCCAGTTTGAGATTCCGATGCTTCACTTCAGGTTTTCTGTATCCCTTGGACCTTCTTGTTGACGATGAAACACAGAAATTGCATCCGAATTTAATACAAAAGGCACAATGCCGACTTAAGTACAAGAGGACTGACACTCTAACTTTCTATGATTTGAACTTCTTCTGTGAGTCCAGTTTTAGATTCTGAGGCTTCACTTAAGGTTTACTGTATCCCTTTACCTTCTTATTGACGATGAAACACAGAAATTGCATCCGAATTTAATACAAAAGGCACAATGCCGACTTAAGTACAAGAGGACTGACACTCTAACTTTCTACGATTTGAACCTCTCCTGTGAGTGCAGTTTTAGATTTCGATGCTTGACTTCAGGTTTACTGTAACCCTTGGACCTTCTTATTGACGATGAAACACAGAAATTGCATCCGAATTTAATACAAAAGGCACAATGCCGACTTAACTACAAGTGGACAGACACTCTAACTTTATATGATTTGAAACTCCCCTGTGAATCCAGTTTTAGATTCCGATGCTTCACTTCAGGTTTACTGTATCCCTTGGACGTGCTTATTGACGATGAAACACTAAAATTGCATTCGAATTTAATTCAAAAGGCACAATGCCGACTTAAGTACAAGAGGACTGACACTCTAACTTTATATGATTTGATCCTCCCCTGTGAGTCCAGTTTGAGATTCCGATGCTTCACTTCAGGTTAACTGTATCCCTTGGACCTTCTTATTGACGATGAAACACAGAAATTGCATCCGAATTTAATACATAAGGAACAATGGCGACTTAAGTACAAGGGGACTGACACTCTAACTTTCTATGATTTGAATCTCTTCTGTGAGTCCAGTTTTAGACTCTGATGCTTCACTTCAGGTTTACTGTATCCCTTATACCTTCTTATTGACGATGAAACACAGAAATTGCATCCGATTTTAATACGAAAGGCACAATGCCTACTTAAGTACATGAGGAATGACACTCTAACTTTCTATGATTTGAAACTCTCCCGTGAGTCCAGTTTTAGATTCCGATACTTCACTTCAGGTTTACTGTATCCCTTAGACTTTCTTATTGACGATAAAACACAGAAATTGCATCCGAATAAAATACAAAACGCACAATGCCGACTTAAGTACAAGAGAACTGACACTCTAACTTTCTATGATTTGAACCTCTCCTGTGAGATCAGTTTTAGATTCCGATGCTTCACTTCAGGTTTCCTGTATCCCTTGGACCTTGTTATTGACGATGAAACACAGAAATTGCATCCTAATTTAATATAAAAGGTACAATGCCGACTAAAGTACCAGAAGTCTGCCACTCTAACTTTTTATGATTTGAACCTCTTCTGTGAGTCCACTTTCAGATTCCGATGCTTCACTTTACGTTTACTGTATCCCTTCGACCTTCTTATTGACGATGAAGCACAGAAATTGCATTTGAATTTAATACAAAAGGCAGAATACCGACTTAAGTACAAGAGGACTTCACTCTAACTCTCTATGATTTGAACCTGTCCTGTGAGTCCAGTTTTTGATTCCGATGCTTCACTTAAGGTTTACTGTATCCCTTGTACCTTCTTATTGATGATGAAACTCAGCAATTGCATCCGAATTTAATACAAAAGGCACAATGCCGACTTAAGTACAAGCGGACTGACACTCTAACTCTCTTTGATTTGAACCTCTCCTGTGAGTCCAGTGTTAGATTCCGATGCTTCACTTCAGGTTTACTGTATCCCATTGACCATCTTATTGACGATGAAACACAGAAATTTCATCCGAATTTAATACAAAAGGCACAATGCCGACCTAAGTACAAGAGGACTGACACCGTAACTTTCGATGATTTGAACCTCTCCTGTGAGTCCAGTTTTAGATTGTGATGCTTCACTTCAGGTTTACTGTATTCCTTAGGCCTTCTTATTGACGATGAAACACAGAAATTGCATCCAAATTTAATACAAAAGGCACAATGCCGACTTAAGTACAAGTGGACTGACACTCTAACTTTCTATGATTTCAACCTCTACTGTAAGTCCAGTTTTAGATTCCGATGCTTCACTTCAGGATTACTGTATCCCTTGGACCTTCTTATTGACGATGAAACACAGAAATTGCATCCGAATTTAATACGAAAGGCACAATGCCTACTTAAGTACATGAGGAATGACACTCTAACTTTCTATGATTTGAAACTCTCCCGTGAGTCCAGTTTTAGATTCCGATGCTTCACTTCAGGTTTACTGTATCCCTTGGACGTTCTTATTGACGATGAAAAACAGAAATTGCATCCGAATTTAATACAAAAGGCACAATGCCGACTTAAGTACAAGCGGACTGACACTCTAATATTCTATGATTTGAACCACTCCTGTGAGTCCAGTTTTAGATTCCGATGCTTCACTTCATGTTTACTGTATCCCTTGGACCTTCTAATTGACGATGAAACACAGAAATTGCATCCGAATTAAATACAAAAGGCACAATGCCGACTTAAGTACAAGAGAACTGACACTCTAACTTTCTATGATTTGAACCTCTCCTGTGAGTCCAGTTTTAGATTCCGATGCTTCACTTCAGGTTTACTGTATCCCTTGGACCTTCTTATTGACGATGAAACACAGAAATTGCATCCCAATTTAATACGAAAGGCACAATGCCTACTTAAGTACATGAGGAATGACACTCTAACTTTCTATGATTTGAAACTCTCCCGTGAGTCCAGTTTTAGATTCCAATGCTTCACTTCAGGTTTACTGTATCCCTTGGACGTTCTTATTGACGATGAAAAAACAGAAATTGCATCCGAATTTAATACAAAAGGCACAATGCCGACTTAAGTACAAGCGGACTGACACTCTAATTTTCTATGATTTGAACCACTCCTGTGAGTCCAGTTTTAGATTCCGATGCTTCACTTCATGTTTACTGTATCCCTTGGACCTTCTAATTGACGATGAAACACAGAAATTGCATCCGAATTTAATACAAAAGGCACAATGCCGACTTAAATACAAGAGAACTGACACTCTAACTTTCTATGATTTGAACCTCTCCTGTGAGTCCAGTTTTAGATTCCGATGCTTCACTTCAGGTTTACTGTATCCCTTGGACCTTCTTATTGACGATGAAACACAGAAATTGCATCCGTATTTAATACAAAAGGCACAATGCCGACTTAAGTACAAGAGGACTGACACTCTCACTTTCTATGATTTGAACCTCTCCTGTGAGTCCAGTTTTAGATTCCGATGCTTCACTTTAGGTTTACTGTATCCCTTGGACGTTCATATTGACAATGAAACACAGAAATTGCATCCAAATTCAATACAAAAGGCACAATGCCGACTTATGTACGAGAGGACTGACACTCTAAATTTCGATTATTTGAACCTCTCCTGTGAGTCCAGTTTTAGATTCCGATGCTTCCCTTCCGGTTTACTGTATCCCTTGGACCTTCTTATTGACGATGAAACACAGAAATTGCATCCAAATTTAATACAAAAGGCACAATGCCGACTTAAGTACAAGAGGACTGACACTCTAACTTTATATGATTTGAACCTCCCCTGTGAGTCCAGTTTGAGATTCCGATGCTTCACTTCAGGTTTTCTGTATCCCTTGGACCTTCTTGTTGACGATGAAACACAGAAATTGCATCCGAATTTAATACAAAAGGCACAATGCCGACTTAAGTACAAGAGGACTGACACTCTAACTTTCTATGATTTGAACTTCTTCTGTGAGTCCAGTTTTAGATTCTGAGGCTTCACTTAAGGTTTACTGTATCCCTTTACCTTCTTATTGACGATGAAACACAGAAATTGCATCCGAATTTAATACAAAAGGCACAATGCCGACTTAAGTACAAGAGGACTGACACTCTAACTTTCTACGATTTGAACCACTCCTGTGAGTCCAGTTTTAGATTCCGATGCTTCACTTCATGTTTACTGTATCCCTTGGACCTTCTAATTGACGATGAAACACAGAAATTGCATCCGAATTTAATACAAAAGGCACAATGCCGACTTAAGTACAAGAGAACTGACACCCTAACTTTCTATGATTTGAACCTCTCCTGTGAGTCCAGTTTTAGATTCCGATGCTTCACTTCAGGTTTACTGTATCCCTTGGACATTATTATTGACGATGAAACAGAGAAATTGCATTTGAATTTAATACAAAAGGCACAATGCTGACTTAAGCACAAGAGGACTGACACTCTAACACTCTATGATTTGAACCTCTACTGTGAGTCCAGTTTTATCTTCCGATGCTTCACTTCAGGTTCACTGTATCCCTTGGACCTTCTTATTGACGATGAAACACAGAATTTGCATCCGAATTTAATACAAAAGGCAGAATACCGACTTAAGTACAAGAGGACTGACACTCTAACTCTCTATGATTTGAACCTGTCCTGTGAGTCCAGTTTTTGATTCCGATGCTTCACTTAAGGTTTACTGTATCCCTTGTACCTTCTTATTGATGATGAAACTCAGCAATTGCATCCGAATTTAATACAAAAGGCACAATGCCGACTTAAGTACAAGCGGACTGACACTCTAACTCTCTTTGATTTGAACCTCTCCTGTGAGTCCAGTGTTAGATTCCGATGCTTCAATTCAGGTTTACTGTATCCCTAGGACCTTCTTATTGACGATGAAACACAGAAATTGCATCCGAAATTAATACAAAAGGCACAATGCCGCCTTAAGTACAAGAGGACTGACACTAACTTTCGATGATTTGAACCTCTCCTGTGAGTCCAATTTTTGATTCCGATGCTTCACTTCAGGTTTACTGTATCCCTTGGACGTTCTTATTGACGATGAAACACAGAAATTGTATCCGAATTTAATACAATAGGCACAATGCCGACTTAAGTACAAGCGGACTGACACTCTAATTTTCTATGATTTGAACCACTCCTGTGAGTCCAGTTTTAGATTCCGATGCTTCACTTCATGTTTACTGTATCCCTTGGACCTTCTAATTGACGATGAAACACAGAAATTGCATCCGAATTTAATACAAAAGGCACAATGCCGACTTAAGTACAAGAGAACTGACACCCTAACTTTCTATGATTTGAACCTCTCCTGTGAGTCCAGTTTTAGATTCCGATGCTTCACTTCAAGTTTACTGTATCCCTTGGACATTATTATTGACGATGAAACAGAGAAATTGCATTTGAATTTAATACAAAAGGCACAATGCTGACTTAAGCACAAGAGGACTGACACTCTAACACTCTATGATTTGAACCTCTCCTGTGAGTCCAGTTTTATCTTCCGATGCTTCACTTCAGGTTCACTGTATCCCTTGGACCTTCTTATTGACGATGAAACACAGAATTTGCATCCGAATTTAATACAAAAGGCAGAATACCGACTTAAGTACAAGAGGACTGACACTCTAACTCTCTATGATTTGAACCTGTCCTGTGAGTCCAGTTTTTGATTCCGATGCTTCACTTAAGGTTTACTGTATCCCTTGTACCTTCTTATTGATGATGAAACTCAGCAATTGCATCCGAATTTAATACAAAAGGCACAATGCCGACTTAAGTACAAGCGGACTGACACTCTAACTCTCTTTGATTTGAACCTCTCCTGTGAGTCCAGTGTTAGATTCCGATGCTTCAATTCAGGTTTACTGTATCCCTAGGACCTTCTTATTGACGATGAAACACAGAAATTGCATCCGAAATTAATACAAAAGGCACAATGCCGCCTTAAGTACAAGAGGACTGACACTAACTTTCGATGATTTGAACCTCTCCTGTGAGTCCAATTTTTGATTCCGATGCTTCACTTCAGGTTTACTGTATCCCTTGGACCTTCCTATTGACGATGAAAGACAGAAATTTCATCGGAATTTAAAACAGAAGGCACAATGCCGTATTAAGTACAAGAGGACTGACACCCTAACTTTCGATGATTTGAACCTCTCCTGTGAGTCCAGTTTTAGATTCCGATGCTTCACTTCAGGTTTAATGTATCCCTTGGACCTTCTTATTGACGATGAAACACAGAAATTGCATCCGAATTTAATACAAAAGGCACAATGCTGACTTAAGTACAAGAGGACTGACACTCTAACTTTCTTTGATTTGAACCTCTTCTGTGAGTCCAGTTTTAGATTCTGAGGCTTCACTTCAGGTTTACTGTATCCCTTTACCTTCTTATTGACGATGAAACACAGAAATTGCATCCGAATTTAATAGAAAAGGCACAATGCCGATTTAAGTACAAGGGGACTGACACTCTAAATTTCTACGATTTGAACCTCTCCTGTGAGTGCAGTTTTAGATTTCGATGCTTGACTTCAGGGTTACTGTAACCCTTGGACCCTCTTATTGACGATGAAACACAGAAATTGCATCCGAATTTAATACAAAAGGCACAATGCCGACTTAACTACAAGAGGACTGACACTCTAACTTTATATGATTTGAACCTCCCCTGTGAGTCCAGTTTGAGATTCCGATGCTTCACGTCAGGTTTACTGTATCCCTTGGACCTTCTTATTGACGATGAAACACAGAAATTGCATCCGAATTTAATACAAAAAGCACAATGCCGACTTAGGTACAATAGGACTGACATTCTAACTTTCGATGGTTGGAACCTCTTCTGTGAGTCCAGTTTTAGATTCTGATGCTTCACTTCAGGTTTACTGTATCCCTTGGACCTTCTTATTGACGATGAAACACAGAAATTGTATCCGAATGTAATACAATAGGCACAATGCCGACTTAAGTACAAGCGGACTGACACTCTAATTTTCTATGATTTGAACCACTCCTGTGAGTCCAGTTTCAGATTCCGATGCTTCACTTCATGTTTACTGTATCCCTTGGACCTTCTTATTGACGATGAAACACAGAAATTGCATCCGAATTTAATACAAAAGGCACAATGCCGACTTAAGTACAAGAGAACTGACACTCTAACTTTCTATGATTTGAACCTCTCCTGTGAGTCCAGTTTTAGATTCCGATGCTTCACTTCAGGTTTACTGTATCCCTTGGACCTTCTTATTGACGATGAAACACAGAAATTGCATCCGAATTTAATACAAAAGGCACAATGCCGACTTAAGTACAAGAGGACTGACACTCTAACTTTCTATGATTTGAACCTCTCCTGTGAGTCCAGTTTTAGATTCCGATGCTTCACTTAAGGTTTACTGTATCCCTTGGACATTCTTATTGACGATGAAACAGAGAAATTGCATTTGAATTTAATACAAAAGGCACAATGCTGACTTAAGCACAAGAAGACTGACACTCTAACACTCTATGATTTGAACGTCTCCTGTGAGTCCAGTTTTATCTTCCGATGCTTCACTTCAGGTTCACTGTATCCCTTGGACCTTCTTATTGACGATGAAACACAGAAATTGCATCCGAATTTAATACAAAAGGCAGAATACCGACTTAAGTACAAGAGGACTGACACTCTAACTCTCTATGATTTGAACCTGTCCTGTGAGTCCAGTTTTTGATTCCGATGCTTCACTTAAGGTTTACTGTATACCTTGTACCTTCTTATTGATGATGAAACTCAGCAATTGCATCCGTATTTAATACAAAAGGCACAATGCCGACTTAAGTACAAGAGGACTGACACTCTCACTTTCTATGATTTGAACCTCTCCTGTGAGTCCAGTTTTAGATTCCGATGCTTCACTTTAGGTTTACTGTATCCCTTGGACGTTCATATTGACAATGAAACACAGAAATTGCATCCAAATTCAATACAAAAGGCACAATGCCGACTTATGTACGAGAGGACTGACACTCTAAATTTCGATTATTTGAACCTCTCCTGTGAGTCCAGTTTTAGATTCCGATGCTTCACTTCCGGTTTACTGTATCCCTTGGACCTTCTTATTGACGATGAAACACAGAAATTGCATCCTAATTTAATACAAAAGGCACAATGCCGACTTAAGTACAAGAGGACTGACACTCTAACTTTATATGATTTGAACCTCCCCTGTGAGTCCAGTTTGAGATTCCGATGCTTCACTTCAGGTTTTCTGTATCCCTTGGGCCTTCTTGTTGACGATGAAACACAGAAAATGCATCCGAATTTAATACAAAAAGCACAATGCCGACTTAGGTACAATAGGACTGACAGTCTAACTTTCTATGATTGGAACCTCTTCTGTGAGTCCAGTTTTAGATTCTGATGCTTCACTTCAGGTTTACTGTATCCCTTGGACCTTCTTATTGACGATGAAACACAGAAATTGCATCCGAATTTAATACGAAAGGCACAATGCCGACTTAAGTACAAGAGGACTGACACTCTAACTTTCTATGATTTGAACTTCTTCTGTGAGTCCAGTTTTAGATTCTGAGGCTTCACTTAAGGTTTACTGTATCCCTTTACCTTCTTATTGACGATGAAACACAGAAATTGCATCCGAATTTAATACAAAAGGCACAATGCCGACTTAAGTACAAGAGGACTGACACTCTAACTTTCTACGATTTGAACCTCTCCTGTGAGTGCAGTTTTAGATTTCGATGCTTGACTTCAGGTTTACTGTAACCCTTGGACCTTCTTATTGACCTTGAAACACAGAAATTGCATCCGAATTTAATACAAAAGGCACAATGCCGACTTAACTACAAGAGGACTGACACTCTAACTTTATATGATTTGAAACTCCCCTGTGAGTCCAGTTTGAGATTCCGATGCTTCACGTCAGGTTTACTGTATCCCTTGGACCTTCTTATTGACGATGAAACACAGAAAATGCATCCGAATTTAATACAAAAAGCACAATGCCGACTTAGGTACAATAGGACTGACAGTCTAACTTTCTATGATTGGAACCTCTTCTGTGAGTCCAGTTTTAGATTCTGATGCTTCACTTCAGGTTTACTGTATCCCTTGGACCTTCTTATTGACGATGAAACACAGAAATTGCATCCGAATTTAATACGAAAGGCACAATGCCTACTTAAGTACATGAGGAATGACACTCTAACTTTCTATGATTTGAAACTCTCCCGTGAGTCCAGTTTTAGATTCCGATGCTTCACTTCAGGTTTACTGTATCCCTTGGACGTTCTTATTGACGATGAAACACAGAAATTGTATCCGAATTTAATACAATAGGCACAATGCCGACTTAAGTACAAGCGGACTGACACTCTAATTTTCTATGATTTGAACTACTCCTGTGAGTCCAGTTTTAGATTCCGATGCTTCACTTCATGTTTACTGTATCCCTTGGACCTTCTAATTGACGATGAAACACAGAAATTGCATCCGAATTTAATACAAAAGGCACAATGCCGACTTAAGTACAAGAGAACTGACACCCTAACTTTCTATGATTTGAACCTCACCTGTGAGTCCAGTTTTAGATTCCGATGCTTCACTTCAGGTTTACTGTATCCCTTGGACCTTCTTATTGACGATGAAACACAGAAATTGCACCCGAATTTAATACAAAAGGCACAATGCCGACCCAAGTACAAGAGGGCTGACACTCTAACTTTCTATGATTTGAACCTCTCCAGTGAGTCCAGTTTTAGATTCCGATGCTTCACTTCAGGTTTACTGTATCCCTTGGACATTATTATTGACGATGAAACAGAGAAATTGCATTTGAATTTAATACAAAAGGCACAATGCTGACTTAAGCACAAGAGGACTGACACTCTAACACTCTATGATTCGAACCTCTCCTGTGAGTCCAGTTTTATCTTCCGATGCTTCACTTCAGGTTCACTGTATCCCTTGGACCTTCTTATTGACGATGAAACACAGAATTTGCATCCGAATTTAATACAAAAGGCAGAATACCGGCTTAAGTACAAGAGGACTGACACTCTAACTCTCTATGATTTGAACCTGTCCTGTGAGTCCAGTTTTTGATTCCGATGCTTCACTTAAGGTTTACTGTATCCCTTGTACCTTCTTATTGATGATGAAACTCAGCAATTGCATCCGAATTTAATACAAAAGGCACAATGCCGACTTAAGTACAAGCGGACTGACACTCTAACTCTCTTTGATTTGAACCTCTCCTGTGAGTCCAGTGTTAGATTCCGATGCTTCAATTCAGGTTTACTGTATCCCTAGGACCTTCTTATTGACGATGAAACACAGAAATTGCATCCGAAATTAATACAAAAGGCACAATGCCGCCTTAAGTACAAGAGGACTGACACTAACTTTCGATGATTTGAACCTCTCCTGTGAGTCCAATTTTTATTTCCGATGCTTCACTTCAGGTTTACTGTATCCCTTGGACCTTCCTATTGACGATGAAAGACAGAAATATCATCGGAATTTAAAACAGAAGGCACAATGCCGTATTAAGTACAAGAGGACTGACACCCTAACTTTCGATGATTTGAACCTCTCCTGTGAGTCCAGTTTTAGATTCCGATGCTTCACTTCAGGTTTAATGTATCCCTTGGACCTTCTTATTGACGATGAAACACAGAAATTGCATCCGAATTTAATACAAAAGGCACAATGCTGACTTAAGTACAAGAGGACTGACACTCTAACTTTCTTTGATTTGAACCTCTTCTGTGAGTGCAGTTTTAGATTCTGAGGCTTCACTTCAGGTTTACTGTATCCCTTTACCTTCTTATTGACGATGAAACACAGAAATTGCATCCGAATTTAATAGAAAAGGCACAATGCCGATTTAAGTACAAGGGGACTGACACTCTAAATTTCTACGATTTGAACCTCTCCTGTGAGTGCAGTTTTAGATTTCGATGCTTGACTTCAGGGTTACTGTAACCCTTGGACCCTCTTATTGACGATGAAACACAGAAATTGCATCCGAATTTAATACAAAAGGCACAATGCCGACTTAACTACAAGAGGACTGACACTCTAACTTTATATGATTTGAACCTCCCCTGTGAGTCCAGTTTGAGATTCCGATGCTTCACGTCAGGTTTACTGTATCCCTTGGACCTTCTTATTGACGATGAAACACAGAAATTGCATCCGAATTTAATACAAAAAGCACAATGCCGACTTAGGTACAATGGGACTGACATTCTAACTTTCGATGGTTGGAACCTCTTCTGTGAGTCCAGTTTTAGATTCTGATGCTTCACTTCAGGTTTACTGTATCCCTTGGACCTTCTTATTGACGATGAAACACAGAAATTGTATCCGAATGTAATACAATAGGCACAATGCCGACTTAAGTACAAGCGGACTGACACTCTAATTTTCTATGATTTGAACCACTCCTGTGAGTCCAGTTTCAGATTCCGATGCTTCACTTCATGTTTACTGTATCCCTTGGACCTTCTTATTGACGATGAAACACAGAAATTGCATCCGAATTTAATACAAAAGGCACAATGCCGACTTAAGTACAAGAGAACTGACACTCTAACTTTCTATGATTTGAACCTCTCCTGTGAGTCCAGTTTTAGATTCCGATGCTTCACTTCAGGTTTACTGTATCCCTTGGACCTTCTTATTGACGATGAAACACAGAAATTGCATCCGAATTTAATACAAAAGGCACAATGCCGACTTAAGTACAAGAGGACTGACACTCTAACTTTCTATGATTTGAACCTCTCCTGTGAGTCCAGTTTTAGATTCCGATGCTTCACTTAAGGTTTACTGTATCCCTTGGACATTCTTATTGACGATGAAACAGAGAAATTGCATTTGAATTTAATACAAAAGGCACAATGCTGACTTAAGCACAAGAAGACTGACACTCTAACACTCTATGATTTGAACGTCTCCTGTGAGTCCAGTTTTATCTTCCGATGCTTCACTTCAGGTTCACTGTATCCCTTGGACCTTCTTATTGACGATGAAACACAGAAATTGCATCCGAATTTAATACAAAAGGCAGAATACCGACTTAAGTACAAGAGGACTGACACTCTAACTCTCTATGATTTGAACCTGTCCTGTGAGACCAGTTTTTGATTCCGATGCTTCACTTAAGGTTTACTGTATACCTTGTACCTTCTTATTGATGATGAAACTCAGCAATTGCATCCGTATTTAATACAAAAGGCACAATGCCGACTTAAGTACAAGAGGACTGACACTCTCACTTTCTATGATTTGAACCTCTCCTGTGAGTCCAGTTTTAGATTCCGATGCTTCACTTTAGGTTTACTGTATCCCTTGGACGTTCATATTGACAATGAAACACAGAAATTGCATCCAAATTCAATACAAAAGGCACAATGCCGACTTATGTACGAGAGGACTGACACTCTAAATTTCGATTATTTGAACCTCTCCTGTGAGTCCAGTTTTAGATTCCGATGCTTCACTTCCGGTTTACTGTATCCCTTGGACCTTCTTATTGACGATGAAACACAGAAATTGCATCCTAATTTAATACAAAAGGCACAATGCCGACTTAAGTACAAGAGGACTGACACTCTAACTTTATATGATTTGAACCTCCCCTGTGAGTCCAGTTTGAGATTCCGATGCTTCACTTCAAGATTTCTGTATCCCTTGGGCCTTCTTGTTGACGATGAAACACAGAAAATGCATCCGAATTTAATACAAAAAGCACAATGCCGACTTAGGTACAATAGGACTGACAGTCTAACTTTCTATGATTGGAACCTCTTCTGTGAGTCCAGTTTTAGATTCTGATGCTTCACTTCAGGTTTACTGTATCCCTTGGACCTTCTTATTGACGATGAAACACAGAAATTGCATCCGAATTTAATACGAAATGCACAATGCCGACTTAAGTACAAGAGGACTGACACTCTAACTTTCTATGATTTGAACTTCTTCTGTGAGTCCAGTTTTAGATTCTGAGGCTTCACTTAAGGTTTACTGTATCCCTTTACCTTCTTATTGACGATGAAACACAGAAATTGCATCCGAATTTAATACAAAAGGCACAATGCCGACTTAAGTACAAGAGGACTGACACTCTAACTTTCTACGATTTGAACCTCTCCTGTGAGTGCAGTTTTAGATTTCGATGCTTGACTTCAGGTTTACTGTAACCCTTGGACCTTCTTATTGACCTTGAAACACAGAAATTGCATCCGAATTTAATACAAAAGGCACAATGCCGACTTAACTACAAGAGGACTGACACTCTAACTTTATATGATTTGAAACTCCCCTGTGAGTCCAGTTTGAGATTCCGATGCTTCACGTCAGGTTTACTGTATCCCTTGGACCTTCTTATTGACGATGAAACACAGAAAATGCATCCGAATTTAATACAAAAAGCACAATGCCGACTTAGGTACAATAGGACTGACAGTCTAACTTTCTATGATTGGAACCTCTTCTGTGAGTCCAGTTTTAGATTCTGATGCTTCACTTCAGGTTTACTGTATCCCTTGGACCTTCTTATTGACGATGAAACACAGAAATTGCATCCGAATTTAATACGAAAGGCACAATGCCTACTTAAGTACATGAGGAATGACACTCTAACTTTCTATGATTTGAAACTCTCCCGTGAGTCCAGTTTTAGATTCCGATGCTTCACTTCAGGTTTACTGTATCCCTTGGACGTTCTTATTGACGATGAAACACAGAAATTGTATCCGAATTTAATACAATAGGCACAATGCCGACTTAAGTACAAGCGGACTGACACTCTAATTTTCTATGATTTGAACTACTCCTGTGAGTCCAGTTTTAGATTCCGATGCTTCACTTCATGTTTACTGTATCCCTTGGACCTTCTAATTGACGATGAAACACAGAAATTGCATCCGAATTTAATACAAAAGGCACAATGCCGACTTAAGTACAAGAGAACTGACACCCTAACTTTCTATGATTTGAACCTCACCTGTGAGTCCAGTTTTAGATTCCGATGCTTCACTTCAGGTTTACTGTATCCCTTGGACCTTCTTATTGACGATGAAACACAGAAATTGCACCCGAATTTAATACAAAAGGCACAATGCCGACCCAAGTACAAGAGGGCTGACACTCTAACTTTCTATGATTTGAACCTCTCCAGTGAGTCCAGTTTTAGATTCCGATGCTTCACTTCAGGTTTACTGTATCCCTTGGACATTATTATTGACGATGAAAAGAGAAATTGCATTTGAATTTAATACAAAAGGCACAATGCTGACTTAAGCACAAGAGGACTGACACTCTAACACTCTATGATTCGAACCTCTCCTGTGAGTCCAGTTTTATCTTCCGATGCTTCACTTCAGGTTCACTGTATCCCTTGGACCTTCTTATTGACGATGAAACACAGAATTTGCATCCGAATTTAATACAAAAGGCAGAATACCGGCTTAAGTACAAGAGGACTGACACTCTAACTCTCTATGATTTGAACCTGTCCTGTGAGTCCAGTTTTTGATTCCGATGCTTCACTTAAGGTTTACTGTATCCCTTGTACCTTCTTATTGATGATGAAACTCAGCAATTGCATCCGAATTTAATACAAAAGGCACAATGCCGACTTAAGTACAAGCGGACTGACACTCTAACTCTCTTTGATTTGAACCTCTCCTGTGAGTCCAGTGTTAGATTCCGATGCTTCAATTCAGGTTTACTGTATCCCTAGGACCTTCTTATTGACGATGAAACACAGAAATTGCATCCGAAATTAATACAAAAGGCACAATGCCGCCTTAAGTACAAGAGGACTGACACTAACTTTCGATGATTTGAACCTCTCCTGTGAGTCCAATTTTTATTTCCGATGCTTCACTTCAGGTTTACTGTATCCCTTGGACCTTCCTATTGACGATGAAAGACAGAAATATCATCGGAATTTAAAACAGAAGGCACAATGCCGTATTAAGTACAAGAGGACTGACACCCTAACTTTCGATGATTTGAACCTCTCCTGTGAGTCCAGTTTTAGATTCCGATGCTTCACTTCAGGTTTAATGTATCCCTTGGACCTTCTTATTGACGATGAAACACAGAAATTGCATCCGAATTTAATACAAAAGGCACAATGCTGACTTAAGTACAAGAGGACTGACACCCTAACTTTCTACGATTTGAACCTCTTCTGTGAGTCCAGTTTTAGATTCTGAGGCTTCACTTCAGGTTTACTGTATCCCTTTACCTTCTTATTGACGATGAAACACAGAAATTGCATCCGAATTTAATACAAAAGGCACAATGCCGACTTAAGTACAAGAGGACTGACACTCTAAATTTCTACGATTTGAACCTCTCCTGTGAGTGCAGTTTTTGATTTCGATGCTTGACTTCAGGTTTACTGTAACCCTTGGACCCTCTTATTGACGATGAAACACAGAAATTGCATCCGAATTTAATACAAAAGGCACAATGCCGACTTAACTACAAGAGGACTGACACTCTAACTTTATATGATTTGAACCTCCCCTGTGAGTCCAGTTTGAGATTCCGATGCTTCACGTCAGGTTTACTGTATCCCTTGGACCTTCTTATAGACGATGAAACACAGAAATTGCATCCGAATTAAATACAAAAAGCACAATGCCGACTTAGGTACAATAGGACTGACACTCTAACTTTCGATGGTTGGAACCTCTTCTGTGAGTCCAGTTTTAGATTCTGATGCTTCACTTCAGGTTTACTGTATCCCTTGGACCTTCTTATTGACGATAAAAAAAAGAAATTGCATCCGAATTTAATACGAAAGGCACAATGCCTACTTAAGTACATGAGGAATGACACTCTAACTTTCTATGATTTGAAACTCTCCCGTGAGTCCAGTTTTAGATTCCGATGCTTCACTTCAGGTTTACTGTATCCCTTGGACGTTCTTATTGACGATGAAAAACAGAAATTGCATCCGAATTTAATACAAAAAGCACAATGCCGACTTAAGTACAAGAGGACTGACACTCTAACTCTCTATGATTTGAACCTCTACTGTGAGCGCAGTTTTAGATTCCGATTCTTCACTACATGTTTACTGTATCCCTTGGACCTTCTTATTGACGATGAAACACAGAAATTGTATCCGAATTTAATACAATAGGCACAATGCCGACTTAAGTACAAGCGGACTGACACTCTAATTTTCTATGATTTGAACCACTCCTGTGAGTCCAGTTTTAGATTCCGATGCTTCACTTCATGTTTACTGTATCCCTTGGACCTTCTAATAGACGATGAAACACAGCAATTGCATCCGAATTTAATACAAAACGCACAATGCCGACTTAAGTACAAGAGAACTGACACTCTAACTTTCTATGATTTGAACCTCTCCTGTGAGTCCAGTTTTAGATTCCGATGCTTCACTTCAGGTTTACTGTATCCCTTGGACCTTCTTATTGACGATGAAACACAGAAATTGCATCCGAATTCAATACAAAAGGCACAATGCCGACTTAAGTACAAGAGGACTGACACTCTAACTTTCTATGATTTGAACCTCTCCTGTGAGACCAGTTTTAGATTCCGATGCTTCACTTAAGGTTTACTGTATCCCTTGGACATTGTTATTGACGATGAAACAGAGAAATTGCATTTGAATTTAATACAAAAGACACAATGCTGACTTAAGCACAAGAAGACTGACACTCTAACACTCTATGATTTGAACCTCTCCTGTGAGTCCAGTTTTATCTTCCGATGCTTCACTTCAGGTTCACTGTATCCCTTGGACCTTCTTATTGACGATGAAACACAGAAATTGCATCCGAATTCAATACAAAAGGCAGAATACCGACTTAAGTACAAGAGGACTGACACTCTAACTCTCTATGATTTGAACCTGTCCTGTGAGTCCAGTTTTGATTCCGATGCTTCACTTAAGGTTTACTGTATACCTTGTACCTTCTTATTGATGATGAAACTCAGCAATTGCATCCGAATATAATACAAATGGCACAATTCCAACTTAGGTACAAGCGGACTGACACTCTAACTCTCTTTGATTTGAACCTCTCCTGTGAGTCCAGTGTTAGATTCCGATGCTTCAATTCAGGTTTACTGTATCCCTAGGACCTTCTTATTGACGATGAAACACAGAAATTGCATCCGAAATTAATACAAAAGGCACAATGCCGCCTTAAGTACAAGAGGACTGACACTAACTTTCGATGATTTGAACCTCTCCTGTGAGTCCAATTTTTGATTCCGATGCTTCACTTCAGGTTTACTGTATCCCTTGGACCTTCCTATTGACGATGAAAGACAGAAATTGCATCCGAATTTAAAACAGAAGGCACAATGCCGTATTAAGTACAAGAGGACTGACACCCTAACTTTCGATGATTTGAACCTCTCCTGTGAGTCCAGTTTTAGATTCCGATGCTTCACTTCAGGTTTAATGTATCCCTTGGACCTTCTTATTGACGATGAAACACAGAAATTGCATCCGAATTTAATACAAAAGCACAATGCTGACTTAAGTACAACAGGACTGACACTCAAATTTTCAACGATTTGAACCTCTCCTGTGAGTCCAGTTTTAGATTCCGATGCTTCACGTCAGGTTTACTGTATCCCCTGGACCTTCTTATTGACGATGAAACACAGAAATTGCATCCGAATTAAATGAAAATGGCACATTGCCGACTTAAGTACAAGAGGACTGACACTCCAACTTTCGATGATTTAAACCTCTCCTGTGAGTCCAGTTTTAGATTCCGATGCTTCACTTCAGGTTTACTGTATCCCTTGGACCTTGATATTGACGATGAAACACAGAAATTGCATCCGAATTTAATACAAAAGGTACAATGCCGACTTAAGTACAAGAGGACTGACACCCTAACTTTCGATGATTTCAACCTCTCCTGTAAGTCCAGTTTTAGATTCCGATGCTTAACTTCAGGTTTACTGTTACGCTTGGACCTTCTTATTGACGATGAAACACAGAAATTGCATCCAAATTTAATATAAAAGGCACAATGCCTACTTAAGTACGTGAGGAATGACACTCTAACTTTCTATGATTTGAAACTCTCCCGTGAGTCCAGTTTTAGATTCCGATGCTTTACTTCAGGTTTACTGTATCCCTTGGACCTTCTTATTGATGATGAAACACAGAAGTTGCATCCGAATGTAATACGAAAGGCACAATGCCGACTTAAGTACAAGAGGAATGACACTCTAACTTTCTATGGTTTGAATCTCTCCTGTGAGTCCAGTTTTAGATTCCGATGTTTCGCTTCAGGTTTACTGTATCCCTTGGACGTTCTTATTGACGATGAAACACAGAAATTGCATCCGAATAAAATACAAAAGGCACAATGCCGACTTAAGTACAAGAGGACTGACACTCTAACTTTCTATAATTTGAACCACTCCTGTGAGTTCAGTTTTAGATTCCTATTCTTCACTTCAGGTTTACTGTATCCCTTGGACCTTCTTATTGACGATGAAACACAGAAATTGCATCCGTATTTTGATACAAAAGGCACAACGCCGACATAAGTATAAGAGGACTGACACTCTAACTTTCTATGATTTGAACCATTCCTGTGAGTTCAGTTCTAGATTCTGATGCTTCACTTCAGGTTTACTGTATCCCTTGGACCTCCTTATTGACGATGAAACACAGAAATTGCATCCGAATTTAATACAAAAGGCACAATGCTGACTTAAGTACAAGAGGACTGACACTCAAATTTTCTATGATTTGAACCTCTCCTGAGAGTCCAGTTTTAGATTCCGATGCTTCACGTCAGGTTTACTGTATCCCTTGGACTTTCTTACTGACGATGAAACACAGAAATTGCAATCAAATTCAATACAAAAGGCACAATGCCGATTAAGTACGAGAGGACTGACACTCTAAATTTCGATTATTTGAACCTCTCCTGTGAGTCCAGTTTTAGATTCCGATGCTTCACTTCAGGTTTACTGTATCCCTTAATCCTTCTTATTGACGATGAAAATCAGAAATTGCATCCGAATTTAATACAAAATGCACAATACCGACTTAAGTGAGAGAGGACTGAGACTCTAACTTTCGATGATTTGAACCACTCCTGTGAGTCCAGTTTTAGATTCCGATGCTTCACTTCAGATTTACTGTATTCCTTGGACCTTCTTATTGATGATGAAACACAGCAATTGCATCCGAATTCAATACAAAAGGCAGAATGCTGACTTACGTACAAGTGGACTGACACTCTAACTCTATGATTTGAACCTCTCCTGTGAGTCCAGTTTTAGATTCCGAAGCTTCTTTTCAGGTTTACTGCATACCTTAGACCTTCTTATTGACGATGAAACACAGAAATTGCATCCGAATTTAATGAAAATGGCACAATGCCGACTTAAGTACAAGAAAACTGACACTCTAACTTTCGATGATTTAAACCTCTCCTGTGAGTCCAGTTTTAGATTCCGATGCTTCACTTCAAGTTTACTGTATCCCTTGGACCTTCTTATTGACGATGAAACACAGAAATTGCATCCGAATTTAATACAAAAGGCACAATGCCGACTTAAGTACAAGATTACTGACACCCTAACTTTCGATGATTTGAACCTCTCCTGTGATTCCAGTTTTAGATTCCGATGCTTCACTTCAGGTTTACTGTATCCCTTGGACCTTCTTATTGACAATGAAACACAGAAATTGCATACAAATTTAATACAAAAGGCTCAATGCCGACTAAAGTAAAAGTGGACTGACACTCTAACTTTCTATGATTTCAACCTCTCCTTATGTCTAGTTTTAGATTCCGATGCTTCACTTCAGGTTTACTGTATCGCTTGGAGCTTCTTATTGACGATGAAACACAGAAATTGCATCCGAATTTAATACAAAAGGCACAATGCCGACTTAAGTACAAGAGGACTGACACTCTAACTTCATATGTTTTGAACCTCTCCTGTGAGTCCAGTTTTAGATTCCGATGCTTCACTTCAGGTTTACTGTATCCCTTGGACCTTCTTATTGACGATGAAACAAAGAAATTGCATCCGAATTTAATACAAAATCACAATGCCGACTTAAGTACAAGGGGACTGACACTCTAATTTTCTATGGTTTGAACCTCTTCGGTGAGTCCAGTTTTAGATTCAGATGCTTCACTTCAGGTTTACTGTATCCCTTGGACCTTCTTATTGATGATGAAACACAGAAATTGCATCCGAATTTAATACGAAAGGCACAATGCCGACTTAAGTACAAGAGGAATGACACTCTAACTTTCTATGATTTGAACCTCTCCTGAGAGTCCAGTTTTAGATTCCGATGCTTCACGTCAGGTTTACTGTATCCCTTGGACTTTCTTACTGACGATGAAACACAGAAATTGCAATCAAATTCAATACAAAAGGCACAATGCCGATTAAGTACGAGAGGACTGACACTCTAAATTTCGATTATTTGAACCTCTCCTGTGAGTCCAGTTT
Organism: Schistocerca americana; assembly: GCF_021461395.2. Taxonomy (NCBI): domain Eukaryota; kingdom Metazoa; phylum Arthropoda; class Insecta; order Orthoptera; family Acrididae; genus Schistocerca; species Schistocerca americana. The sequence goes on from NW_025725242.1 coordinate 435,981, forward strand.
TAGATTCCGATGCTTCACTTCAGGTTTACTGTATCCCTTGGTCCTTCTTATTGACGATGAAACACAGAAATTGCATCCGAATTTAATACAAAATGCACAATACCGACTTAAGTGAGAGAGGACTTAGACTCTAACTTTCGATGATTTGAACCACTCCTGTGAGTCCAGTTTTAGATTCCGATGCTTCACTTTAGATTTACTGTATCCCTTGGACCTTCTTATTGATGATGAAACACAGCAATTGCATCCGAATTCAATACAAAAGGCAGAATGCTGACTTACGTACAAGTGGACTGACACTCGAACTCTATGATTTGAACCTCTCCTGTGAGTCCAGTTTTAGATTCCGATGCTTCTTTTCAGGTTTACTGCATACCTTAGACCTTCTTATTGACGATGAAACACAGAAATTGCATCCGAATTTAATGAAATTGGCACAATGCCGACTTAAGTACAAGAAAACTGACACTCTAACTTTCGATGATTTAAACCTCTCCTGTGAGTCCAGTTATAGATTCCGATGCTTCACTTCCAGTTTACTGTATCCCTTGGACCTTCTTATTGACGATGAAACACAGAAATTGCATCCGAATTTAATACAAAAGGCACAATGCCGACTTAAGTACAAGAGGACTGACACCCTAACTTTCGATGATTTGAACCTCTCCTGTAAGTCCAGTTTTAGATTCCGACGCTTCACTTCAGGTTTACTGTATCGCTTGGAGCTTCTTATTGACGATGAAACACAGAAATTGCATCCGAATTTAATACAAAAGGCACAATGCCGACTTAAGTACAAGAGGACTGACACTCTTACTTTATATGCTTTGAACCTCTCCTGTGAGTCCAGTTTGAGATTCCGATGCTACAATTCAGGTTTACTGTATCCCTTGGAACTTCTTATTGACGATGAAACAAAGAAATTGCATCCGAATTTAATACGAAAGGCACAATGCCGACTTAAGTACAAGAGGAATCACACTCTAACTTTCTATGGTTTGAATCTCTCCTGTGAGTCCAGTTTTAGATTCCGATGCTTCACTTCAGGTTTACTGTATCCCTTGGACGTTCTCATTGACGATGAAACACAGAAATTGCATCCGAATAAAATACAAAAGGCACAATGCCGACATAAGTACAAGAAGACTGACACTCTAACTTACTATGATTTGAACCATTCCTGTGAGTTCAGTTCTAGATTCTGATGCTTCACTTCAGGTTTACTGTATCCCTTGGACCTTCTTATTGACGATGAAACACAGAAATTGCATCCGAATTTAATGCAAAAGGCACAATACCGACTTAAGTACAAGAGGACTGACACTCTAACTTTCGATGATTTGAACCACTCCTGTGAGTCCAGTTTTAGATTCCGATGCTTCACTTCAGATTTACTGTATCCCTTGGACCTTCTTATTGACGATGAGAGACAGAAATTGCATCCGAATTTAATACAAATCACAATGCCGACTTAAGTACAAGAGGACTGACACTCTAACTTTCTACGATTTGAACTTCACCTTTGAGTGCAGCTTTAGATTTCGATGCTTGACTTCAGGTTTACTGTAACCCTTGGACCTTCTTAGTGACGATGAAACACAGAAATTGCATCCAAATTTAATACAAAAGGCACAAAGCCGCCTTCAGTACAAGAGGACTGACTCTCTAACTTTCGATGATTTGAACCTCTCCTGTGAGTCCAATTTTAGTTTCCGATGCTTCACTTCAGGTTTACTGTATCCCTTGGACATTCTTTTTGACGATGAAACACAGAAATTGCATCCGAATTTAAAACAAAAGGCACAATGCCGACTTAAGTACAAGAGGACTGACACTCTAACTTTTGATGATTTCAACCTCTCCTGTGAGTCCGGTTTAGATTCCGATGCTTCACTTCAGGTTTAATGTATCCCTTGGACCTTCTTATTGACGATGAAACACAGATATTGCATCCGAATTTAATACACAAGGCACAATGCTGACTTAAGTACAAGAGGACTGACACTCAAATTTTCTATGATTTGAATCTCTCCTATGAGTCCAGTTTTAGATTCCGATGCTTCACGTCAGGTTTACTGTATCCCTTGGACCTTCTTACTGACGATGAAACACAGAAATTGCAATCAAATTCAATACAAAAGGCACAATGCCGATTAAGTACGAGAGGACTGACACTCTAAATTTCGATTATTTGAACCTCACCTGTGAGTCCAGTTTTAGATTCCGATGCATCACTTCAGGTTTACTGTATCCCTTGGACATTATTATTGACGATGAAACACAGAAATTTTATCCAAATTTAATACAAAAGGCACAATGCCGACTTAAGTACAAGTGGACTGACACTCTAACTTTCTATGATTTCAACCTCTCCTGTAAGTCCAGTTTTAGATTCCGATGCTTCACTTCAGGTTTACTGTATCGCTTGTAGCTTCTTATTGACGATGAAACACAGAAATTGCATCCGAATTTAATACAAAAGGCACAATGCCGAATTAAGTACAAGAGGACCGACACTCCTACTTTATATGCTTTGAACCTCTCCTGTGAGTCCAGTTTGAGATTCCGATGCTACACTTCAGGTTTACTGTATCGCTTGGAGCTTCTTATTGACGATGAAACACAGAAATTGCATCCGAATTTAATACAAAAGGCACAATGCCGACTTAAGTACAAGAGGACTGACACTCTTACTTTATATGCTTTGAACCTCTCATGTGAGTCCAGTTTGAGATTCCGATGCTACACTTCAGGTTTACTGTATCCCTTGGACCTTCTTATTGACGATGAAACAAAGAATTTGCATCCGAATTTAATACGAAAATCACAATGCTGACTTTAGTACAAGAGGAATCACACTCTAACTTTCTATGGTTTGAATCCCTCCTGTGAGACCAGTTTTAGACTCCGATGCTTCTCTTCAGGTTTACTGCATCCCTTAGACCTTCTTATTGACGATGAAACACAGAAATTGCATCCGAATTTAATGAAAATGGCACAATGCCGACTTAAGTACAAGAAAACTGACACTCTAACTTTCGATGATTTAAACCTCTCCTGTGAGTCCAGTTTTAGATTCCGATGCTTCACTTCAAGTTTACTGTATCCCTTGGACCTTCTTATTGACGATGAAACACAGAAATTGCATCCGAATTTAATACAAAAGGCACAATGCCGACTTAAGTACAAGAGGACTGACACCCTAACTTTCGATGATTTGAACCTCTCCTGTGAGTCCAGTTTTAGATTCCGATGCATCACTTCAGGTTTACTGTATCCCTTGGACATTATTATTGACGATGAAACACAGAAATTTTATCCAAATTTAATACAAAAGGCACAATGCCGACTTAAATACAAGTGGACTGACACTCTAACTTTCTATGATTTCAACCTCTCCTGTAAGTCCAGTTTTAGATTCCGATGCTTCACTTCAGGTTTACTGTATCGCTTGGAGCTTCTTATTGACGATGAAACACAGAAATTGCATCCGAATTTAATACAAGAGGCACAATGCCGACTTAAGTACAAGAGGACTGACACTCTTACTTTATATGCTTTGAACCTCTCCTGTGAGTCCAGTTTGAGATTCCGATGCTACACTTCAGGTTTACTGTATCCCTTGGACCTTCTTATTGACGATGAAACAAAGAAATTGCATCCGAATTTAATACGAAAGGCACAATACCGACTTAAGTACAAGAGGAATCACACTCTAACTTTCTATGGTATGAATCTCTCCTGTGAGTCCAGTTTTATATTCCGATGCTTCACTTCAGGTTTACTGTATCCCTTGGACCTTCTTATTGATGATGAAACACAGAAATTGCATCCGAAATTATTACGAAAGGCACAATGCCGACTTAAGTACAAGAGGAATCACACTCTAACTTTCTATGGTTTGAATCTCTCCTGTGAGTCCAGTTTTAGAATCCGATGCTTCACTTCAGGTTTACTGTATCCCTTGGACGTTCTTATTGACGATGAAACACAGAAATTGCATCCGAATAAAATACAAAAGGCACAATGCCGACTTAGGTACAAGAGGACTGACACTCTAGCTTTCTATGATTTGAACCTCTCCTGTGAGTTCAGATTTAGATTCCGATTCTTCACTTCCGGTTTACTGTATCCCTTGGACCTTCTTATTGACGATGAAACACAGAAATTGCATCCGTATTTAATACAAAAGGCACAACGCCGACATAAGTACAAGAGGACTGACACTCTAAATTTCTATGATTTGAACCATTCCTGTGAGTTCAGTTCTAGATTCTGATGCTTCACTTCTGGTTTACTGTATCCCTTGGACCTTCTTAGTGACGATGAAACACAGAAATTGCATCCAAATTCAATACAAAAGGCACAATGCCGACTTAAGTACGAGAGGACTGACACTCTAAATTTCGATTATTTGAACCTCTCCTGTGAGTCCAGTTTTAGATTCCTATGCTTCACTTCAGGTTTACTGTATCCCTTGGACCTTCCTATTGACGATGAAACACAGAAATTGCATCCGAATTTAATACAAAAGGCACAATACCGACTTAAGTACAAGAGGACTGACACTCTAACTTTCGATGATTTGAACCACTCCTGTGAGTCCAGTTTTAGATTCCGATGCTTTACTTCAGATTTACTGTATCCCTTGGACCTTCTTATTGATGATGAAACACAGCAATTGCATCCGAATTTAATACAAAAGGCAGAATGCTGACTTACGAACAAGTGGACTGACACTCTATCTCTCTACGATTTGAACCTCTCCTGTGAGTCCAGTTTTAGATTCTGATGCTTCACTTCAGGTTTACTGTATCCCTTAGACCTTCTTATTGACGATGAAACACAGAAATTGCATCCGAATTTAATGAAAATGGCACAATGCCGACTTAAGAACAAGAGGACTGACACACTAACTATCGATAATTAAAACCTCTCCTGTGAGTCCAGTTTTAGATTCCGATGCTTCACTTCAGGTTTACTGTATCCCTTGGACGTTCTTGTTGACGATGAAACACAGAAATTGCATCCGAATAAAATACAAAAGGCACAATGCCGACTTAAGTACAAGAGGACTGACACTCTAGCTTTCTATGATTTGAACCTCTCCTGTGAGTTCAGATTTAGATTCCGATTCTTCACTTCAGGTTTACTGTACCCCTTGGACGTTCTTATTCACGATGAAACACAGAAATTGCATCCGAATAAAATACAAAAGGCACGATACCAACTAAAGTACAAGAGGACTGACTCTCTAACTTTCTATGATTTGAACCTCTCCTGTGAGTCCAGTTTTAGATTCCGATGCTTCACTTCAGGTTTACTGTATCCCTTGGACCTTCTTATTGACGATGACACACTGAAATTGCATCCGAATTTAATACAAAAGGCACAGTGCCGACTTAAGTACAAGAGGACTGACACTCTAACATTCTACGATTTGAACCTCTGCTGTGAGTGCAGTTTTAGTTTTCGATGCTTGACTTCAGGTTTACTGTAACCCTTGGACCTTCATATTGACGATGAAACACAGAAATTGCATCCGAATTTAATACAAAAGGCACAATGCCGACTTAAGTACAAGAGGTCTGACACTCTTACACTCTATGATTGGAACCTCTCCTGTGAGTCCAGTTTTAGATTCCGATGCTTCACTTCAGGTTGACTGTATCCCTTGGACCTTCTTATTGACGATGAAACACTGACATTGCATCCAAATTTAATACAAAAGGCACAATGCCGACTTAAGTACAGGAGAACTGACACTCTAATTTTCTATGATTTGAACCTCTCCTGAGAGTCCAGTTTTTGATTCCGATGCTTCACTTCAGGTTTACTGTATCCCTTGGACATTCTTATTAACGATGAAACACAGAAATTGCATCCGAATTTAATACAAAATGCACAATGCCGACTTAAGTACAAGAGGACTGACACTCTAACTTTCTATGATTTGAACCTCTTCCGTGGGTCCAGTTTTAGATTCCGATACTTCACTTCAGGTTTACTGTAACCCTTGGACATTCTTATTAACGGTGAAACACAGAAATTGCATCCGAATTTAATACAAAAGGCACATTGCCGACTTAAGTACAAGAGGACTGACACTCTAACTTTCTATGATTAGAACCTCTCCTGTGAGTTCAGTTTTAGATTCCGATTCTTCACTTCAGGTTTACTGTATCCCTTGGACCTTCTTATTGACGATGAAACACAGAAATTGCATCCGTATTTAATACAAAAGGCACAACGCCGACATAAGTACAAGAGGACTGACACTCTAACTTTCTATGATTTGAACCATTCCTGTGAGTCCAGTTCTAGATACTGATGCTTCACTTCAGGTTTACTGTATCGCTTGGACCTTCTTATTGACGATGAAACACAGAAATTGCATCCAAATTCAATACATAAGGCACAATGCCGACTTAAGTACAAGAGGAATGAAACTCTAACTTTCTATGGTTTGAATCTCGCCTGTGAGTCCAGTTTTAGATTCCGATGCTTCACATCAGGTTTACTGTATCCCTTGGACGTTCTTATTCACGATGAAACACAGAAATTGCATCCGTATGAAATACAAAAGGCACAATACCGACTTAAGTACAAGAGGACTGACTCTCTAACTTTCTGTGATTTGAACCTCTCCTGTGAGTCCAGTTTTAGATTCCGATGCTTCACTTCAAGTTTACTGTATCCCTTGGACCTTCTTATTGACGATGAAACACTGAAATTGCATCCGAATTTAATACAAAAGGCACAGTGCCGACTTATGTACAAGAGGACTGACACTATAACATTCTACGATTTGAACCTCTGCTGTGAATGCAGTTTTAGATTTCGATGCTTGACTTCAGGTTTACTGTAACTCTTGGACCATCATATTGACGATGAAACACAGAAATTGCATCCGAATTTAATACAAAAGGCACAATGCCGACTTAAGTACAAGAGGACTGACACTCTAACACTCTATGGTTGGAACCGCTCCTGTGAGTCCAGTTTTAGATTTCGATGCTTCACTTCAGGTTTACTGTATCCCCTGGACCTTCTTATTGACGATGAAACACTGAAATTGCATCCAAATTTAATACAAAAGGCACAATGCCGACTTAAGTACAGGAGGACTGACACTCTAATTTTCTATGATTTGAACCTCTCCTGAGAGTCCAGTTTTTGATTCCGATGCTTCACTTCAGGTTTACTGTATCCCTTGGACATTCTTATTAACGATGAAACACAGAAATTGCATAAGAATTTAATACAAAATGCACAATGCCGACTTAAGTACAAGAGGACTGACACTCTAACTTTCTATAATTTGAATCTCCTTCGTGGGTCCATTTTAGATTCCGATGCTTCACTTCAGGTTTACTGTAACCCTTGGACATTCTTATTGACGGTGAAACACAGAAATTGCATCCGAATGTAATACAAAAGGCACACTGCCGACTTAAGTACAAGAGGACTGACACTCTAACTTTCTACGATTTGAACCTCTCCTGTGAGTGCAGTTTTTGATTTCGATGCTTAACTTCAGGTTTACTGTAACCCTTGGACCTTCGTATTGACGATGAAACACAGAAATTGCATCCAAATTTAATACAAAAGGCACAATGCCGACTTAAGTACAAGAGGACTGACACTCAAACTTTCTATGATTAGAACCTCTCCTGTGAGTTCAGATTTAGATTATAATTCTTCACTTCAGGTGTACTGTATCCCTTGGACCTTCTTATTGACGATGAAACACAGAAATTGCATCCGTATTTAATACAAAAGGCACAACGCCGACATAAGTACAAGAGGACTGACACTCTAACTTTCTATGATTTGAACCATTCCTGTGAGTCCAGTTCTAGATTCTGATGCTTCACTTCAGGTTTACTGTAACCCTTGGACCTTCATATTGACGATGAAACACAGAAATTGCATCCGAATTTAATACAAAAGGCACAATGCCGACTTAAGTACAAGAGGACTGACACTCTAAATCTCTATGATTGGAACCTCTCCTGTGAGTCCAGTTTTAGATTCCGATGCTTCACTTAAGGTTTACTGTATCCCTTGGACCTTCTTATTGACGATGAAACACAGAAATTGCATCCGAATTTAATACAAAATGCAGAATGCCGACTTAACTACAAGAGGACTGACACTCTAACTCTCTATGATTTGAACCTCTACTGTGAGTACAGTTTTTGATTCCGATGCTTCACTTCAGGTTTACTGTATCCCTTGGACCTTCTTATTAACGATGAAGCACAGAAATTGCATCCGAATTTAATACAAAATGCACAATGTCGACTTAAGTACAAGAGGACTGACACTCTAACTTTCTGTGATTTGAACCTCTTCCGTGGGTCCAGTTTTAGATTCCGATGCTTCACTTCAGGTTTACTGTAACCCTTGGACATTCTTATTGACGGTGAAACACAGAAATTGCATCCGAATTTAATACAAAATGCACAATGCCGACTTAAGTACAAGAGGACTGACACTCAAACTTTCTACGATTTTAACCTCTCTTGTGAGTGCAGTTTTAGATTTCGATGCTTGACTTCAGGTTTACTGTAACCCTTGGACCTTCTTATTGACGATGAAACACAGAAATTGCATCCGAATTTAATACAAAAGGCACAATGCCGACTTAAGTACAAGAGGACTGACACTCTAACTCTCTATGATTGGAACCTCTCCTGTGAGTCCAGTTTTAGATTCCGATGCTTCACTTAAAGTTTACTGTATCCCTTGGACCTTCTTATTGACGATGAAACACAGAAATTGCATCCGAATTTAATACAAAATGCACAATGCCGACTTAAGTACAAGAGGACTGACACTCTAACTCTCTATGATTTGAACCTCTACTGTGAGTACTGTTTTAGATTCCGATGCTTCACTTCAGGTTTACTGTATCCCTTGGACCTTCTTATTGACGATGAAACACAGAAATTGCATCCGAATTTAATACAAAATGCACAATGCCGACTTAAGTACAAGAGGACTGACACTCTAACTTTCTATGATTTGAACCTCCCCTGTGAGTCGAGTTTTAGATTCTGTTGCTTCACTTCAGGTTTACTGTATCCCTTGGACCTTCTTATTGACGATGAAACACAGAAATTGCATCCGAATTTAATACAAAAGGCACAATGCCGACTTAACTTTTTATTATTTGAACCTCTTCTGTGAGTCCACTTTTAGATTCCGATGCTTCACTTCAGGTTTACTGTATCCCTTGGACCTTCTTATTGACGATGAAACACAGAAATTGCATCCGAATTTAATACAAAAAGGACAATGCCGACTTAAGTACAAGAGGACTGACACTCTAACTTTCTATGATTTGAACCTCTTCTGTGAGTCCAGTTTTAGATTCTGATGCTTCACTTCAGGTTTACTGTACACCTTAGGCGTTCTTATTGACGATAAAACAAAGAAATTGCATCCGAATAAAATACAAAAGGCACAATGCCGACTTAAGTACAAGAGAACTGACTCTCTAACTTTCTATGATTTGAACCTCTCCTGTTAGTTCAGTTTTAGATTCCGATGCTTCACTTCAGGTTTACTGTATCCCTTGGAACTTCTTATTGACGATGAAACTTAGAAATTGCATCCGAATTTAATACAAAAGGCACAATGCCGACTTAAGTACAAGAGGACTGACACTCTAACTTTATATGATTTGAACCTCTCCTGTGAGTCCAGTTTGAGATTCCTATGCTTCACTTCAGGTTTACTGTAACCCTTGGACATTCTTTTGACGGTGAAACACAGAAATTGCATCCGAATTTAACACTAAAGGCACAATGCCGACTTAAGTACAAGAGGACTGACACTCTAACTTTCAACGATTTGAACCTCTCCTGTGAGTGCAGTTTTAGATTTCGATGCTTGACTTCAGGTTTACTGTAAACTTGGACCTTCTTATTGACGTGGAAACACGGAAATTGCATCCGAATTTAATACAAAAGGCACAATGCCGACTTAAGTACAAGAGGACTGACACTCTAACTCTCTATGATTGGAACCTCTCCTGTGAGTCCAGTTTTAGATTCCGATGCTTCACTTCACGTTTACTGTATCCCTTGGACCTTCTTATTGACGATGAAACACAGAAATTGCATCCGAATTTAATACAAAAGGCAAAATGCCGACTTAAGTACAAGAGGACTGACACTCTAACATTCTACGATTTGAACCTCTCCTGTGAGTGCAGTTTTAGATTTCGATGCTTGACTTCAGGTTTACTGTAACCCTTGGACCTTCATATTGACGATGAAACACAGAAATTGCATCCGAATTTAATACAAAAGGCACAATGCCGACTTAAGTACAAGAGGACTGACACTCTAAATCTCTATGATTGGAACCTCTCCTGTGAGTCCAGTTTTAGATTCCGATGCTTCACTTAAGGTTTACTGTATCCCTTGGACCTTCTTATTGACGATGAAACACAGAAATTGCATCCGAATTAAATGCAAAATGCACAATGCCGACTTAACTACAAGAGGACTGACACTCTAACTCTCTACGATTTGAACCTCTACTGTGAGTACAGTTTTTGATTCCGATGCTTCACTTCAGGTTTACTGTATCCCTTGGACCTTCTTATTAACGATGAAGCAGAGAAATTGCATCCGAATTCAATACAAAATGCACAATGCCGACTTAAGTACAAGAGGACTGACACTCTAACTTTCTATGATTTGAACCTCTTCCGTGGGTCCAGTCTTAGATTCCGATGCTTCACTTCAGGTTTACTGTAACCCTTGGACATTCTTATTGACGGTGAAACACAGAAATTGCATCCGAATTTAATACAAAAGGCACAATGCCGACTTAAGTACAAGAGGACTGACACTCAAACTTTCTACGATTTTAACCTCTCCTGTGAGTGCAGTTTTAGATTTCGATGCTTGACTTCAGGTTTACTGTAACCCTTGGACCTTCTTATTGACGATGAAACACAGAAATTGCATCCGAATTTAATACAAAAGGCAGAATGCCGACTTAAGTACAAGAGGACTGACACTCTAACTCTCTATGATTGGAACCTCTCCTGTGAGTCCTGTTTTAGATTCAGATGCTTCACTTTAAGTTTACTGTATAACTTGGACCTTCTTATTGACGAAGAAACACAGAAATTGCATCCGAATTTAATACAAAATGCACAATGCCGACTTAAGTACAAGAGGACTGACACTCTAACTCTCTATGATTTGAACCTCTACTGTGAGTACTGTTTTAGATTCCGATGCTTTACTTCAGGTTTACTGTATCCCTTGGACCTTCTTATTGACGATGAAACACAGAAATTGCATCCGAATTTAATACAAAATGCACAATGCCGACTTAAGTACAAGAGGACTGACACTCTAACTTTCTATGATTTGAACCTCCCCTGTGAGTCCAGTTTTAGATTCTGTTGCTTCACTTCAGGTTTACTGTATCCCATGGACCTTCATATTGACGATGAAACACAGAAATTGCAACCGAATTTAATACAAAAGGCACAATGCCGACTTAACTTTTCAATATTTGAACCTCTCCTGTGAGTCCACTTTTAGATTCCGATGCTTCACTTCAGGTTTACTGTATCTCTTGGACCTTCTTATTGACGATGAAACACAGAAATTGCATCCGAATTTAATACAAAAGGCACAATGCCGACTTAAGTACAAGAGGACTGACACTCTAACTTTCTATGATTTGAACCTCTTCTGTGAGTCCAGTTTTAGATTCTGATGCTTCACTTCAGGTTTACTGTACACCTTAGGCGTTCTTATTGACGATAAAACACAGAAATTGCATCCGAATAAAATACAAAAGGCACAATGCCGACTTAAGTACAAGGGAACGGACTCTCTAACTTTCTATGATTTGAACCTCTCCTGTGAGTTCAGTTTTAGATTCCGATGCTTCACTTCAGGTTTACTGTATCCCTTGGAACTTCTTATTGACGATGAAACTTAGAAATTGCATCCGAATTTAATACAAAAGGCACAATGCCGACTTAAGTACAAGAGGACTAACACTCTAACTTTATATGATTTGAACCTCTCCTGTGAGTCCAGTTTGAGATTCCTATGCTTCACTTCAGGTTTACTGTAACCCTTGGACATTCTTATTGACGGTGAAACACAGAAATTGCATCCGAATTAAACACAAAAGGCACAATGCCGACTTAAGTACAAGAGGACTGACACTCTAACTTTCAACGATTTGAACCTCTCCTGTGAGTGCAGTTTTAGATTTCGACGCTTGACTTCAGGTTTACTGTAAACTTGGACCTTCTTATTGACGTGGAAACACAGAAATTGCATCCGAATTTAATACAAAAGGCACAATGCCGACTTAAGTACACGAGGACTGACACTCTAACTCTCTATGATTGGAACCTCTCCTGTGAGTCCAGTTTTAGATTCCGATGCTTCACTTCACGTTTACTGTATCCCTTGGACCTTCCTATTGACGATGAAACACAGAAATTGCATCCGAATTTAATACAAAATGCACAATGCCGACTTAAGTACAACAGGACTGACACTCTAACTTTCTATGATTTGAACCTCTTCCGTGGGTCCAGTTTTAGATTCCGATGCTTCACTTCAGGTTTACTGTAACCGTTGACATTCTTATTGACGGTGAAACACAGAAATTGCATCCGAATTTAATACAAAAGGCACAATGCCGACTTAAGTACAAGAGGACTGACACTCTAACTCTCTATGATTTGAACCTCTCCTGTGAGTCCAGTTTTAGATTCCGATGCTTCACTTCAGGTTTACTGTATCCCTTAGACCTTCTTATTGACGGTGAAACACAGAAATTGCATCCGAATTTAATGAAAATGGAACAATGCCGACTTAAGAACAAGAGGACTGACACACTAACTTTCGATGATTAAAACCTCTCCTGTGAGTCCAGTTTTAGATTCCGATGCTTCACTTCAGGTTTACTGTATCCCTTGGACCTTCTTATTGACGATGAAACACAGAAATTGCATCCGAATTCAATACAAAAGGCACAATGCCGACTTAAGTACAAGAGGACTGACACTCTAACTTTCTATGTTTTGAATCTCTCCTGTGAGTCAAGTTTTAGATTCCGATGATTCACTTCAGGTTTACTGTATCCCTTGGACGTTCTTATTCACGATGAAACACAGAAATTGCATCCGAATTTAATACAAAAGGCACAATGCCGACTTAAGTACAAGAGGACTGACACTCTTACTTTATATGCTTTGAACCTCTCCTGTGAGTCCAGTTTGAGATTCCGATGCTACACTTCAGGTTTACTGTATCCCTTGGACCTTCTTATTGACGATGAAACAAAGAATTTGCATCCGAATTTAATACGAAAGGCACAATGCTGACTTAAGTACAAGAGGAATCACACTCTAACTTTCTATGGTTTGAATCCCTCCTGTGAGACCAGTTTTAGATTCCGATGCTTCTCTTCAGGTTTACTGCATCCCTTAGACCTTCTTATTGACGATGAAACACAGAAATTGCATCCGAATTTAATGAAAATGGCACAATGCCGACTTAAGTACAAGAAAACTGACACTCTAACTTTCGATGATTTAAACCTCTCCTGTGAGTCCAGTTTTAGATTCCGATGCTTCACTTCAAGTTTACTGTATCCCTTGGACCTTCTTATTGACGATGAAACACAGAAATTGCATCCGAATTTAATACAAAAGGCACAATGCCGACTTAAGTACAAGAGGACTGACACCCTAACTTTCGATGATTTGAACCTCTCCTGTGAGTCCAGTTTTAGATACCGATGCATCACTTCTGGTTTACTGTATCCCTTGGACATTATTATTGACGATGAAACACAGAAATTTTATCCAAATTTAATACAAAAGGCACAATGCCGACTTAAGTACAAGTGGACTGACACTCTAACTTTCTATGATTTCAACCTCTCCTGTAAGTCCAGTTTTAGATTCCGATGCTTCACTTCAGGTTTACTGTATCGCTTGGAGCTTCTTATTGACGATGAAACACAGAAATTGCATCCGAATTTAATACAAGAGGCACAATGCCGACTTAAGTACAAGAGGACTGACACTCTTACTTTATATACTTTGAACCTCTCCTGTGAGTCCAGTTTGAGATTCCGATGCTACACTTCAGGTTTACTGTATCCCTTGGACCTTCTTATTGACGATGAAACAAAGAAATTGCATCCGAATTTAATACGAAAGGCACAATACCGACTTAAGTACAAGAGGAATCACACTCTAACTTTCTATGGTTTGAATCTCTCCTGTGAGTCCAGTTTTAGATTCCGATGCTTCACTTCAGGTTTACTGTATCCCTTGGACCTTCTTATTGATGATGAAACACAGAAATTGCATCCGAATTTATTACGAAAGGCACAATGCCGACTTAAGTACAAGAGGAATCACACTCTAACTTTCTATGGTTTGAATCTCTCCTGTGAGTCCAGTTTTAGAATCCGATGCTTCACTTCAGGTTTACTGTATCCCTTGGACGTTCTTATTGACGATGAAACACAGAAATTGCATCCGAATAAAATACAAAAGGCACAATGCCGACTTAAGTACAAGAGGACTGACACTCTAGCTTTCTATGATTTGAACCTCTCCTGTGAGTTCAGCTTTAGATTCCGATTCTTCACTTCAGGTTTACTGTATCTCTTGGACCTTCTTATTGACGATGAAACACAAAAATTGCATCCGTATTTAATACAAAAGGCACAACGCCGACATAAGTACAAGATGACTGACACTCTAACTTTCAATGATTTGAACCATTCCTGTGAGTTCAGTTCTAGATTCTGATGCTTCACTTCTGGTTTACTGTATCCCTTGGACCTTCTTAGTGACGATGAAACACAGAAATTGCATCCAAATTCAATACAAAAGGCACAATGCCGACTTAAGTACGAGAGGACTGACACTGTAAATTTCGATTATTTGAACCTCTCCTGTGAGTCCAGTTTTAGATTCCGTAGCTTCACTTCAGGTTTACTGTATCCCTTGGACCTTCCTATTGAAGATGAAACACAGAAATTGCATCCGAATTTAATACAAAAGGCACAATACCGACTTAAGTACAAGAGGACTGACACTCTAACTTTCGATGATTTGAACCACTCCTGTGAGTCCAGTTTTAGATTCCGATGCTTTACTTCAGATTTACTGTATCCCTTGGACCTTCTTATTGATGATGAAACACAGCAATTGCATCCGAATTTAATACAAAAGGCAGAATGCTGACTTACGAACAAGTGGACTGACACTCTAACTCTCTACGATTTGAACCTCTCCTGTGAGTCCAGTTTTAGATTCTGATGCTTCACTTCAGGTTTACTGTATCCCTTAGACCTTCTTATTGACGATGAAACACAGAAATTGCATCCGAATTTAATGAAAATGGCACAATGCCGACTTAAGGACAAGAGGACTGACACACTAACTATCGATGATTAAAACCTCTCCTGTGAGTCCAGTTTTAGATTCCGATGCTTCACTTCAGGTTTACTGTATCCCTTGGAGGTTCTTATTGACGATGAAACACAGAAATTGCATCCGAATAAAATACAAAAGGCACAATGCCGACTTAAGTACAAGAGGACTGACACTCTAGCTTTCTATGATTTGAACCTCTCCTGTGAGTTCAGATTTAGATTCCGATTCTTCACTTCAGGTTTACTGTACCCCTTGGACGTTCTTATTCACGATGAAACACAGAAATTGCATCCGAATAAAATACAAAAGGCACGATACCAACTTAAGTACAAGAGGACTGACTCTCTAACTTTCTATGATTTGAACCTCTCCTGTGAGTCCAGTTTTAGATTCCGATGCTTCACATCAGGTTTACTGTATCCCTTGGACCTTCTTATTGACGATGACACACTGAAATTGCATCCGAATTTAATACAAAAGGCACAGTGCCGACTTAAGTACAAGAGGACTGACACTCTAACTTTCGATGATTTGAACCACTCCTGTGAGTCCAGTTTTAGATTCCGATGCTTTACTTCAGATTTACTGTATCCCTTGGACCTTCTTATTGATGATGAAACACAGCAATTGCATCCGAATTTAATACAAAAGGCACAATGCCGACTTAAGTACAAGAGGTCTGACACTCTAACACTCTATGATTGGAACCTCTCCTGTGAGTCCAGTTTTAGATTCCGATGCTTCAATTCAGGTTTACTGTATCCCTTGGACCTTCTTATTGACGATGAAACACTGAAATTGCATCCAAATTTAATACAAAAGGCACAATGCCGACTTAAGTACAGGAGAACTGACACTCTAATTTTCTATGATTTGAACCTCTCCTGAGAGTCCTGTTTTTGATTCCGATGCTTCACTTCAGGTTTACTGTATCCCTTGGACGTTCTTATTCACGATGAAACACAGAAATTGCAACCGAATAAAATACAAAAGGCACAATGCCGACATAAGTACAAGAGGACTGACACTCTAACTTTCTATGATTTAAACCTCTCCTGTGAGTTCAGTTTTAGAATCCGATTCTTCACTTCAGGTTTACTGTATCCCTTGGACCTTCTTATTGACGATGAAACACAGAAATTGCATCCGTATTTAATGCAAAAGGCACTATGCCGACTTAAGTACAAGAGGACTGACACTCTAACTTTCTATGATTTGAACCTCTTCCGTGGGTCCAGTTTTAGATTCCGATACTTCACTTCAGGTTTACTGTAACCCTTGGACATTCTTATTAACGGTGAAACACAGAAATTGCATCCGAATTTAATACAAAAGGCACATTGCCGACTTAAGTACAAGAGGACTGACACTCTAACTTTCTATGATTAGAACCTCTCCTGTGAGTTCAGTTTTAGATTCCGATTCTTCACTTCAGGTTTACTGTATCCCTTGGACCTTCTTATTGACGATGAAACACAGAAATTGCATCCGTATTTAATACAAAAGGCACAACGCCGACATAAGTACAAGAGGACTGACACTCTAACTTTCTATGATTTGAACCATTCCTGTGAGTCCAGTTCTAGATTCTGATGCTTCACTTCAGGTTTACTGTATCGCTTGGACCTTCTTATTGACGATGAAACACAGAAATTGTATCCAAATTCAATACAAAAGGCACAATGCCGACTTAAGTACAAGAGGAATGAAACTCTAATTTTCTATGGTTTGAATCTCGCCTGTGAGTCCAGTTTTAGATTCCGATGCTTCACATCAGGTTTACTGTATCCCTTGGACGTTCTTATTCACGATGAAACACAGAAATTGCATCCGTATGAAATACAAAAGGCACAATACCGACTTAAGTACAAGAGGACTGACTCTCTAACTTTCTGTGATTTGAACCTCTCCTGTGAGTCCAGTTTTAGATTCCGATGCTTCACTTCAAGTTTACTGTATCCCTTGGACCTTCTTATTGACGATGAAACACTGAAATTGCATCCGAATTTAATACAAAAGGCACAGTGCCGACTTATGTACAAGAGGACTGACACTATAACATTCTACGATTTGAACCTCTGCTGTGAGTGCAGTTTTAGATTTCGATGCTTGACTTCAGGTTTACTGTAACTCTTGGACCTTCATATTGACGATGAAACACAGAAATTGCATCCGAATGTAATACAAAAGGCACAATGCCGACTTAAGTACAAGAGGACTGACACTCTAACACTCTATGGTTGGAACCACTCCTGTGAGTCCAGTTTTAGATTTCGATGCTTCACTTCAGGTTTACTGTATCCCTTGCACCTTCTTATTGACGATGAAACACTGAAATTGCATCCAAATTTAATACAAAAGGCACAATGCCGACTTAAGTACAGGAGGACTGAAACTCTAATTTTCTATGATTTGAACCTCTCCTGAGAGTCCAGTTTTTGATTCCGATGCTTCACTTCAGGTTTACTGTATCCCTTGGACATTCTTATTAACGATGAAACTCAGAAATTGCATAAGAATTTAATACAAAATGCACAATGCCGACTTAAGTACAAGAGGACTGACACTCTAACTTTCTATAATTTGAATCTCTTCCGTGGGTCCATTTTAGATTCCGATGCTTCACTTCAGGTTAACTGTAACCCTTGGACATTCTTATTGACGGTGAAACACAGAAATTGCATCCGAATTTAATACAAAAGGCACACTGCCGACTTAAGTACAAGAGGACTGACACTCTAAGTTTCTACGATTTGAACCTCTCCTGTGAGTGCAGTTTTTGATTTCAATGCTTAACTTCAGGTTTACTGTAACCCTTGGACCTTCGTATTGACGATGAAACACAGAAATTGCATCCAAATTTAACACAAAAGGCACAATGCCGACTTAAGTACAAGAGGACTGACACTCAAACTTTCTATGATTAGAACCTCTCCTGTGAGTTCAGATTTAGATTATAATTCTTCACTTCAGGTGTACTGTATCCCTTGGACCTTCTTATTGACGATGAAACACAGAAATTGCATCCGTATTTAATACAAAAGGCACAACGCCGACATAAGTACAAGAGGACTGACACTCTAACTTTCTATGATTTGAACCATTCCCGTGAGTCCAGTTCTAGATTCTGATGCTTCACTTCAGGTTTACTGTATCGCTTGGACCTTCTTATTGACGATGAAACACAGAAATTGCATCCAAATTCAATACATAAGGCACAATGCCGACTTAAGTACGAGAGGACTGACACTCTCAATTTCGATTATTTGAACCTCTCCTGTGAGTCCAGTTTCAGATTCCGTTGCTTCACTTCAGGTTTACTGTATCCCTTGGACCTTCTTATTGACGATGAAACACAGAAATTGCATCCGAATTTAATACAAAAGGCACAATGCCGACTTAAGTACAAGAGGACTGACACTCTAACTCTCTATGATTGGAACCTCGCCTGTGAGTCCAGTTTTAGATTCCGATGCTTCACTTCACGTTTACTGTATCCCTTGGACCTTCTTATTGACGATGAAACACAGAAATTGCATCCGAATTTAATACAAAAGGCACAATGCCGACTTAAGTACAAGAGGACTGACACTCTAACATTCTACGATTTGAACCTCTCCTGTGAGTGCAGTTTTAGATTTCGATGCTTGACTTAAGGTTTACTGTAACCCTTGGACCTTCATATTGACGATGAAACACAGAAATTGCATCCGAATTTAATACAAAAGGCACAATGCCGACTTAAGTACAAGAGGACTGACACTCTAAATCTCTATGATTGGAACCTCTCCTGTGAGTCCAGTTTTAGATTCCGATGCTTCACTTAAGGTTTACTGTATCCCTTGGTCCTTCTTATTGACGATGAAACACAGAAATTGCATCCGAATTAAATACAAAATGCACAATGCCGACTTAACTACAAGAGGACTGACACACTAACTCTCTATGATTTGAACCTCTACTGTGAGTACAGTTTTTGATTCCGATGCTTCACTTCAGGTTTACTGTATCCCTTGGACCTTCTTATTAACGATGAAGCACAGAAATTGCATCCGAATTTAATACAAAATGCACAATGCCGACTTAAGTACAAGAGGACTGACACTCTAACTTTCTATGATTTGAACCTCTTCCGTGGGTATGGGTTTTAGATTCCGATGCTTCACTTCAGGTTTACTGTAACCCTTGGACATTCTTATTGACGGTGAAACACAGAAATTGCATCCGAATTTAATACAAAATGCACAATGCCGACTTAAGTACAAGAGGACTGACACTCAAACTTTCTACGATTTTAACCTCTCCTGTGAGTGCAGTTTTAGATTTCGATGCTTGACTTCAGGTTTACTGTAACCCTTGGACCTTCTTATTGACGATGAAACACAGAAATTGCATCCGAATTTAATACAAAAGGCACAATGCCGACTTAAGTACAAGAGGACTGACACTCTAACTCTCTATGATTGGAACCTCTCCTGTGAGTCCAGTTTTAGATTCCGATGCTTCACTTAAAGTTTACTGTATCCCTTGGACCTTCTTATTGACGATGAAACACAGAAATTGCATCCGAATTTAATACAAAATGCACAATGCCGACTTAAGTACAAGAGGACTGACACTCTAACTCTCTATGATTTAAATCTCTACTGTGAGTACTGTTTTAAATTCCGATGCTTCACTTCAGGTTTACTGTATCCCTTGGACCTTCTTATTGACGATGAAACACAGAAATTGCATCCGTATTTAATACAAAATGCACAATGCCGACTTAAGTACAAGAGGACTGACACTCTAACTTTCTATGATTTGAACCTCTCCTGTGAGTCCAGTTTGAGATTCCTATGCTTCACTTCAGGTTTACTGTAACCCTTGGACATTCTTATTGACGGTGAAAACAGAAATTGCATCCGAATTTAACACAAAACGCACAATGCCGACTTAAGTACAAGAGGACTGACACTCTAACTTTCAACGATTTGAACCTCTCCTGTGAGTGCAATTCTAGATTTCGATGCTTGACTTCAGGTTCTAACTTTCTATGATTTGAACCTCTTCCGTGGGTCCAGTCTTAGATTCCGATGCTTCACTTCAGGTTTACTGTACACCTTAGGCGTTCTTATTGACGATAAAACAAAGAAATTGCATCCGAATAAAATACAAAAGGCACAATGCCGACTTAAGTACAAGAGAACTGACTTTCTAACTTTCTATGATTTGAACCTCTCCTGTGAGTTCAGTTTTAGATTCCGATGCTTCACTTCAGGTTTACTGTATCCCTTGGAACTTCTTATTGACGATGAAACTTAGACATTGCATCCGAATTTAATACAAAAGGCACAATGCCGACATAAGTACAAGAGGACTGACACTCTAACTTTATATGATTTGAACCTCTCCTGTGAGTCCAGTTTGAGAGTCCTATGCTTCACTTCAGGTTTACTGTAACCCTTGGACATTCTTATTGACGGTGAAACACAGAAATTGCATCCGAATTTAACACAAAAGGCACAATGCCGACTTAAGTACAAGAGGACTGACACTCTAACTTTCAACGATTTGAACCTCTCCTGTGAGTGCAATTCTAGATTTCGATGCTTGACTTCAGGTTTACTGTAAACTTGGACCTTCTTATTGACGTGGAAACACAGAAATTGCATCCGAATTTAATACAAAAGGCACAATGCCGACTTTAGTACAAGAGGACTGACACTCTAACTCTCTATGATTGGAACCTCTCCTGTGAGTCCAGTTTTAGATTCCGATGCTTCACTTCACGTTTACTGTATCCCTTGGACCTTCTTATTGACGATGAAACACAGAAATTGCATCCGAATTTAATACAAAAGGCACAATGCCGACTTAAGTACAAGAGGACTGACACTCTAACATTCTACGATTGGAACCTCTCCTGTGAGTGCAGTTTTAGATTTCGATGCTTGACTTCAGGTTTACTGTAACCCTTGGACCTTCATATTGACGATGAAACACAGAAATTGCATCCGAATTTAATACAAAAGGCACAATGCCGACTTAAGTACAAGAGGACTGACACTCTAAATCTCTATGATTGGAACCTCTCCTGTGAGTCCAGTTTTAGATTCCGATGCTTCACTTAAGGTTTACTGTATCCCTTGGTCCTTCTTATTGACGATGAAACACAGAAATTGCATCCGAATTAAATACAAAATGCACAATGCCGACTTAACTACAAGAGGACTGACACACTAACTCTCTATGATTTGAACCTCTACTGTGAGTACAGTTTTTGATTCCGATGCTTCACTTCAGGTTTACTGTATCCCTTGGACCTTCTTATTAACGATGAAGCACAGAAATTGCATCCGAATTTAATACAAAATGCACAATGCCGACTTAAGTACAAGAGGACTGACACTCTAACTTTCTATGATTTGAACCTCTTCCGTGGGTATGGGTTTTAGATTCCGATGCTTCACTTCAGGTTTACTGTAACCCTTGGACATTCTTATTGACGGTGAAACACAGAAATTGCATCCGAATTTAATACAAAATGCACAATGCCGACTTAAGTACAAGAGGACTGACACTCAAACTTTCTACGATTTTAACCTCTCCTGTGAGTGCAGTTTTAGATTTCGATGCTTGACTTCAGGTTTACTGTAACCCTTGGACCTTCTTATTGACGATGAAACACAGAAATTGCATCCGAATTTAATACAAAAGGCACAATGCCGACTTAAGTACAAGAGGACTGACACTCTAACTCTCTATGATTGGAACCTCTCCTGTGAGTCCAGTTTTAGATTCCGATGCTTCACTTAAAGTTTACTGTATCCCTTGGACCTTCTTATTGACGATGAAACACAGAAATTGCATCCGAATTTAATACAAAATGCACAATGCCGACTTAAGTACAAGAGGACTGACACTCTAACTCTCTATGATTTAAATCTCTACTGTGAGTACTGTTTTAAATTCCGATGCTTCACTTCAGGTTTACTGTATCCCTTGGACCTTCTTATTGACGATGAAACACAGAAATTGCATCCGTATTTAATACAAAATGCACAATGCCGACTTAAGTACAAGAGGACTGACACTCTAACTTTCTATGATTTGAACCTCTCCTGTGAGTCCAGTTTGAGATTCCTATGCTTCACTTCAGGTTTACTGTAACCCTTGGACATTCTTATTGACGGTGAAACACAGAAATTGCATCCGAATTTAACACAAAACGCACAATGCCGACTTAAGTACAAGAGGACTGACACTCTAACTTTCAACGATTTGAACCTCTCCTGTGAGTGCAATTCTAGATTTCGATGCTTGACTTCAGGTTCTAACTTTCTATGATTTGAACCTCTTCCGTGGGTCCAGTCTTAGATTCCGATGCTTCACTTCAGGTTTACTGTACACCTTAGGCGTTCTTATTGACGATAAAACAAAGAAATTGCATCCGAATAAAATACAAAAGGCGCAATGCCGACTTAAGTACAAGAGAACTGACTTTCTAACTTTCTATGATTTGAACCTCTCCTGTGAGTTCAGTTTTAGATTCCGATGCTTCACTTCAGGTTTACTGTATCCCTTGGAACTTCTTATTGACGATGAAACTTAGACATTGCATCCGAATTTAATACAAAAGGCACAATGCCGACATAAGTACAAGAGGACTGACACTCTAACTTTATATGATTTGAACCTCTCCTGTGAGTCCAGTTTGAGAGTCCTATGCTTCACTTCAGGTTTACTGTAACCCTTGGACATTCTTATTGAC
The DNA here is from genome assembly GCF_021461395.2 of Schistocerca americana. Classification (NCBI taxonomy): domain Eukaryota; kingdom Metazoa; phylum Arthropoda; class Insecta; order Orthoptera; family Acrididae; genus Schistocerca; species Schistocerca americana. The sequence continues at coordinate 459,197 of NW_025725242.1, forward strand.
GGTGAAACACAGAAATTGCATCCGAATTTAACACAAAAGGCACAATGCCGACTTAAGTACAAGAGGACTGACACTCTAACTTTCAACGATTTGAACCTCTCCTGTGAGTGCAATTCTAGATTTCGATGCTTGACTTCAGGTTTACTGTAAACTTGGACCTTCTTATTGACGTGGAAACACAGAAATTGCATCCGAATTTAATACAAAAGGCACAATGCCGACTTTAGTACAAGAGGACTGACACTCTAACTCTCTATGATTGGAACCTCTCCTGTGAGTCCAGTTTTAGATTCCGATGCTTCACTTCACGTTTACTGTATCCCTTGGACCTTCTTATTGACGATGAAACACAGAAATTGCATCCGAATTTAATACAAAAGGCACAATGCCGACTTAAGTACAAGAGGACTGACACTCTAACATTCTACGATTGGAACCTCTCCTGTGAGTGCAGTTTTAGATTTCGATGCTTGACTTCAGGTTTACTGTAACCCTTGGACCTTCATATTGACGATGAAACACAGAAATTGCATCCGAATTTAATACAAAAGGCACAATGCCGACTTAAGTACAAGAGGACTGACACTCTAAATCTCTATGATTGGAACCTCTCCTGTGAGTCCAGTTTTAGATTCCGATGCTTCAATTAAGGTTTACTGTATCCCTTGGACCTTCTTATTGACGATGAAACACAGAAATTGCATCCGAATTAAATACAAAATGCACAATGCCGACTTAACTACAAGAGGACTGACACTCTAACTCTCTATGATTTGAACCTCTACTGTGAGTACAGTTTTTGATTCCGATGCTTCACTTCAGGTTTACTGTTTCCCTTGGACCTTCTTATTAACGATGAAGCACATAAATTGCATCCGAATTTAATACAAAATGCACAATGCCGACTTAAGTACAAGAGGACTGACACTCTAACTTTCTATGATTTGAACCTCTTCCGTGGGTCCAGTCTTAGATTCCGATGCTTCACTTCAGGTTTACTGTAACCCTTGGACATTCTTATTGACGGTGAAACACAGAAATTGCATCCGAATTTAATACAAGAAGCACAATGCCGACTTAAGTACAAGAGGACTGACACTCAAACTTTCTACGATTTTAACCTCTCCTGTGAGTGCAGTTTTAGGTTTCGATGCTTGACTTCAGGTTTACTGTAACCCTTGGACCTTCTTATTGACGATGAAACACAGAAATTGCATCCGAATTTAATACAAAAGGCACAATGCCGACTTAAGTACAAGAGGACTGACACTCTAACTCTCTATGATTGGAACCTCTCCTGTGAGTCCAGTTTTAGATTCAGATGCTTCACTTTAAGTTTACTGTATCCCTTGGACCTTCTTATTGACGAAGAAACACAGATATTGCATCCGAATTTAATACAAAATGCACAATGCCGACTTAAGTACAAGAGGACTGACACTCTAACTCTCTATGATTTGAACCTCTACTGTGAGTACTGTTTTAGATTCCAATGCTTTACTTCAGGTTTACTGTATCCCTTGGACCTTCTTATTGACGATGAAACACAGAAATTGCATCCGAATTTAATACAAAAGGCACAATGCCGACTTAACTTTTTAATATTTGAACCTCTCCTGTGAGTCCACTTTTAGATTCCGATGCTTCACTTCAGGTTTACTGTATCTCTTGGCCCTTCTTATTGACGATGAAACACAGAAATTGCATCCGAATTTAATACAAAAGGCACAATGCCGACTTAAGTACAAGAGGACTGACACTCTAACTTTCTATGATTTGAACCTCTTCTGTGAGTCCAGTTTTAGATTCTGATGCTTCACTTCAGGTTTACTGTACACCGTAGGCGTTCTTATTGACGATAAAACACAGAAATTGCATCCGAATAAAATACAAAAGGCACAATGCCGACTTAAGTACAAGGGAACTGACACTCTAACTCTCTATGATTGGAACCTCTCCTGTGAGTCCAGTTTTAGATTCCGATGCTTCACTTCACGTTTACTGTATCCCTTGGACCTTCCTATTGACGATGAAACACAGAAATTGCATCCGAATTTAATACAAAATGCACAATGCCGACTTAAGTACAACAGGACTGACACTCTAACTTTCTATGATTTGAACCTCTTCCGTGGGTCCAGTTTTAGATTCCGATGCTTCACTTCAGGTTTACTGTAACCGTTGACATTCTTATTGACGGTGAAACACAGAAATTGCATCCGAATTTAATACAAAAGGCACAATGCCGACTTAAGTACTAGAGGACTGACACTCTAACTCTCTATGATTTGAACCTCTCCTGTGAGTCCAGTTTTAGATTCCGATGCTTCACTTCAGGTTTACTGTATCCCTTAGACCTTCTTATTGACGGTGAAACACAGAAATTGCATCCGAATTTAATGAAAATGGAACAATGCCGACTTAAGAACAAGAGGACTGACACACTAACTTTCGATGATTAAAACCTCTCCTGTGAGTCCAGTTTTAGATTCCGATGCTTCACTTCAGGTTTACTGTATCCCTTGGACCTTCTTATTGACGATGAAACACAGAAATTGCATCCGAATTTAATACGAAAGGCACAATGCCGACTTAAGTACAAGAGGAATGACACTCTAACTTTCTATGTTTTGAATCTCTCCTGTGAGTCCAGTTTTAGATTCCGATGCTTCACTTCAGGTTTACTGTATCCCTTGGACGTTCTTATTCACGATGAAACACAGAAATTGCATCCGAATAAAATGAAAAAGGCACAATACCGACTTAAGTACAAGAGGACTGACTCTCTAACTTTCTATGATTTGAACCTCTCCTTTGAGTCCAGTTTTAGATTTCGATGCTTGACTTCAGGTTTACTGTAACCCTTGGACCTTCTTATTGACGATGAAACACAGAAATTGCATCCGAATTTAATACAAAATGCAACATGCCGACTTAAGTACAAGAGGACTGACACTCTAACTTTCTATGATTTTAACCTCCCCTGTGAGTCCAGTTTTAGATTCTGTTGCTTCACTTCAGGTTTACTGTATCCCTTGGACCTTCTTATTGACGATGAAACACAGAAATTGCATCCGAATTTAATACAAAAGGCACAATGCCGACTTAACTTTTTAATATTTGAACCTCTCCTGTGAGTCCACTTTTAGATTCTGATGCTTCACTTCAGGTTTACTGTATCTCTTGGACCTTCTTATTGACGATGAAACACAGAAATTGCATCCGAATTTAATACAAAAGGCACAATGCCGACTTAAGTACAAGAGGACTGACACTCTAACTTTCTATGATTTGAACCTCTTCTGTGAGTCCAGTTTTAGATTCTGATGCTTCACTTCAGGTTTACTGTACACCTTAGGCGTTCTTATTGACGATAAAACACAGAAATTGCATCCGAATAAAATACAAAAGGCACAATGCCGACTTAAGTACAAGGGAACTGACTCTCTAACATTCTATGATTTGAACCTCTCCTGTGAGTTCAGTTTTAGATTCCGATGCTTCACTTCAGGTTTACTGTATCCCTTGGAACTTCTTATTGACGATGAAACTTAGAAATTACATCCGAATTTAATACAAAAGGCACAATGCCGACTTAAGTACAAGAGGACTGACACTCCAACTTTTATGATTTGAACCTCTCCTGTGAGTCCAGTTTGAGATTCCTATGCTTCACTTCAGGTTTACTGTAACCCTTGGACATTCTTATTGACGGTGAAACACAGAAATTGCATCCGAATTTAACACAAAAGGCACAATGCCGACTTAAGTACAAGAGGACTGACACTCTAACTTTCAACGATTTGAACCTCTCCTGTGAGTGCAGTTTTAGATTTCGATGCTTGACTTCAGGTTTACTGTAAACTTGGACCTTCTTATTGACGTAGAAACACAGAAATTGCATCCGAATTTAATACAAAAGGCACAATGCCGACTTAAGTACAAGAGGACTGACACTCTAACTCTCTATGATTGGAACCTCTCCTGTGAGTCCAGTTTTAGATTCCGATGCTTCACTTCACGTTTACTGTATCCCTTGGACCTTCTTATTGACGATGAAACACAGAAATTGCATCCGAATTTAATACAAAATGCACAATGCCGACTTAAGTACAACAGGACTGACACTCTAACTTTCTATGATTTGAACCCCTTCCGTGGGTCCAGTTTTAGATTCCGATGCTTCACTTCAGGTTTACTGTAACCGTTGACATTCTTATTGACGGTGAAACACAGAAATTGCATCCGAATTTAATGCAAAAGGCACAATGCCGACTTAAGTACAAGAGGACTGACACTCTAACTCTCTATGATTTGAACCTCTCCTGTGAGTCCAGTTTTAGATTCCGATGCTTCACTTCAGGTTTACTGTATCCCTTAGACCTTCTTATTGACGGTGAAACACAGAAATTGCATCCGAATTTAATGAAAATGGAACAATGCCGACTTAAGAACAAGAGGACTGACACACTAACTTTCGATGATTAAAACCTCTCCTGTGAGTCCAGTTTTAGATTCCGATGCTTCACTTCAGGTTTACTGTATCCCTTGGACCTTCTTATTGACGATGAAACACAGAAATTGCATCCGAATTTAATACAAAAGGCACAATGCCGACTTAAGTACAAGAGGACTGACACCCTAACTTTCTATGATTTGAACCTCTTCTGTGAGTCCAGTTTTAGATTCTGATGCTTCACTTCAGGTTTACTATATCCCTTGGACCTTCTTATTGACGATGAAACACAGAAATTGCATCCGAATTTAATACGAAAGGCACAATGCCGACTTAAGTACAAGAGGAATGACACTCTAACTTTCTATGTTTGATTCTCTCCTGTGAGTCCAGTTTTAGATTCCGATGCTTCACTTCAGGTTTACTGTATCCCTTGGACGTTCTTATTCACGATGAAACACAGAAATTGCATCCGAATAAAATGAAAAAGGCACAATACCGACTTAAGTACAAGAGGACTGACTCTCTAACTTTCTATGATTTGAACCTCTCCTGTGAGTCCAGTTTTAGATTTCGATGCTTGACTTCAGGTTTACTGTAACCCTTGGACCTTCTTATTGACGATGATACACAGAAATTGCATCCGAATTTAATACAAAAGGCACAATGCCGACTTAAGTACAAGAGGACTGACACTCTAACTCTCTATGATTGGAACCTCTCCTGTGAGTCCAGTTTTAGATTCAGATGCTTCACTTAAAGTTTACTGTATCCCTTGGACCTTCTTATTGACGATGAAACACAGAAATTGCATCCGAATTTAATACAAAATGCACAATGCCGACTTAAGAACAAGAGGACTGACACTCTAACTCTCTATGATTTGAACCTCTACTGTGAGTACTGTTTTAGATTCCGATGCTTCACTTCAGGTTTACTGTATCCCTTGGACCTTCTTATTGACGATGAAACACAGAAATTGCATCCGAATTTAATACAAAAGGCACAATGCCGACTTAAGTACAAGAGGACTGACACTCTAACTTTCTATGATTTCAACCTCTTCAGTGAGTCCAGTTTTAGATTGTGATGCTTCACTTCAGGTTTACTGTACACCTTAGGCGTTCTTATTGACGATAAAACACAGAAATTGCATCCGAATAAAATACAAAAGGCACAATGCCGACTTAAGTACAAGACAACTGACTCTCTAACTTTCTATGATTTGAACCTCTCCTGTGAGTTCAGTTTTAGATTCCGATGCTTCACTTCAGGTTTACTGTATCCCTTGGAACTTCTTAATGACGATGAAACATAGAAATTGCATCCGAATTTCATACAAAAGGCACAATGCCGACTTGAGTACAAGAGGACTGACACTCTACCTTTATATGATTTGAACCTCTCCTGTGAGTCCAGTTTGAGATTCCTATGCTTCACTTCAGGTTTACTGTAACCCTTGGTCATTCTTATTGACGGTGAAACACAGAAATTGCATCCGAATTTAACACAAAAGACACAATGCCGACTTAAGTACAAGAGGACTGACACTCTAACTTTCAACGATTTGAACCTCTCCTGTGAGTGCAGTTTTAGATTTCGATGCTTGACTTCAGGTTTACTGTAAACTTGGACCTTCTTATTGACGTGGAAACACAGAAATTGCATCCGAATTTAATACAAAAGGCACAATGCCGACTTAAGTACAAGAGGACTGACACTCTAACTCTCTATGATTGGAACCTCTCCTGTGAGTCCAGTTTTAGATTCCGATGCTTCACTTCACGTTTACAGTATCCCTTGGACCTTCTTATTGACGGTGAAACACAGAAATTGCATCCGCATATAATACAAAATGCACAATGCCGACTTAAGTACAACAGGACTGACACACTAACTTTCTATGATTTTAACCTCTTCCGTGGGTCCAGATTTAGATTCCGATGCTTCACTTCAGCTTTACTGTAACCCTTGGTCATTCTTATTGACGGTGAAACACAGAAATTGCATCCGAATTTAATACAAAAGGCACAATGCCGACTTAAGTACAAGAGGACTGACACTCTAACTGTCTATGATTGGAACCTCTCCTGTGAGTCCAGTTTTAGATTCCGATGCTTCACTTCACGTTTACTGTATCCCTTGGACCTTCCTATTGACGATGAAACACAGAAATTGCATCCGAATTTAATACAAAAGGCACAATGCCGACTTAAGTACAAGAGGACTGACACTCTAACTCTCTATGATTTGAACCTCTCCTGTGAGTCCAGTTTTAGATTCCGATGCTTCACTTCAGGTTTACTGTATCCCTTAGACCTTCTTATTGACGGTGAAACACAGAAATTGCATCCGAATTTAATGAAAATGGAACAATGCCGACATAAGAACAAGAGGACTGACACACTAACTTTCGATGATTAAAACCTCTCCTGTGAGTCCAGTTTTAGATTCAGATGCTTCACTTCAGGTTTACTGTATCCCTTGGACCTTCTTATTGACGATGAAACACAGAAATTGCATCCGAATTTAATACAAAAGGCACAATGCCGACTTATGTACAAGAGGACTGACACCCTAACTTTCTATGATTTGAACCTCTTCTGTGAGTCCAGTTTTAGATTCTGATGCTTCACTTCAGGTTTACTGTATCCCTTGGACCTTCTTATTGACGATGAAACACAGAAATTGCATCCGAATTTAATACGAAAGGCACAATGCCGACTTAAGTACAAGAGGAATGACACTCTAACTTTTTATGTTTTGAATCTCTCCTGTGAGTCCAGTTTTAGATTCCGATGCTTCACTTCAGGTTTACTGTATCCCTTGGACGTTCTTATTCACGATGAAACACAGAAATTGCATCCGAATATAATGCAAAAGGCACAATACCGACTTAAGTACAAGAGGACTGACTCTCTAAATTTCTATGATTTGAACCTCTCCTGTGAGTCCAGTTTTAGATTCCGATGCTTCACTTCAGGTTTACTGTATCCCTAGGACCTTCTTATCGACAATGACACACTGAAATTGCATCCGAATTTAATACAAAAGGCACAGTGCCGACTTAAGTACAAGAGAACTGACACTCTAACACTCTATGATTGGAACCTCTCCTGTGAGTCCAGTTTTAGATTCCGATGCTTCACTTCAGGTTTACTGTATCCCTTGGACCTTCTTATTGACGATGAAACACTGAAATTGCATCCAAATTTAATACAAAAGGCTCAATGCCGACTTAAGTACAGGAGGACTGACACTCTAATTTTCTGTGATTTGAACCTCTCCTGAGAGTCCAGTTTTTGATTCCGATGCTTCACTTCAGGTTTACTGTATCCCTTGGACATTCTTATTAACGATGAAACACAGAAATTGCATCCGAATTTGATACAAAATGCACAATGCCGACTTAAGTACAAGAGGACTGACACTCTAACTTTCTATGATTTGAACCTCTTCCATGGGTCCAGTTCTAGATTCCGATGCTTCACTTCAGGTTTACTGTAACCCTTGGACATTCTTATTGACGGTGAAACACAGAAATTGCATCGGAATTTAATACAAAAGGCACAATGCCGACTTAAGTACAAGAGGACTGACACTCTAACATTCTATGATTAGAACCTCTCCTGTGAGTTCAGTTTTAGATTCCGATTCTTCACTTCAGGTTTACTGTATCCCTTGGACCTTCTTATTGACGATGAAACACAGAAATTGCATCCGAATTTAATACAAAAGGCAGAATGCTGACTTACGTACAAGTGGACTGACACTCTAACTCTCTATGATTTGAACCTCTCCTGTGAGTCCAGTTTTAGATTCCGATGCTTCACTTCAGGTATACTGTATCCCTTGCACCTTCTTATTGACGATGAAACACTGAAATTGCATCCGAATTTAATACAAAAGGCACAGTGCCGACTTAAGTACAAGAGGACTGACACCCTAACATTCTACTATTTGAACCTCTGCTGTGAGTGCAGTTTTAGATTTCAATGCTTGACTTCAGGACGATGAAACACAGAAATTGCACCCGAATTTAATACAAAAGGCACAATGCCGCCTTAAGTACAAGAGCACTGCCACTCTAACACTCTATGATTGGAACCTCTCCTGTGAGTCCAGTTTTAGATTCCGATGCTTCACTTCAGGTTTACTGTATCCCTTGGACATTCTTATTGACGATGAAACACTGAAATTGCATCCGAATTTAATACAAAATGCACAATGCCGACTTGAGTACAAGAGGACTGACACACTAACTTTCTATGATTTGAACCTCTTCCGTGGGTCCATTTTAGATTCCGATGCTTCACTTCAGGTTTACTGTAACCCTTGGACATTCTTATTGACGGTTAAACACAGAAATTACATCCGAATTTAATACAAAAGGCACACTGCCGACTTAAGTACAAGAGGCCTGACACTCTAACTTTCTACGATTTGAACCTCTCCTGTGAGTGCAGTTTTTGATTTCGATGCTTGACTTCAGATTTACTGTAACCCTTGGACCTTCGTATTGACGATGAAAAACAGAAATTGCATCCGAATTTAATACAAAAGGCAAAATGCCGACTTAAGTACAAGAGGACTGACACTCTAACTTTCTATGATTTGATCCATTCCTGTGAGTCCAGTTCTAGATTCTGATGCTTCACTTCAGGTTTACTGTATCGCTTGGACCTTCTTATTGACGCTGAAACACAGAAATTGCATCCAAATTCAATACAAAAGGCACAATGCCGACTTAAGTACGAGAGGACTGACACTCTCAATTTCGATTATTTGAACCTCTCCTGTGGGTCCAGTTTTTGATTCCGATGCTTCACTTCAGGTTTGCTGTATCCCTTGGACATTCTTATTGACGATGAAACACAGAAATTGCATCCGAATTTAATACAAAAGGCAAAATACCGACTTAGGTACAAGAGGACTGACACTGTACCTTTCGATGATTTGAACCACTCCTGTGAGTCCAGATTTAGATTCCGATGCTTCACTTCAGGTTTACTGTATCCCTTAGACCTTCTTATTGACGATGAAACACAGAAATTGCATCCGAATTTAATGAAAATGGCACAATGCCGACTTAAGTACAAGAGGACTGACACTCTAACTTTCTACTATTTGAACCTCTACTGTGAGTGCAGTTTTAGATTCCGTTGCTTCACTTCAGGTTTACTGTATCCCTTGGACCTTCTTATTGACGATGAAACACAGAAATTGCATCCGAATTTAATACAAAAGGCACAATGCCGACTTAAGTACAAGAGGACTGAAATTCTAACTCTTTATGATTGGAACCTCTCCTGTGAGTCCAGTTTTAGATTCCGATGCTTCACTTCACTTTTACTGTATCCCTTGGACGGTAATATTGACGATGAAACACAGAAATTGCATCCGAATTTAATACAAAAGGCACAATGCCGACTTAAGTACAAGCGGATTGACACTCAAAATCTCTATGATTGGAACCTCTCCTGTGAGTCCAGTTTTAGATTCCGATGCTTCACTTAAGGTTTACTGTATCCCTTGGACCTTCTTATTGACGATGAAACACAGAAATTGCATCCGAATTAAATACAAAATGCACAATGCCGACTTAACTACAAGAGGACTGACACTCTAACTCTCTATGTTTTGAACCTCTACTGTGAGTACAGTTTTAGATTCCGATGCTTCACTTCAGGTTTACTGTATCCCTTGGACCTTCTTATTAACGATGAAACACAGAAATTGCATCCGAATTTAATACAAAATGCACAATGCCGACTTAAGTACAAGAAGACTGACACTCTAACTTTCTATGATTTGAACCTCTTCCGTGGGTCCAGTTTTAGATTCCGATGCTTCACTTCAAGTTTACTGTAACCCTTGGACATTCTTATTGACGGTGAAACACAGAAATTGCATCCGAATTTAATACAAAAGGCACAATGCCGACTTAAGTACAAGAGGACTGACACTAAAACTTTCTACGATTTGAACCTCTCCTGTGAGTCCAGTTTTAGATTTCGATGCTTGATTTCAGGTTTACTGTAACCCTTGGACCTTCTTATTGACGATGAAACACAGAAATTGCATCCGAATTTAATACATAAGGCACAATGCCGACTTAAGTACAAGAGGACTGACACTCTAACTCTCTATGATTGGAACCTCTCCTCTGAGTCCAGTTTTAGATTCCGATGCTTCACTTAAAGTTTACTGTATCCCTTGGACCTTCTTATTGACGATGAAACACAGAAATTGCATCCGAATTTAATACAAAAGGCACAATGCCGACTTAAGTACAAGAGGACTGAAATTCTAACTCTTTATGATTGGAACCTCTCCTGTGAGTCCAGTTTTAGATTCCGATGCTTCACTTCACTTTTACTGTATCCCTTGGACGGTAATATTGACGATGAAACACAGAAATTGCATCCGAATTTAATACAAAAGGCACAATGCCGACTTAAGTACAAGCGGATTGACACTCAAAATCTCTATGATTGGAACCTCTCCTGTGAGTCCAGTTTTAGATTCCGATGCTTCACTTAAGGTTTACTGTATCCCTTGGACCTTCTTATTGACGATGAAACACAGAAATTGCATCCGAATTAAATACAAAATGCACAATGCCGACTTAACTACAAGAGGACTGACACTCTAACTCTCTATGTTTTGAACCTCTACTGTGAGTACAGTTTTAGATTCCGATGCTTCACTTCAGGTTTACTGTATCCCTTGGACCTTCTTATTAACGATGAAACACAGAAATTGCATCCGAATTTAATACAAAATGCACAATGCCGACTTAAGTACAAGAAGACTGACACTCTAACTTTCTATGATTTGAACCTCTTCCGTGGGTCCAGTTTTAGATTCCGATGCTTTACTTCAAGTTTACTGTAACCCTTGGACATTCTTATTGACGGTGAAACACAGAAATTGCATCCGAATTTAATACAAAAGGCACAATGCCGACTTAAGTACAAGAGGACTGACACTAAAACTTTCTACGATTTGAACCTCTCCTGTGAGTCCAGTTTTAGATTTCGATGCTTGATTTCAGGTTTACTGTAACCCTTGGACCTTCTTATTGACGATGAAACACAGAAATTGCATCCGAATTTAATACAAAAGGCACAATGCCGACTTAACTTTTTATTATTTGAACCTCTCCTGTGAGTCCACTTTTAGATTCCGATGCTTCACTTCAGGTTTACTGTATCCCTTGGACCTTCTTATTGACGATGAAACACAGAAATTGCATCCGAATTTAATACAAAAGGCACAATGCCGACTTAAGTACAAGAGGACTGACACTCTAACTTTCTATGATTTGAACCTCTTCTGTGAGTCCAGTTTTAGATTCTGATGCTTCACTTCAGGTTTACTGTATCCCTTGGACCTTCTTATTGACGATGAAACACAGAAATTGCATCCGAAATTAATACGAAAGGCACAATGCCTACTTAAGTACATGAGGAATGACACTCTAACTGTCTATGATTTGAAACTCTCCATGAGTCCAGTTTTAGATTCCGATGCTTCACTTCAGGTTTACTATACACCTTAGGCGTTCTTATTGACGATAAAACACAGAAATTGCATCCGCATAAAATACAAAAGGCACAATGCTGACTTAAGTACAAGAGAACTGACTCTCGAGCTTTCTATGATTTGAACCTCTCCTGTGAGTTCAGTTTTAGATTTCGATGCTTCACTTCAGGTTTACTGTATCCCTTGGACCTTCGTATTGACGATGAAACACAGAAATTGCATCCGAATTTAATACAAAAGGCACAATGCCGACTTAAGTACAAGAGGACTGAAATTCTAACTCTTTATGATTGGAACCTCTCCTGTGAGTCCAGTTTTAGATTCCGATGCTTCACTTCACTTTTACTGTATCCCTTGGACGGTAATATTGACGATGAAACACAGAAATTGCATCCGAATTTAATACAAAAGGCACAATGCCGACTTAAGTACAAGCGGATTGACACTCAAAATCTCTATGATTGGAACCTCTCCTGTGAGTCCAGTTTTAGATTCCGATGCTTCACTTAAGGTTTACTGTATCCCTTGGACCTTCTTATTGACGATGAAACACAGAAATTGCATCCGAATTAAATACAAAATGCACAATGCCGACTTAACTACAAGAGGACTGACACTCTAACTCTCTATGTTTTGAACCTCTACTGTGAGTACAGTTTTAGATTCCGATGCTTCACTTCAGGTTTACTGTATCCCTTGGACCTTCTTATTAACGATGAAACACAGAAATTGCATCCGAATTTAATACAAAATGCACAATGCCGACTTAAGTACAAGAAGACTGACACTCTAACTTTCTATGATTTGAACCTCTTCCGTGGGTCCAGTTTTAGATTCCGATGATTTACTTCAAGTTTACTGTAACCCTTGGACATTCTTATTGACGGTGAAACACAGAAATTGCATCCGAATTTAATACAAAAGGCACAATGCCGACTTAAGTACAAGAGGACTGACACTAAAACTTTCTACGATTTGAACCTCTCCTGTGAGTCCAGTTTTAGATTTCGATGCTTGATTTCAGGTTTACTGTAACCCTTGGACCTTCTTATTGACGATGAAACACAGAAATTGCATCCGAATTTAATACATAAGGCACAATGCCGACTTAAGTACAAGAGGACTGACACTCTAACTCTCTATGATTGGAACCTCTTCCCTGAGTCCAGTTTTAGATTCCGATGCTTCACTTAAAGTTTACTGTATCCCTTGGACCTTCTTATTGACGATGAAACACAGAAATTGCAATCGAATTTAATACAAAATGCACAATGCCGACTTAAGTACAAGAGGACTGACACTCTAACTCTCTATGATTTGAACCTCTACTGTGAGTACTGTTTTAGATTCCGATGCTTCACTTCAGGTTTACTGTATCCCTTGGACCTTCTTATTGACGATGAAACACAGAAATTGCATCCGAATTTAATACAAAATGCACAATGCCGACTTAAGTACAAGAGGACTGACACTCTAACTTTCTATGATTTGAACCTCCCCTGTGGGTCCAGTTTTAGATTCTGATGCTTCATTTCACGTTTACTGTATCCCTTGGACCTCCTTATTGACGATGAAACACAGAAATTGCATCCGAATTTAATACAAAAGGCACAATGCCGACTTAACTTTTTATTATTTGAACCTCTCCTGTGAGTCCACTTTTAGATTCCGATGCTTCACTTCAGGTTTACTGTATCCCTTGGACCTTCTTATTGACGATGAAACACAGAAATTGCATCCGAATTTAATACAAAAGGCACAATGCCGACTTAAGTACAAGAGGACTGACACTCTAACTTTCTATGATTTGAACCTCTTCTGTGAGTCCAGTTTTAGATTCTGATGCTTCACTACAGGTTTACTGTATCCCTTGGACCTTCTTATTGACGATGAAACACAGAAATTGCATCCGAAATTAATACGAAAGGCACAATGCCTACTTAAGTACATGAGGAATGACACTCTAACTGTCTATGATTTGAAACTCTCCATGAGTCCAGTTTTAGATTCCGATGCTTCACTTCAGGTTTACTATACACCTTAGGCGTTCTTATTGACGATAAAACACAGAAATTGCATCCGCATAAAATACAAAAGGCACAATGCTGACTTAAGTACAAGAGAACTGACTCTCGAGCTTTCTATGATTTGAACCTCTCCTGTGAGTTCAGTTTTAGATTTCGATGCTTCACTTCAGGTTTACTGTATCCCTTGGACCTTCGTATTGACGATGAAACACAGAAATTGCATCCGAATTTAATACAAAAGGCACAATGCCGACTTAAGTACAACAGGACTGACACTCTAACTTTCAATGATTTGAACCTCCCGTGAGAGTCCAGTTTTAGAATCTGATGCTTCACTTCAGGTTTACTGTATCCCTAGGACCTTCTTATTGACAATGAAACACTGAAATTGCATCCAAATTTAATACAAAAGGCACAATGCCGACCTAAGTACAGGAGGACTGACACTCTAACTTTCTATGATTTGAACCTCTCCTGAGGGTCCAGTTTTTCATTCTGTAGCTTCACTTCAGGTTTACTGTATCCTTTGGACCTTCTTATTAACGATAAAACACAGAAATTGCATCCGAATTTAATACACAAGGCACAATGCCGACTTAAGTACAAGAGGACTGACACTCAAACTTTCTACGATTTGAACCTCTCCTGTGAGTGCAGTTTTAGATTTCGATGCTTGACTTCAGTTTTACTGTAACCCTTGGACCTTCTTATTGACGATGAAACACAGAAATTGCATCCGAATTTAATACAAAAGGCACAATGCCGACTTAAGTACAGGAGGCCTGACACTCTAACTCTCTATGATTGGAACCTCTCCCGTGAGTCCAGTTTTAGATTCCGATGCTTCACTTCACGTTTACTGTATCCCTTGGACCTTCTTATTGACGATGAAACACAGAAATTGCATCCGAATTTAATACAAAAGGCACAATGCCGACTTAAGTACAAGAGGACTGACACTCTAACTTTCAACGATTTGAACCTCTCCTGTGAGTGCAGTTTTATATTTCGATGCTTGACTTCAGGTTTACTGTAAACTTGGACCTTCTTATTGACGATGAAACACAGAAATTGCATCCGAATTTAATACAAAAGGCACAATGCCGACTTAAGTACAAGAGGACTGACACTCTAACTCTCTATGATTGGAACCTCTCCTGTGAGTCCAGCTTTAGATTCTGATGCTTCACTTCACGTTTACTGTATCCCTTGGACCTTCTCATTGTCGATGAAACACAGAAATTGCATCCGAATTTAACACAAAATGTACAATGCCGACTTAAGTACAACAGGACTGACACTCTAACTTTCTATGATTTGAACCTCCCCTGTGAGTCCAGTTTTAGAATCTGATGCTTCACTTCAGGTTTACTGTATCCCTTTGACCTTCTTATTGACGATGAAACACTGAAATTGCATCAAAATTTAATACAAAAGGCACAATGCCGACTTAAGTACAGGAGGACTGACACTCTAACTTTCTATGATTTGAACCTCTCCTGAGAGTCCAGTTTTTGATTCTGATGCTTCACTTCAGGTTTACTGTATCCTTTGGACCTCCTTATTAACGATGAAACACAGAAATTGCATCCGAATTCAATACAGAGAGCACAATGCCGACTTAAGTACAAGAGGATTGACACTCTAACTCTCTATGATTGGAACCTCTCCTGTGAGTCCAGTTTAAGATTCCGATGCTTCACTTCACGTTTACTGTATCCCTTGGACCTTGTTATTGACGATGAAACACAGAAATTGCATCCGAATTTAATACAAAATGTACAATGCCGACTTAAGTACAAGAGGACTGACACTCTAACATTCTACGATTTGAACCTCTCCTGTGAGTGCAGTTTTAGATTTCGATGCTTGACTTCAGGTTTACTGTAACACTTGGACCTTCATATTGACGATGAAACACAGAAATTGCATCCGAATTTAATACAAAATGCACAATGCCGACTTAAGTACAAGAGGACTGACACCCTAACTCTCTATGATTGGAATATCTCCCGTGAGTCCAGTTTTAGATTCCGATGCGTCACTTAAGGTTTACTGTATCCCTTGGACCTTCTTATTGACGATGAAACACAGATATTGCATCAGAATTTAATACAAAAGGCAGAATACCGACTTAAGTACAAGACGACTGACACTCTATCTCTCTATGATTTGAACCTCTCCTGTGAGTCATTTTTTTGATTCCGCTGCTTCACTTCAGGTTTACTGTATCCCTTGGACCTTCTTATTGATGATGAAACTCAGCTATGGCATCCGAATTTAATACAAAAGCCACAATGCCGATTTAAGTAGTAGCGGACTGACACTCTAACTCTCTATGATTTGAACCTCTCCTGTGAGTCCAGTTTTAGATTCCGATGTTTCAATTCAGGTTTACTGTATCCCTTGGACCTTCTTATTGACGATGAAACACAGATATCGGATCCGAATTTAATACAAAAGGCGCAATGCCGCCTTAAGTACAAGAGGAATGACATTCTAACTTTCGATGATTTGAACCTCTCCTGTGAGTCCATTTATAGTTTCCGATGCTTCACTTCAGGTTTAGTGTATCAGTTGGACTTTCTTATTGACGATGAAACACAGAAATTGATTCCGAATTTAAAACAAAAGGCACAATGCCGCCTTAAGTACAAGAGGACTGACACTCTAACTTTCTATGATTTGAACCTCTTCTGTGAGTCCAGTTTTAGATTCTGATGCTTCACTTCAGGTTTTTTGTATCACTTGGACCTTCTTATTGACGATGAAACACAGAAATTGCATCCGAATTTAATACGAAAGGCACAATGCCTACTTAAGTACATGAGGAATGACACTCTAACTGTCTATGATTTGAAACTCTCCCGTGAGTCCAGTTTTAGATTCCGATGCTTCACTTCAGGTTTACTGTACCCCTTAGACGTTCTTATTGACGATAAAACACAGAAATTGCATCCGAATAAAATACAAAAGGCACAATGCCGACTTAAGCACAAGAGAATTGACTCTCTAACTTTCTACGATCTGAACCTCTCCTGTGAGTTCAGTTTTAGATTCCGATGCTTCACTTCAGGTTTACTGTATTTCATGGACCTTCTTATTGACGATGAAACACAGAAATTGCATCCGAATTTAATACAAAAGGCACAATGCCGACTTAAGTACAAGAGGACTGACACTCTAACTTTATATGATTTGAACCTCTCCTGTGAGTCCAGTTTCAGATTCCGATGCTTCACGTCAGGTTTACTGTAACCCTAGGACATTCTTATTGACGGTGAAACACAGAAATTGCATCCGAATTTAATACAAAAGGCACAATGCCGACTTAAGTACCAGAGGACTGACACTCTAACTTTCAACGATTTGAACCTCTCCTGTGAGTGCAGTTTTATATTTCGATGCTTGACTTCAGGTTTACTGTAAACTTGGACCTTCTTATTGACGATGAAACACAGAAATTGCATCCGAATTTAATACAAAAGGCACAATGCCGACTTAAGTACAAGAGGACTGACACCCTAACTTTAGATGATTTGAACCTCTCCTGTGAGTCCAGTTTTAGCTTCCAATGCTTCACTTCAGGTTTACTGTATCCCTTGGACCTTCGTATTGACGATGAAACACAGAAATTGCATCCGAATTTAATACAAGAGGCACAATGCCGACTTAAGTACAAGAGGACTGACACTCTAACTTTCTATGATTTGAACCTCTTCTGTGAGTCCAGTTTTAGTTTCTGATGCTTCATTTCATGTTTACTGTATCCCTTGGACCATCTTATTGACGGCGAAACACAGAAATTGCATTCGAATTTTATACAAAAGGCACAATGCCGACTTTAGTACAAGAGGACTGACACTCTAACTTTCGATGATTTGAACCTCTCCTGTGAGTCCAGTTTTAGATTCCGGTGCTTCACTTCAGGTTTACTGTATCCCTTGGACCTTCTTATTGACGATGAAACACAGAAATTGCATCGGATTTTACTACAATAGACACAATGCCGACTTAAGTACAAGAGGACTGACACCCTAACTTTAGATGATTTGAACCTCTCCTGTGAGTCCCGTTTTAGATTCCGATGCTTCACTTCAGGTTTACTGTATCCCTTGGACCTTCTTATTGACGATGAAACACAGAAATTGCATCCGAATTTAATACAAAAGGCACAATGCCGACTTAAGTACAAGAGGACTGACACTCTAACTTTCTATGATTTGAACCTCTTCTGTGAGTCCAGTTTTAGTTTCTGATGCTTCACTTCAGGTTTACGGTATCCCTTGGACCTTCTTATTGACGATGAAACACAGAAATTGCATCCGAATTAAATATGAAACTCACAATGCCTACTTAAGTACATGAGGAATGACACTCTAACTTTCTATGATTTGAAACTCTCCCGTGAGTCCAGTTTTAGATTCCGATGCTGCACTTCAGGTTTACTGTATCCCTTAGACGTTCTTATTGACGATAAAACACAGAAATTGCATCCGAATAAAATACAAAAGGCACTATGCCGACTTAAGTACAAGAGAACTGACACTCTAAATTTCTATGATTTGAACCTCTCCTGTGAGTTCAGTTTTAGATTCCGATGCTTCACTTCAGGTTTACTGTATCCCTTGGACCTTCTTATTGACGATGAAACACAGAAATTGCATCCTAATTTAATATAAAAGGCACAATGCCGACTTAAGTACAAGAGGACTGACACTCTAACTCTCTTTGATTTGAACCTCTCCTGTGAGTCCAGTGTTAGATTCCAATGCTTCAATTCAGGTTTACTGTATCCCTAGGACCTTCTTATTGACGATGAAACACAGAAATTGTTTCCGAATTTAATACAAAAGGCACAATGCCGCCTTAAGAACAAGAGGACTGACACTCTAACTTTCGATGATTTGAACCTCTCCTGTGAGTCCAGTTTTAGATTCCGATGCTTCACTTCAGGTTTACTGTATCCCTTGGACCTTCTTATTGACGATGAAACACAGAAATTGCATCCGAATTTAATACAAATGGCACAATGCCGACTTAAGTACAAGAGGACTGACACTCTTACTTTCTATGATTTGAACCTCTTCTGTGAGTCCAGTTTTAGTTTCTGATGCTTCACTTCAGGTTTACTGTATCCCTTGGACCTTCTTATTGACGATGAAACACAGATATTGCATCCGAATTTAGTACGAAACTCACAATGGCGACTTAAGTACAAGAGGACTGACACTCTAACTTTCTATGATTTGAACCTCTTCTGTGAGTCCAGTTTTTGTTTCTGATGCTTCACTTCAGGTTAACTGTATCCCTTGGACCATCTTATTGACGGCGAAACACAGAAATTGCATCCGAATTTTATACAAAACGCACAATGCCGACTTTAGTACAAGAGGACTGACACTCTAACTTTCGATGATTTGAACCTCTCCTGTGAGTCCAGTTTTAGATTCCGGTGCTTCACTTCAGGTTTACTGTATCCCTTGGACCTTCTTATTGACGATGAAACACAGAAATTGCATCCGAATTTAATACAAAAGGCACAATGCCGACTTAAGTACAGGAGGACTGACACCCTAAGTTTAGATGATTTGAACCTCTCCTGTGAGTCCAGTTTTAGATTCCGATGCTTCACTTCAGGTTTACTGTATCCCTTGGACCTTCTTATTGACGATGAAACACAGAAATTGCATCCGAATTTAATACAAAAGGCACAATGCCGACTTAAGTACAAGAGGACTGACACTCTAACTTTCTATGATTTGAACCTCTTCTGTGAGTCCAGTTTTAGTTTCTGTTGCTTCACTTCAGGTTTACTGTATCCCTTGTACCTTCTTATTGACGATGAAACACAGAAATTGCATCCGAATTTAATACGAAACTCACAATGCCTACTTAAGTACATGAGGAATGACACTCTAACTTTCTATGATTTGAAACTCTCCCGTGAGTCCAGTTTTAGATTCCTGTGCTTCACTTCAGGTTTACTGTATCCCTTGGACCTTCTTCTTGACGATGAAACACAGAAATTGCATCCGAATTTAATACAAAAGGCACAATGCCGACTTAAGTACAAGAGGACTGACACTCTAACTTTCTATGATTGAACCTCTTCTGTGAGTCCAGTTTTAGTTTCTGATGCTTCACTTCAGGTTTACTGTATCCCTTGGACCTTCTTATTGACGATGAAACACAGAAATTGCATCCGAATTTAATACGAATCTCACAATGCCTACTTAAGTACATGAGGAATGACACTCTAACTTTCGATGATTTGAACCTCTCCTGTGAGTCCAGTTTCAGATTCCGATGCTTCACTTAAGGTTTACTCTATCCCTTGGACCTTCTTATTGCATCCGAATTTAATACAAAAGGCTCAATGCTGACTTAAGTACAAGTGGACTGACACTCTAACTCTCTATGATTTGAACCTCTCCCGTGAGTCCAGTTTTAGATTCCGATGCTTCACTTCAGGTTTACTGTATCCCTTAGACGTTCTTACTAACGATAGAACACAGAGATTGCATCCGAATAAAATACAAAAGTCACAATGCCGACTTAAGTACAAGAGAACTGACACTCTAACTTTCTATGATTTGAACCTCTCCTGTGAGTTCAGTTTTAGATTCCGATGCTTCACTTCAGGTTTACAGTATCCCTTGGACCTTCTTATTGACGATGAAACACAGAAATTGCATCCTAATTTAATATAAAAGGCACAATGCCGACTTAAGTAAAAGAGGACTGACACTCTAACTCTCTTTGATTTGAACCTCTCCTGTGAGTCCAGTGTTAGATTCCAATGCTTCAATTCATCTTACTGTATCCCTAGGACCTTCTTATTGACGATGGAACACAGAAATTGCATCCGAATTTAATACAAAAGGCACAATGCCGCCTTAAGTACAAGAGGACTGACACTCTAACTTTCGATTATTTGAACCTCTCCTGTGAGTCCAGTTTTAGATTCCGATGCTTCACTTCAGGTTTACTGTATCCCTTGGACCTTCTTATTGACGATGAAACACAGATATTGCATCCGAATTTAATACAAAAAGCACAATGCCGACTTAAGTACAAGAGGACTGACACTCTAACTTTCTATGATTTGAACCTCTTCTGTGAGTCCAGTTTCAGTTTCTGATGCTTCACTTCAGGTTTACTGTATCCCTTGGACCTTCTTATTGACGATGAAACACAGAAATTGCATCCGAATTTAATACGAAACTCACAATGCCTACTTAAGTTTATGAGGAATGACACTCTAACTTTCGATGATTAGAACCTCTCCTGTGAGTCCAGTTTCAGATACCGATGCTTCACTTAAAGTTTACTCTATCCCTTGGACCTTCTTATTGCCTCCGAATTTAATACAAAAGGCTCAATGCTGACTTAAGTACAAGTGGACTGACACTCTAACTCTCTATGATTTGAACCTCTCCTGTGAGTCCAGTTTTAAATTCCGATGCTTCACTTCAGGTTTGCTGTATCCCTTGGACCTTCTTATTGACGATGAAACACAGAAATTGCATCCGAATTTAATACAAAAGGCACAATGCCGACTTAAGTACAAGAGGACTGACACTCTAACTTTCTATGATTTGAACCTTTTCTGTGAGTCCAGTTTTAGTTTCTTATGCTTCACTTCAGGTTTACTGTATCCCTTGGACCATCTTATTGACGGCGAAACACAGAAATTGCATCCGAATTTTATATAAAAGGCACAATGCCGACTTTAGTACAAGAAACTGACACTCTAACTCTCTTTGATTTGAACCTTTCCTGTGAGTCCAGTGTTACATTCCAATGCTTCAATTCAGGTTTACTGTATGCCTAGGACCTTCTTATTGACGATGAAACACAGAAATTGCATCCGAATTTAATACAAAAGGCACAATGCCACCTTAAGTACAAGAGGACTGACACTCTAACTTTCGATGATTTGAACCTCTCCTGTGAGTCCAGTTTTAGATTCCGATGCTTCACTTCAGGTTTACTGTATCCCTTGGACCTTCTTATTGACGATGAAACACAGAAATTGCATCCTAATTTAATATAAAAGGCACAATGCCGACTTAAGTACAAGAGGACTGACACTCTAACTCTCTTTGATTTGAACCTCTCCTGTGAGTCCAGTGTTAGATTCCAATGCTTCAATTCAGGTTTACTGTATCCCTAGGACCTTCTTATTGACGATGAAACACAGAAATTGCATCCGAATTTAATACAAAAGGCACAATGCCGCCTTAAGTACAAGAGGACTGACACTCTAACTTTCGATGATTTGAACCTCTCCTGTGAGTCCAGTTTTAGATTCCGATGCTTCACTTCAGGTTTACTGTATCCCTTGGACGTTCTTATTGACGATGAAACACAGATATTGCATCCGAATTTAATACGAAACTCACAATGCCTACTTAAGTATATGAGGAATGACACTCTAACTTTCGATGAATAGAACCTCTCCTGTGAGTCCAGTTTCAGATTCCGATGCATCACTTAAGGTTTACTCTATCCCTTGGACCTTCTTATTGCATCCGAATTTAATACAAAAGGCTCAATGCTGACTTAAGTACAAGTGGACTGACACTCTAACTCTCTATGATTTGAACCTCTCCTGTGAGTCCAGTTTTAGATTCCGATGATTCACTTCAGGTTTGCTGTATCCCTTGGACCTTCTTATTGACGATGAAACACAGAAATTGCATCCGAATTTAATACAAAAGGCACAATGCCGACTTAAGTACAAGAGGACTGACACTCTAACTTTCTATGATTTGAACCTCTTCTGTGAGTCCAGTTTTAGTTTCTGATGCTTCACTTCAGGTTTACTGTATCCCTTGGACCTTCTTATTGACGATGAAACACAGAAATTGCATCCGAATTTAATACGAAACTCACAATGCCTACTTAAGTACATGAGGAATGACACTCTAACTTTCTATGATTTGAACCTCTCCTGTGAGTTCAGTTTTAGATTCCGATGCTTCACTTCAGGTTAACTGTATCCCTTGGACCTTCTTATTGACGATGAAACACAGAAATTGCATCCTAATTTAATATAAAAGGCACAATGCCGACTTAAGTACAAGAGGGCTGACACTCTAACTCTCTTTGATTTGAACCTTTCCTGTGAGTCCAGTGTTACATTCCAATGCTTCAATTCAGGTTTACTGTATCCCTAGGACCTTCTTATTGACGATGAAACACAGAAATTGCATCCGAATTTAATACAAAAGGCACAATGCCGCCTTAAGTACAAGAGGACTGACACTCTAACTTTCGATGATTTGAACCTCTCCTGTGAGTCCAGTTTTAGATTCCGGTGCTTCACTTCAGGTTTACTGTATCCCTTGGACCTTCTTATTGACGATGAAACACAGAAATTGCATCCGAATTTAATACAAAAGGCACAATGCCGACTTAAGTACAAGAGGACTGACACTCTAACTTTCTATGATTTGAACCTCTTCTGTGAGTCCAGTTTTAGTTTCTGATGATTCACTTCAGGTTTACTGTATCCCTTGGACCTTCTTATTGACGATGAAACACAGAAATTGCATCCGAATTTAATACGAAACTCACAATGCCTACTTAAGTACATGAGGAATGACACTCTAACTTTCGATGATTTGAACCTCTCCTGTGAGTCCTGTTTCAGATTCCGATGCTTCACTTAAGGTTTACTCTATCCCTTAGACGTTCTTATTGACGATAAAACACAGAAATTGCATCCGAATAAAATACAAAAGGCACAATGCCGACTTAAGTACAAGAGAACTGACACTCTAACTCTCTATGATTTGAACCTCTCCCGTGAGTCCAGTTTTAGATTCCGATGCTTCACTTCAGGTTTACTGTATCCCTTAGACGTTCTTATTGACGATAAAACACAGAAATTGCATCCGAATGAAATACAAAAGGCACAATGCCGACTTAAGTACAAGAGAACTGACCCTCTAACTTTCTATGATTTGAACATCTCCTGTGAGTTCAGTTTTAGATTCCGATGCTTCACTTCAGGTTTACTGAATCCCTTGGACCTTCGTATTGACGATGAAACACAGAAATTGCATCCTAATTTAATATAAAAGGCACAATGCCGACTTAAGTACAAGAGGACTGACACTCTAACTCTCTTTGATTTGAACCTCTCCTGTGAGTCCAGTGTTAGATTCCAATGCTTCAATTCAGGTTTACTGTATCCGTAGGACCTCCTTATTGACGATGAAACACAGAAATTGCATCCGAATTTAATACAAAAGGCACAATGCCGCCTTAAGTACAAGAGGACTGACACTCTAACTTTCGATGATTTGAACCTCTCCTGTGAGTCCAGTTTTAGATTCCGATGCTTCACTTCAGGTTTACTGTATCCCTTGGACCTTCTTATTGACGATGAAACACAGATATTGCATCCGAATTTAATACGAAACTCACAATGCCTACTTAAATATATGAGGAATGGCACTCTAACTTTCGATGATTAGAACCTCTCCTGTGAGTCCAGTTTCAGATTCCGATGCTTCACTTAAGGTTTACTCTATCCCTTGGACCTTCTTATTGCATCCGAATTTAATACAAAAGGCTCAATGCTGACATAAGTACAAGTGGACTGACACTCTAACTCTCTATGATTCGAACCTCTCCTGTGAGTCCAGTTTTAGATTCCGATGCTTCACTTCAGGTTTGCTGTATCCCTTGGACCCTCTTATTGACGATGAAACACAGAAATTGCATCCGAATTTAATACAAAAGGCACAATGCCGACTTAAGTACAAGAGGATTGACACTCTAACTTTCTATGATTTGAACCTTTTCTGTGAGTCCAGTTTTAGTTTCTGATGCTTCACTTCAGGTTTACTGTATCCCTTGGACCATCTTATTGACGGCGAAACACAGAAATTGCATCCGAATTTTATACAAAAGGCACAATGCCGACTTTAGTACAAGTGGACTGACACTCTAACTTTCTATGATTTGAACCTCTTCTGTGAGTCCAGTTTTAGTTTCTGATGCTTCACTTCAGGTTTACTGTATCCCTTGGACCTTCTTATTGACGATGAAACACAGAAATTGCATCCTAATTTAATATAAAAGGCACAATGCCGACTTAAGTACAAGTGGACTGACACTCTAACTCTCTTTGATTTGAACCTTTCCTGTGAGTCCAGTGTTACATTCCAATGCTTCAATTCAGGTTTACTGTATCCCTAGGACCTTCTTATTGACGATGAAACACAGAAATTGCATCCGAATTTAATACAAAAGGCACAATGCCGCCTTAAGTACAAGAGGACTGACACACTAACTTTCGATGATTTGAACCTCTCCTGTGAGTCCAGTTTTAGATTCCGATGCTTCACTTCAGGTTTACTGTATCCCTTGGACCTTCTTATTGACGATGAAACACAGTAATTGCATCCGAATTTTATACAAAAGGCACAATGCCGACTTAAGTACAAGAGGACTGACACTCTAACTTTCTATGATTTGAACCTCTTCTGTGAGTCCAGTTTCAGTTTCTGATGATTCACTTCAGGTTTACTGTATCCCTTGGACCTTCTTATTGACGATGAAACACAGAAATTGCATCCGAATTTAATACGAAACTCACAATGCCTACTTAAGTACATGAGGAATGACACTCTAACTTTCGATGATTTGAACCTCTCCTGTGAGTCCTGTTTCAGATTCCGATGCTTCACTTAAGGTTTACTCTATCCCTTGGACCTACTTATTGCATCCGAATTTAATACAAAAGGCTCAATGCTGACTTAAGTACAAGTGGACTGACACTCTAACTCTCTATGATTTGAACCTCTCCCGTGAGTCCAGTTTTAGATTCCGATGCTTCACTTCAGGTTTACAGCATCCCTTAGACGTTCTTATTGACGATAAAACACAGAAATTGCATCCGAATAAAATACAAAAGGCACAATGCCGAGTCAAGTACAAGAGAACTGACACTCTAACTTTCTATGATTTGAACCTCTCCTGTGAGTTCAGTTTTAGATTCCGATGCTTCACTTCAGGTTTACTGTATCCCTTGGACCTTCTTATTGACGATGAAACACAGAAATTGCATCATAATTTAATATAAAAGGCACAATGCCGCCTTAAGTACAAGAGGACTGACACTCTAACTCTCTTTGATTTGAACCTCTCCTGTGAGTCCAGTGTTAGATTCCAATGCTTCAATTCAGGTTTACTGTATCCCTAGGAACTTCTTATTGACGATGAAACACAGAAATTGCATCCGAATTTAATACAAAAGGCTCAATGCTGACCTAAGTACAAGTGGACTGACACTCTAACTCTCTATGATTTGAACCTCTTCTGTGAGTCCAGTTTTAGTTTCTGATGCTTCACTTCAGGTTTACTGTATCCCTTGGACCTTCTTATTGACGATGAAACACAGAAATTGTATCCGAATTTAATACGAAACTCACAATGCCTACTTAAGTACATGAGGAATGACACTCTAACTTTCTATGATTTGATACTCTCCCGTGAGTCCAGTTTTAGATTCCGATGCTTCACTTCAGGTTTACTGTATCCCTTAGACGTTCTTATTGACGATAAAACACAGAAATTGCATCCGAATAAAATACAAAAGGCACAATGCCGACTTAAGTACAAGAGAACTGACACTCTAACTTTCTATGATTTGAACCTCTCCTGTGAGTTCAGTTTCAGATTCCGATGCTTCACTTCAGGTTTACTGTATCCCTTGGACCTTCTTATTGACGATGAAACACAGAAATTGCATCCTAATTTAATATAAAAGGCACAATGCCGACTTAAGTACAAGAGGACCCACACTCTAACTCTCTTTGATTTGAACCTCTTCTGTGAGACCAGTGTTAGATTCCAATGCTTCAATTCAGGTTTACTGTATCCCTAGGACCTTCTTATTGACGATGAAACACAGAAATTGCATCCGAATTTAATACAAAAGGCACAATGCCGCCTTAAGTACAAGAGGACTGACACTCTAACTTTCGATGATTTGAACCTCTCCTGTGAGTCCAGTTTTAGATTCCGATGCTTCACTTCAGGTTTACAGTATCCCTTGGACACTCTTATTGACGATGAAACACAGAAATTGCATCCTAATTTAATATAAAAGGCACAATGCCGCCTTAAGTACAAGAGGGCTGACACTCTAACTCTCTTTGATTTGAACCTATCCTGTGAGTCCAGTGTTAGATTCCAATGCTTCAATTCAGGTTTACTGTATCCCTAGGACCTTCTTATTGACGATGAAACACAGAAATTGCATCCGAATTTAATACAAAAGGCACAATGCCGCCTTAAGTACAAGAGGACTGACACACTAACTTTCGATGATTTGAACCTCTCCTGTGAGTCCAGTTTTAGATTCCGATGCTTCACTTCAGGTTTAATGTATCCCTTGGACCTTCTTATTGACGATGAAACACAGATATTGCATCCGAATTTAATACAAAAGGCACAATGCCGACTTAAGTACAAGAGGACTGACACTCTAACTTTCTATGATTTGAACCTCTTCTGTGAGTCCAGTTTTAGTTTCTGATGCTTCACTTCAGGTTTACTGTATCCCTTGGACCTTCTTATTGACGATGAAACACAGAAATTGCATCCGAATTTAATACGAAACTCACAATTCCTACTTAAGTACATGAGGAATGACACTCTAACTTTCGATGATTTGAACCTCTCCTGTGAGTCCAGTTTCAGATTCCGATGCTTCACTTAAGGTTTACCCTATCCCTTGGACCTTCTTATTGCATCCGAATTTAATACAAAAGTCTCAATGCTGACTTAAGTACAAGTGGACTGACACTCTAACTCTCTATGATTTGAACCTCTCCTGTGAGTCCAGTTTTAGATTCCGATGCTTCACTTCAGGTTTGCTGTATCCCTTGGACCTTCTTATTGACGATGAAACACAGAAATTGCATCCGAATTTAATACAAAAGGCACAATGCCGACTTAAGTACAAGAGGACTGACACTCTAACTTTCTATGATTTGAACCTCTTCTGTGAGTCCAGTTTTAGTTTCTGATGCTTCACTTCAGGTTTACTGTATCCCTTAGACGTTCTTATTGGCGATAAAACACAGAAATTGCATCCGAATAAAATACAAAAGGCACAATGCCGAGTTAAGTACAAGAGAACTGGCACTCTAACTTTCTATGATTTGAACCTCTCCTGTGAGTTCAGTTTTAGATTCCGATGCTTCACTTCAGGTTTACTGTATCCCTTAGACGTTCTTATTGACGATAAAACACAGAAATTGCATCCGAATAAAATACAAAAGGCACAATGCCGAGTTAAGTACAAGAGAACTGGCACTCTAACTTTCTATGATTTGAACCTCTCCTGTGAGTTCAGTTTTAGATTCCGATGCTTCACTTCAGGTTTACTGTATCCCTTGGACCTTCTTATTGACGATGAAACACAGAAATTGCATCATAATTTAATATAAAAGGCACAATGCCGCCTTACGTACAAGAGGACTGACACTCTAACTCTCTTTGATTTGAACCTCTCCTGTGAGTCCAGTGTTAGATTCCAATGCTTCAATTCAGGTTTACTGTATCCCTAGGAACTTCTTATTGACGATGAAACACAGAAATTGCATCCGAATTTAATACAAAAGGCTCAATGCTGACCTAAGTACAAGTGGACTGACACTCTAAATCTCTATGATTTGAACCTCTTCTGTGAGTCCAGTTTTAGTTTCTGATGCTTCACTTCAGGTTTACTGTATCCCTTGGACCTTCTTATTGACGATGAAACACAGAAATTGTATCCGAATTTAATACGAAACTCACAATGCCTACTTAAGTACATGAGGAATGACACTCTAACTTTCTATGATTTGAAACTCTCCCGTGAGTCCAGTTTTAGATTCCGATGCCTCACTTCAGGTTTACTGTATCCCTTAGACGTTCTTATTGACGATAAAACACAGAAATTGGATCCGAATAAAATACAAAAGGCACAATGCCGACTTAAGTACAGGAGAACTGACACTCCAACTTTCTATGATTTGAACCTCTCCTGTGAGTTCAGTTTTAGATTCCGATGCTTCACTTCAGGTTTACTGTATCCCTTGGACCTTCTTATTGACGATGAAACACAGAAATTGCATCCTAATTTAATATAAAAGGCACAATGCCGACTTAAGTACAAGAGGACTCACAATCTAACTCTCTTTGATTTGAACCTCTTCTGTGAGTCCAGTGTTAGATTCCAATGCTTCAATTCAGGTTTACTGTATCCCTAGGACCTTCTGATTGACGATGAAACACAGAAATTGCATCCGAATTTAATACAAAAGGCACAATGCCGCCTTAAGTACAAGAGGACTGACACACTAACTTTCGATGATTTGAACATCTCCTGTGAGTCCAGTTTTAGATTCCGATGCTTCACTTCAGGTTTACTGTATCCCTTGGACCTTCTTATTGACGATGAAACACAGTAATT
Organism: Schistocerca americana; assembly: GCF_021461395.2. Lineage (NCBI taxonomy): Eukaryota > Metazoa > Arthropoda > Insecta > Orthoptera > Acrididae > Schistocerca > Schistocerca americana. The sequence continues at coordinate 488,712 of NW_025725242.1, forward strand.
GCATCCGAATTTTATACAAAAGGCACAATGCCGACTTAAGTACAAGAGGACTGACACTCTAACTTTCTATGATTTGAACCTCCTCTGTGAGTCCAGTTTCAGTTTCTGATGATTCACTTCAGGTTTACTGTATCCCTTGGACCTTCTTATTGACGATGAAACACAGAAATTGCATCCGAATTTAATACGAAACTCACAATGCCTACTTAAGTACATGAGGAATGACACTCTAACTTTCGATGATTTGAACCTCTCCTGTGAGTCCTGTTTCAGATTCCGATGCTTCACTTAAGGTTTACTCTATCCCTTGGACCTTCTTATTGCATCCGAATTTAATACAAAAGGCTCAATGCTGACTTAAGTACAAGTGGACTGACACTCTAACTCTCTATGATTTGAACCTCTCCCGTGTGTCCAGTTTTAGATTCCGATGCTTCACTTCAGGTTTACTGTATCCCTTGGACCTTCTTATTGACGATGAAACACAGAAATTGCATCCTAATTTAATATAAAAGGCACAATGCCGACTTAAGTACAAGAGGACTGACACTCTAACTCTCTTTGATTTGAACCTCTCCTGTGAGTCCAGTGTTAGATTCCAATGCTTCAATTCAGGTTTACTGTATCCCTAGGACCTCCTTATTGACGATGAAACACAGAAATTGCATCCGAATTTAATAGAAAAGGCACAATGCCGCCTTAAGTACAAGAGGACTGACACTCTAACTTTCGATGATTTGAACCTCTCCTGTGAGTCCAGTTTTAGATTCCGATGCTTCACTTCAGGTTTACTGTATCCCTTGGACCTTCTTATTGACGATGAAACACAGATATTGCATCCTAATTTAATACAAAAGGCACAATGCCGACTTAAGTACAAGAGGACTGACACTCTAACTTTCTATGATTTGAACCTCTTCTGTGAGTCCAGTTTTAGTTTCTGTTGCTTCACCTCAGGTTTACTGTATCCCTTGGACCTTCTTACTGACGATGAAACACAGAAATTGCATCCGAACTTAATACGAAACTCACAATGCCTACTTAAGTACATGAGGAATGACACTCTAACTTTCTATGATTTGAACCTCTCCTGTGAGTCCAGTTTCAGATTCCGATGCTTCACATAAGGTTTACTCTATCCCTTGGACCTTCTTATTGCATCCGAATTTAATACAAAAGGCTCAATGCTGACTTAAGTACAAGTGGACTGACACTCTAACTCTCTATGATTTGAACCTCTCCTGTGAGTCCAGTTTTAGATTCCGATGCTTCACTTCAGGTTTGCCGTATCCCTTGGACCTTCTTATTGACGATGAAGCACAGAAATTGCATCCGAATTTAATACAAAAGGCACAATGCCGACTTAAGTACAAGAGGACTGACACTCTAACTTTCTATGATTTGAACCTCTTCTGTGGGTCCAGTTTTAGTTTCTGATGCTTCACTTCAGGTTTACTGTATCCCTTGGACCATCTTATTGATGATGAAACACAGAAATTGCATCTTAATTTAATATAAAAGGCACAATGCCGACTTAAGTACAAGAGGACTGACACTCTAACTCTCTTTGATTTGAACCTCTCCTGTGAGTCCAGTGTTAGATTCCAATGCTTCAATTCAGGTTTGCTGTATCCCTAGGACCTTCTTATTGACGATGAAACACAGAAATTGCATCCGAATTTAATACAAAAGGCACAATGCCGCCTTAAGTACAAGAGGACTGACACTCTAACTTTCGATGATTTGAACCTCTCCTGTGAGTCCAGTTTTAGATTCCGATGCTTCACTTCAGGTTTACTGTATCCCTTGGACCTCCTTATTGACGATGAAACACAGAAATTGCATCCGAATTTAATACAAAAGGCACAATGCCGACTTAAGTACAAGAGGACTGACACTCTAACTTTCTATGATTTGAACCTCATCTGTGAGTCCAGTTTTAGTTTCTGATGCTTCACTTCAGGTTTACTGTATCCCTTGGACCTTCTTGTTGACGATGAAACACAGATATTGCATCATAATTTAATATAAAAGGCACAATGCCGCCTTAAGTACAAGAGGACTGACACTCTAACTCTCTTTGATTTGAACCTCTCCTGTGAGTCCAGTGTTAGATTCCAATGCTTCAATTCAGGTTTACTGTATCCCTAGGAACTTCTTATTGACGATGAAACACAGAAATTGCATCCGAATTTAATACAAAAGGCTCAATGCTGACCTAAGTACAAGTGGACTGACACTCTAACTCTCTATGATTTGAACCTCTTCTGTGAGTCCAGTTTTAGTTTCTGATGCTTCACTTCAGGTTTACTGTATCCCTTGGACCTTCTTATTGACGATGAAACACAGAAATTGTATCCGAATTTAATACGAAACTCACAATGCCTACTTAAGTACATGAGGAATGACACTCTAACTTTCTATGATTTGAAACTCTCCCGTGAGTCCAGTTTTAGATTCCGATGCTTCACTTCAGGTTTACTGTATCCCTTAGACGTTCTTATTGACGATAAAACACAGAAATTGCATCCGAATAAAATACAAAAGGCACAATGCCGACTTAAGTACAAGAGGACTGACACTCTAACTCTCTTTGATTTGAACCTCTCCTGTGAGTCCAGTGTTAGATTCCAATGCTTCAATTCAGGTTTACTGTATCCGTAGGACCTTCTTATTGACGATGAAACACAGAAATTGCATCCGAATTTAATACAAAAGGCACAATGCCGCCTTAAGTACAAGAGGACTGACACTCTAACTTTCCATGATTTGAACCTCTCCTGTGAGTCCAGTTTTAGATTCCGATGCTTCACTTCAGGTTTACTGTATCCCTAGGACCTTCTTATTGACGATGAAACACAGAAATTGCATCCGAATTTAATACAAAAGGCACAATGCCGCCTTAAGTACAAGAGGACTGACACTCTAACTTTCGATGATTAGAACCTCTCCTGTGAGTCCAGTTTCAGATTCCGATGCTTCACTTAAGGTTTACTCTATCCCTTGGACCTTCTTATTGCATCCGAATTTAATACAAAAGGCTCAATGCTGACTTAAGTACAAGTGGACTGACACTCTAACTCTCTATGATTCGAACCTCTCCTGTGAGTCCAGTTTTAGATTCCGATGCTTCACTTCAGGTTTGCTGTATCCCTTGGACCCTCTTATTGACGATGAAACACAGAAATTGCATCCGAATTTAATACAAAAGGCACAATGCCGACTTAAGTGCAAGAGGATTGACACTCTAACTTTCTATGATTTGAACCTTTTCTGTGAGTCCAGTTTTAGTTTCTGATGCTTCACTTCAGGTTTACTGTATCCCTTGGACCATCTTATTGACGGCGAAACACAGAAATTGCATCCGAATTTTATACAAAAGGCACAATGCCGACTTTAGTACAAGTGGACTGACACTCTAACTTTCTATGATTTGAACCTCTTCTGTGAGTCCAGTTTTAGTTTCTGATGCCTCACTTCAGGTTTACTGTATCCCTTGGACCTTCTTATTGACGATGAAACACAGAAATTGCATCCTAATTTAATATAAAAGGCACAATGCCGACTTAAGTACAAGTGGACTGACACTCTAACTCTCTTTGATTTGAACCTTTCCTGTGAGTCCAGTGTTACATTCCAATGCTTCAATTCAGGTTTACTGTATCCCTAGGACCTTCTTATTGACGATGAAACACAGAAGTTGCATCCGAATTTAATACAAAAGGCACAATGCCGCCTTAAGTACAAGAGGACTGACACACTAACTTTCGATGATTTGAACCTCTCCTGTGAGTCCAGTTTTAGATTCCGATGCTTCACTTCAGGCTTACTGTATCCCTTGGACCTTCTTATTGACGATGAAACACAGTAATTGCATCCGAATTTTATACAAAAGGCACAATGCCGACTTAATTACAAGAGGACTGACACTCTAACTTTCTATGATTTGAACCTCTTCTGTGAGTCCAGTTTCAGTTTCTGATGATTCACTTCAGGTTTACTGTATCCCTTGGACCTTCTTATTGACGATGAAACACAGAAATTGCATCCGAATTTAATACGAAACTCACAATGCCTACTTAAGTACATGAGGAATGACACTCTAACTTTCAATGATTTGAACCTCTCCTGTGAGTCCTGTTTCAGATTCCGATGCTTCACTTAAGGTTTACTCTATCCCTTGGACCTTCTTATTGCATCCGAATTTAATACAAAAGGCTCAATGCTGACTTAAGTACAAGTGGACTGACACTCTAACTCTCTATGATTTGAACCTCTCCCGTGTGTCCAGTTTTAGATTCCGATGCTTCACTTCAGGTTTACTGTATCCCTTGGACCTTCTTATTGACGATGAAACACAGAAATTGCATCCTAATTTAATATAAAAGGCACAATGCCGACTTAAGTACAAGAGGACTGACACTCTAACTCTCTTTGATTTGAACCTCTCCTGTGAGTCCAGTGTTAGATTCCAATGCTTCAATTCAGGTTTACTGTATCCCTAGGACCTTCTTATTGACGATGAAACACAGAAATTGCATCCGAATTTAATAGAAAAGGCACAATGCCGCCTTAAGTACAAGAGGACTGACACTCTAACTTTCGATGATTTGAACCTCTCCTGTGAGTCCAGTTTTAGATTCCGATGCTTCACTTCAGGTTTACTGTATCCCTTGGACCTTCTTATTGACGATGAAACACAGATATTGCATCCTAATTTAATACAAAAGGCACAATGCCGACTTAAGTACAAGAGGACTGACACTCTAACTTTCTATGATTTGAACCTCATCTGTGAGTCCAGTTTTAGTTTCTGATGCTTCACTTCAGGTTTACTGTATCCCTTGGACCTTCTTGTTGACGATGAAACACAGATATTGCATCCGAATTTAATACGAAACTCACAATGCCTACTTAAGTACATGAGGAATGACACTCTAACTTTCGATGATTTGAACCTCTCCTGTGAGTCCAGTTACAGATTCTGATGCTTCACTTAAGGTTTACTCTATACCTTTGACCTTCTTACTGCATCCGAATTTAATACAAAAGGCTCAATGCTGACTTAAGTACAAGTGGACTGACACTCTAACTCTCTATGATTTGAACCTCTCCCGTGAGTCCAGTTTTAGATTCCGATGCTTCACTTCAGGTTTACAGCATCCCTTAGACGTTCTTATTGACGATAAAACACAGAAATTGCATCCGAATAAAATACAAAAGGCACAATGCCGAGTTAAGTACAAGAGAACTGACACTCTAACTTTCTATGATTTGAACCTCTCCTGTGAGTTCAGTTTTGGATTCCGATGCTTCACTTCAGGTTTACTGTATCCCTTGGACCTTCTTATTGACGATGAAACACAGAAATTGCATCATAATTTAATATAAAAGGCACAATGCCGCCTTAAGTACAAGAGGACTGACACTCTAACTCTCTTTGATTTGAACCTCTCCTGTGAGTCCAGTGTTAGATTCCAATGCTTCAATTCAGGTTTACTGTATCCCTAGGAACTTCTTATTGACGATGAAACACAGAAATTGCATCCGAATTTAATACAAAAGGCTCAATGCTGACCTAAGTACAAGTGGACTGACACTCTAACTCTCTATGATTTGAACCTCTTCTGTGAGTCCAGTTTTAGTTTCTGATGCTTCACTTCAGGTTTACTGTATCCCTTGGACCTTCTTATTGACGATGAAACACAGAAATCGTATCCGAATTTAATACGAAACTCACAATGCCTACTTAAGTACATGAGGAATGACACTCTAACTTTCTATGATTTGAAACTCTCCCGTGAGTCCAGTTTTAGATTCCGATGCTTCACTTCAGGTTTACTGTATCCCTTAGACGTTCTTATTGACGATAAAACCCAGAAATTGCATTCGAATAAAATACAAAAGGCACAATGCCGACTTAAGTACAAGAGGACTGACACTCTAACTTTCTATGATTTGAACCTCTTCTGTGAGTCCAGTTTTAGTTTCTGATGCTTCACTTCAGGTTTACTGTATCCCTTGGACCTTCTTATTGACGATGAAACACAGAAATTGCATCCGAATTTAATACGAAACTCACAATTCCTACTTAAGTACATGAGGAATGACACTCTAACTTTCGATGATTTGAACCTCTCCTGTGAGTCCAGTTTCAGATTCCGATGCTTCACTTAAGGTTTACCCTATCCCTTGGACCTTCTTATTGCATCCGAATTTAATACAAAAGTCTCAATGCTGACTTAAGTACAAGTGGACTGACACTCTAACTCTCTATGATTTGAACCTCTCCTGTGAGTCCAGTTTTAGATTCCGATGCTTCACTTCAGGTTTGCTGTATCCCTTGGACCTTCTTATTGACGATGAAACACAGAAATTGCATCCGAATTTAATACAAAAGGCACAATGCCGACTTAAGTACAAGAGGACTGACACTCTAACTTTCTATGATTTGAACCTCTTCTGTGAGTCAAGTTTTTGTTTCTGATGCTTCACTTCAGGTTTACTGTATCCCTTGGACCATCTTATTGATGATGAAACACAGAAATTGCATCCTAATTTAATATAAAAGGCACAATGCCGACTTAAGTACAAGAGGACTACCACTCTAACTCTCTTTGATTTGAACCTCTCCTGTGAGTCCAGTGTTAGATTCCAATGCTTCAATTCAGGTTTACTGCATCCCTAGGACCTTCGTATTGACGATGAAACACAGAAATTGCATCCGAATTTAATACAAAAGGCACAATGCCGCCTTAAGTACAAGAGGACTGACACTCTAACTTTCGATGATTTGAACCTCTCCTGTGAGTCCAGTTTTAGATTCCGATGCTTCACTTCAGGTTTACTGTATCCCTTGGACCTCCTTATTGACGATGAAACACAGAAATTGCATCCGAATTTAATACAAAAGGCACAATGTCGACGTAAGTACAAGAGGACTGACACTCTAACTTTCTATGATTTGAACCTCTTCTGTGAGTCCAGTTTTAGTTTCTGATGCTTCACTTCAGGTTTACTGTATCCCTTGGACCTTCTTGCTGACGACGAAACACAGATATTGCATCCGAATTTAATACGAAACTCACAATGCCTACTTAAGTACATGAGGAATGACACTCTAACTTTCGATGATTTGAACCTCTAATGTGAGTCCAGTTTCAGATTCTGATGCTTCACTTAAGGTTTACTCTATCCCTTTGACCTTCTTATCGCATCCGAATTTAATACAAAAGGCTCAATGCTGACTTAAGTACAAGTGGACTGACACTCTAACTCTCTATGATTTGAACCTCTCCTGTGAGTCCAGTTTTAGATTCCGATGCTTCACTTCAGGTTTACTGTATCCCTTAGACGTTCTTATTGACGATAAAACACAGAAATTGCATCCGAATAAAATACAAAAGGCACAATGCCGAGTTAAGTACAAGAGAACTGGCACTCTAACTTTCTATGATTTGAACCTCATCTGTGAGTCCAGTTTTAGTTTCTGATGCTTCACTTCAGGTTTACTGTATCCCTTGGACCTTCTTGTTGACGATGAAACACAGATATTGCATCCGAATTTAATACGAAACTCACAATGCCTACTTAAGTACATGAGGAATGACACTCTAACTTTCGATGATTTGAACCTCTCGTGTGAGTCCAGTTACAGATTCTGATGCTTCACTTAAGGTTTACTCTATACCTTTGACCTTCTTACTGCATCCGAATTTAATACAAAAGGCTCAATGCTGACTTAAGTACAAGTGGACTGACACTCTAACTCTCTATGATTTGAACCTCTCCCGTGAGTCCAGTTTTAGATTCCGATGCTTCACTTCAGGTTTACAGCATCCCTTAGACGTTCTTATTGACGATAAAACACAGAAATTGCATCCGAATAAAATACAAAAGGCACAATGCTGAGTTAAGTACAAGAGAACTGACACTCTAACTTTCTATGATTTGAACCTCTCCTGTGAGTTCAGTTTTAGATTCCGATGCTTCACTTCAGGTTTACTGTATCCCTTGGACCTTCTTATTGACGATGAAACACAGAAATTGCATCATAATTTAATATAAAAGGCACAATGCCGCCTTAAGTACAAGAGGACTGACACTCTAACTCTCTTTGATTTGAACCTCTCCTGTGAGTCCAGTGTTAGATTCCAATGCTTCAATTCAGGTTTACTGTATCCCTAGGAACTTCTTATTGACGATGAAACACAGAAATTGCATCCGAATTTAATACAAAAGGCTCAATGCTGACCTAAGTACAAGTGGACTGACACTCTAACTCTCTATGATTTGAACCTCTTCTGTGAGTCCAGTTTTAGTTTCTGATGCTTCACTTCAGGTTTACTGTATCCCTTGGACCTTCTTATTGACGATGAAACACAGAAATCGTATCCGAATTTAATACGAAACTCACAATGCCTACTTAAGTACATGAGGAATGACACTCTAACTTTCTATGATTTGAAACTCTCCCGTGAGTCCAGTTTTAGATTCCGATGCTTCACTTCAGGTTTACTGTATCCCTTAGACGTTCTTATTGACTATAAAACACAGAAATTGCATTCGAATAAAATACAAAAGGCACAATGCCGACTTAAGTACAAGAGGACTGACACTCTAACTTTCTATGATTTGAACCTCTTCTGTGAGTCAAGTTTTTGTTTCTGATGCTTCACTTCAGGTTTACTGTATCCCTTGGACCATCTTATTGATGATGAAACACAGAAATTGCATCCTAATTTAATATAAAAGGCACAATGCCGACTTAAGTACAAGAGGACTACCACTCTAACTCTCTTTGATTTGAACCTCTCCTGTGAGTCCAGTGTTAGATTCCAATGCTTCAATTCAGGTTTACTGTATCCCTAGGACCTTCGTATTGACGATGAAACACAGAAATTGCATCCGAATTTAATACAAAAGGCACAATGCCGCCTTAAGTACAAGAGGACTGACACTCTAACTTTCGATGATTTGAACCTCTCCTGTGAGTCCAGTTTTAGATTCCGATGCTTCACTTCAGGTTTACTGTATCCCTTGGACCTCCTTATTGACGATGAAACACAGAAATTGCATCCGAATTTAATACAAAAGGCACAATGTCGACGTAAGTACAAGAGGACTGACACTCTAACTTTCTATGATTTGAACCTCTTCTGTGAGTCCAGTTTTAGTTTCTGATGCTTCACTTCAGGTTTACTGTATCCCTTGGACCTTCTTGTTGACGACGAAACACAGATATTGCATCCGAATTTAATACGAAACTCACAATGCCTACTTAAGTACATGAGGAATGACACTCTAACTTTCGATGATTTGAACCTCTCCTGTGAGTCCAGTTTCAGATTCTGATGCTTCACTTAAGGTTTACTCTATCCCTTTGACCTTCTTATCGCATCCGAATTTAATACAAAAGGCTCAATGCTGACTTAAGTACAAGTGGACTGACACTCTAACTCTCTATGATTTGAACCTCTCCTGTGAGTCCAGTTTTAGATTCCGATGCTTCACTTCAGGTTTACTGTATCCCTTAGACGTTCTTATTGACGATAAAACACAGAAATTGCATCCGAATAAAATACAAAAGGCACAATGCCGAGTTAAGTACAAGAGAACTGGCACTCTAACTTTCTATGATTTGAACCTCATCTGTGAGTCCAGTTTTAGTTTCTGATGCTTCACTTCAGGTTTACTGTATCCCTTGGACCTTCTTGTTGACGATGAAACACAGATATTGCATCCGAATTTAATACGAAACTCACAATGCCTACTTAAGTACATGAGGAATGACACTCTAACTTTCGATGATTTGAACCTCTCGTGTGAGTCCAGTTACAGATTCTGATGCTTCACTTAAGGTTTACTCTATACCTTTGACCTTCTTACTGCATCCGAATTTAATACAAAAGGCTCAATGCTGACTTAAGTACAAGTGGACTGACACTCTAACTCTCTATGATTTGAACCTCTCCCGTGAGTCCAGTTTTAGATTCCGATGCTTCACTTCAGGTTTACAGCATCCCTTAGACGTTCTTATTGACGATAAAACACAGAAATTGCATCCGAATAAAATACAAAAGGCACAATGCTGAGTTAAGTACAAGAGAACTGACACTCTAACTTTCTATGATTTGAACCTCTCCTGTGAGTTCAGTTTTAGATTCCGATGCTTCACTTCAGGTTTACTGTATCCCTTGGACCTTCTTATTGACGATGAAACACAGAAATTGCATCATAATTTAATATAAAAGGCACAATGCCGCCTTAAGTACAAGAGGACTGACACTCTAACTCTCTTTGATTTGAACCTCTCCTGTGAGTCCAGTGTTAGATTCCAATGCTTCAATTCAGGTTTACTGTATCCCTAGGAACTTCTTATTGACGATGAAACACAGAAATTGCATCCGAATTTAATACAAAAGGCTCAATGCTGACCTAAGTACAAGTGGACTGACACTCTAACTCTCTATGATTTGAACCTCTTCTGTGAGTCCAGTTTTAGTTTCTGATGCTTCACTTCAGGTTTACTGTATCCCTTGGACCTTCTTATTGACGATGAAACACAGAAATCGTATCCGAATTTAATACGAAACTCACAATGCCTACTTAAGTACATGAGGAATGACACTCTAACTTTCTATGATTTGAAACTCTCCCGTGAGTCCAGTTTTAGATTCCGATGCTTCACTTCAGGTTTACTGTATCCCTTAGACGTTCTTATTGACTATAAAACACAGAAATTGCATTCGAATAAAATACAAAAGGCACAATGCCGACTTAAGTACAAGAGGACTGACACTCTAACTTTCTATGATTTGAACCTCTTCTGTGAGTCAAGTTTTTGTTTCTGATGCTTCACTTCAGGTTTACTGTATCCCTTGGACCATCTTATTGATGATGAAACACAGAAATTGCATCCTAATTTAATATAAAAGGCACAATGCCGACTTAAGTACAAGAGGACTACCACTCTAACTCTCTTTGATTTGAACCTCTCCTGTGAGTCCAGTGTTAGATTCCAATGCTTCAATTCAGGTTTACTGTATCCCTAGGACCTTCGTATTGACGATGAAACACAGAAATTGCATCCGAATTTAATACAAAAGGCACAATGCCGCCTTAAGTACAAGAGGACTGACACTCTAACTTTCGATGATTTGAACCTCTCCTGTGAGTCCAGTTTTAGATTCCGATGCTTCACTTCAGGTTTACTGTATCCCTTGGACCTCCTTATTGACGATGAAACACAGAAATTGCATCCGAATTTAATACAAAAGGCACAATGTCGACGTAAGTACAAGAGGACTGACACTCTAACTTTCTATGATTTGAACCTCTTCTGTGAGTCCAGTTTTAGTTTCTGATGCTTCACTTCAGGTTTACTGTATCCCTTGGACCTTCTTGTTGACGACGAAACACAGATATTGCATCCGAATTTAATACGAAACTCACAATGCCTACTTAAGTACATGAGGAATGACACTCTAACTTTCGATGATTTGAACCTCTCCTGTGAGTCCAGTTTCAGATTCTGATGCTTCACTTAAGGTTTACTCTATCCCTTTGACCTTCTTATCGCATCCGAATTTAATACAAAAGGCTCAATGCTGACTTAAGTACAAGTGGACTGACACTCTAACTCTCTATGATTTGAACCTCTCCCGTGAGTCCAGTTTTAGATTCCGATGCTTCACTTCAGGTTTACTGTATCCCTTAGACGTTCTTATTGACGATAAAACACAGAAATTGCATCCGAATAAAATACAAAAGGCACAATGCCGAGTTAAGTACAAGAGAACTGGCACTCTAACTTTCTATGATTTGAACCTCTCCTGTGAGTTCAGTTTTAGATTCCGATGCTTCACTTCAGGTTTACTGTATCCCTTGGACCACCTTATTGACGATGAAACACAGAAATTGCATCCGAATTTAATACAAAAGGCACAATGCCGACTTAAGTACAAGAGGACTGACACTCTAACTTTCTATGATTTGAACCTCATCTGTGAGTCCAGTTTTAGTTTCTGATGCTTCACTTCAGGTTTACTGTATCCCTTGGACCTTCTTGTTGACGATGAAACACAGATATTGCATCCGAATTTAATACGAAACTCACAATGCCTACTTAAGTACATGAGGAATGTCACTCTAACTTTCGATGATTTGAACCTCTCCTGTGAGTCCAGTTACAGATTCTGATGCTTCACTTAAGGTTTACTCTATACCTTTGACCTTCTTACTGCATCCGAATTTAATACAAAAGGCTCAATGCTGACTTAAGTACAAGTGGACTGACACTCTAACTCTCTATGATTTGAACCTCTCCCGTGAGTCCAGTTTTAGATTCCGATGCTTCACTTCAGGTTTACAGCATCCCTTAGACGTTCTTATTGACGATAAAACACAGAAATTGCATCCGAATAAAATACAAAAGGCACAATGCCGAGTTAAGTACAAGAGAACTGACACTCTAACTTTCTATGATTTGAACCTCTCCTGTGAGTTCAGTTTTAGATTCCGATGCTTCACTTCAGGTTTACTGTATCCCTTGGACCTTCTTATTGACGATGAAACACAGAAATTGCATCATAATTTAATATAAAAGGCACAATGCCGCCTTAAGTACAAGAGGACTGACACTCTAACTCTCTTTGATTTGAACCTCTCCTGTGAGTCCAGTGTTAGATTCCAATGCTTCAATTCAGGTTTACTGTATCCCTAGGAACTTCTTATTGACGATGAAACACAGAAATTGCATCCGAATTTAATACAAAAGGCTCAATGCTGACCTAAGTACAAGTGGACTGACACTCTAACTCTCTATGATTTGAACCTCTTCTGTGAGTCCAGTTTTAGTTTCTGATGCTTCACTTCAGGTTTACTGTATCCCTTGGACCTTCTTATTGACGATGAAACACAGAAATCGTATCCGAATTTAATACGAAACTCACAATGCCTACTTAAGTACATGAGGAATGACACTGTAACTTTCTATGATTTGAAACTCTCCCGTGAGTCCAGTTTTAGATTCCGATGCTTCACTTCAGGTTTACTGTATCCCTTAGACGTTCTTATTGACGATAAAACACAGAAATTGCATTCGAATAAAATACAAAAGGCACAATGCCGACTTAAGTACAAGTGAACTGACACTCTAACTTTCTATGATTTGAACCTCTCCTGTGAGTTCAGTTTCAGATTCCGATGCTTCACTTCAGGTTTACTGTATCCCTTGGACCTTCTTATTGACGATGAAACACAGAAATTGCATCCTAATTTAATATAAAAGGCACAATGCCGACTTAAGTACAAGAGGACTCACACTCTAACTCTCTTTGATTTGAACCTCTTCTGTGAGACCAGTGTTAGATTCCAATGCTTCAATTCAGGTTTACTGTATCCCTAGGACCTTCTTATTGACGATGAAACACAGAAATTGCATCCGAATTTAATACAAAAGGCACAATGCCGCCTTAAGTACAAGAGGACTGACACTCTAACTTTCGATGATTTGAACCTCTCCTGTGAGTCCAGTTTTAGATTCCGATGCTTCACTTCAGGTTTACAGTATCCCTTGGACCTTCTTATTGACGATGAAACACAGAAATTGCATCCTAATTTAATATAAAAGGCACAATGCCGCCTTAAGTACAAGAGGGCTGACACTCTAACTCTCTTTGATTTGAACCTCTCCTGTGAGTCCAGTGTTAGATTCCAATGCTTCAATTCAGGTTTACTGTATCCCTAGGACCTTCTTATTGACGATGAAACACAGAAATTGCATCCGAATTTAATACAAAAGGCACAATGCCGCCTTAAGTACAAGAGGACTGACACACTAACTTTCGATGATTTGAACCTCTCCTGTGAGTCCAGTTTTAGATTCCGATGCTTCACTTCAGGTTTACTGTATCCCTTGGACCTTCTTATTGACGATGAAACACAGATATTGCATCCGAATTTAATACAAAAGGCACAATGCCGACTTAAGTACAAGAGGACTGACACTCTAACTTTCTATGATTTGAACCTCTTCTGTGAGTCCAGTTTTAGTTTCTGATGCTTCACTTCAGGTTTACTGTATCCCTTGGACCTTCTTATTGACGATGAAACACAGAAATTGCATCCGAATTTAATACGAAACTCACAATTCCTACTTAAGTACATGAGGAATGACACTCTAACTTTCGATGATTTGAACCTCTCCTGTGAGTCCAGTTTCAGATTCCGATGCTTCACTTAAGGTTTACCCTATCCCTTGGACCTTCTTATTGCATCCGAATTTAATACAAAAGTCTCAATGCTGACTTAAGTACAAGTGGACTGACACTCTAACTCTCTATGATTTGAACCTCTCCTGTGAGTCCAGTTTTAGATTCCGATGCTTCACTTCAGGTTTGCTGTATCCCTTGGACCTTCTTATTGACGATGAAACACAGAAATTGCATCCGAATTTAATACAAAAGGCACAATCCCGACTTAAGTACAAGAGGACTGACACTCTAACTTTCTATGATTTGAACCTCTTCTGTGAGTCCAGTTTTAGTTTCTGATGCTACACTTCAGGTTTACTGTATCCCTTGGACCATCTTATTGATGATGAAACACAGAAATTGCATCCTAATTTAATATAAAAGGCACAATGCCGACTTAAGTACAAGAGGACTACCACTCTAACTCTCTTTGATTTGAACCTCTCCTGTGAGTCCAGTGTTAGATTCCAATGCTTCAATTCAGGTTTACTGTATCCCTAGGACCTTCGTATTGACGATGAAACACAGAAATTGCATCCGAATTTAATACAAAAGGCACAATGCCGCCTTAAGTACAAGAGGACTGACACTCTAACTTTCGATGATTTGAACCTCTCCTGTGAGTCCAGTTTTAGATTCCGATGCTTCACTTCAGGTTTACTGTATCCCTTGGACCTCCTTATTGACGATGAAACACAGAAATTGCATCCGAATTTAATACAAAAGGCACAATGTCGACGTAAGTACAAGAGGACTGACACTCTAACTTTGTATGATTTGAACCTCTTCTGTGAGTCCAGTTTTAGTTTCTGATGCTTCACTTCAGGTTTACTGTATCCCTTGGACCTTCTTGTTGACGACGAAACACAGATATTGCATCCGAATTTAATACGAAACTCACAATGCCTACTTAAGTACATGAGGAGTGACACTCTAACTTTCGATGATTTGAACCTCTCCTGTGAGTCCAGTTTCAGATTCTGATGCTTCACTTAAGGTTTACTCTATCCCTTTGACCTTCTTATCGCATCCGAATTTAATACAAAAGGCTCAATGCTGACTTAAGTACAAGTGGACTGACACTCTAACTCTCTATGATTTGAACCTCTCCCGTGAGTCCAGTTTTAGATTCCGATGCTTCACTTCAGGTTTACTGTTTCCCTTAGACGTTCTTATTGACGATAAAACACAGAAATTGCATCCGAATAAAATACAAAAGGCACAATGCCGAGTTAAGTACAAGAGAACTGGCACTCTAACTTTCTATGATTTGAACCTCTCCTGTGAGTTCAGTTTTAGATTCCGATGCTTCACTTCAGGTTTACTGTATCCCTTGGACCTTCTTATTGACGATGAAACACAGAAATTGCATCATAATTTAATATAAAAGGCACAATGCCGCCTTACGTACAAGAGGACTGACACTCTAACTCTCTTTGATTTGAACCTCTCCTGTGAGTCCAGTGTTAGATTCCAATGCTTCAATTCAGGTTTACTGTATCCCTAGGAACTTCTTATTGACGATGAAACACAGAAATTGCATCCGAATATAATACAAAAGGCTCAATGCTGACCTAAGTACAAGTGGACTGACACTCTAAATCTCTATGATTTGAACCTCTTCTGTGAGTCCAGTTTTAGTTTCTGAAGCTTCACTTCAGGTTTACTGTATCCCTTGGACCTTCTTATTGACGATGAAACACAGAAATTGTATCCGAATTTAATACGAAACTCACAATGCCTACTTAAGTACATGAGGAATGACTCTCTAACTTTCTATGATTTGAAACTCTCCCGTGAGTCCAGTTTTAGATTCCGATGCTTCACTTCAGGTTTACTGTATCCCTTAGACGTTCTTATTGACGATAAAACACAGAAATTGCATCCGAATAAAATACAAAAGGCACAATGCCGACTTAAGTACAGGAGAACTGACACTCCAACTTTCTATGATTTGAACCTCTCCTGTGAGTTCAGTTTTAGATTCCGATGCTTCACTTCAGGTTTACTGTATCCCTTGGACCTTCTTATTGACGATGAAACACAGAAATTGCATCCTAATTTAATATAAAAGGCACAATGCCGACTTAAGTACAAGAGGACTCACAATCTAACTCTCTTTGATTTGAACCTCTTCTGTGAGTCCAGTGTTAGATTCCAATGCTTCAATTCAGGTTTACTGTATCCCTAGGACCTTCTTATTGACGATGAAACACAGAAATTGCATCCGAATTTAATACAAAAGGCACAATGCCGCCTTAAGTACAAGAGGACTGACACTCTAACTTTCGATGATTTGAACCTCTCCTGTGAGTCCAGTTTTAGATTCCGATGCTTCATTTCAGGTTTACAGTATCCCTTGGACCTTCTTATTGACGATGAAACACAGAAATTGCATCCTAATTTAATATAAAAGGCACAATGCCGCCTTAAGTACAAGAGGGCTGACACTCTAACTCTCTTTGATTTGAACCTCTCCTGTGAGTCCAGTGTTAGATTCCAATGCTTCAATTCAGGTTTACTGTATCCCTAGGACCTTCTTATTGACGATGAAACACAGAAATTGCATCCGAATTTAATACAAAAGGCACAATGCCGCCTTAAGTACAAGAGGACTGACACACTAACTTTCGATGATTTGAACCTCTCCTGTGAGTCCAGTTTTAGATTCCGATGCTTCACTTCAGGTTTACTGTATCCCTTGGACCTTCTTATTGACGATGAAACACAGATATTGCATCCGAATTTAATACAAAAGGCACAATGCCGACTTAAGTACAAGAGGAAAGACACTCTAACTTTCTTTGATTTGAACCTCTCCTGTGAGTTCAGTTTTAGATTCCGATGCTTCACTTCAGGTTTACTGTATCCCTTGGACCTTCTTATTGACGATGAAACACAGAAATTGTATCCGAATTTAATACGAAACTCACAATGCCTACTTAAGTACATGAGGAATGACACTCTAACTTTCGATGATTTGAACCTCTCCTGTGAGTCCAGTTTCAGATTCTGATGCTTCACTTAAGGTTTACTCTATCCCTTTGACCTTCTAATTGCATCCGAATTTAATACAAAAGGCTCAATGCTGACTTAAGTACAAGTAGACTGACACTTTAACTCTCTATGATTTGAACCTCTCCCGTGAGTCCAGTTTTAGATTCCGATGCTTCACTTCAGGTTTACTGTATCCCTTAGACGTTCTTATTGACGATAAAACACAGAAATTGCATCCGAATAAAATACAAAAGGCACAATGCCGAGTTAAGTACAAGAGAACTGACACTCTAACTTTCAATGATTTGAACCTCTCCTGTGAGTTCAGTTTTAGATTCCGATGCTTCACTTCAGGTTTACTGTATCCCTTGGACCTTCTTATTGACGATGAAACACAGAAATTGCATCCTAATTTAATATATAAGGCACAATGCCGCCTTAATTACAAGAGGACTGACACTCTAACTCTCTTTGATTTGAACCTCTCCTGTGAGTCCAGTGTTAGATTCCAATGCTTCAATTCAGGTATATTGTATCCCTAGGACCTTCTTATTGACGATGAAACACAGAAATTGCATCCGAATTTAATACAAAAGGCTCAATGCTGACTTAAGTACAAGTGGACTGACACTCTAACTCTCTATGATTTGAACCTCTTCTGTGAGTCCAGTTTTAGTTTCTGATGCTTCACTTTAGGTTTACTGTATCCCTTGGACCTTCTTATTGACGATGAAACACAGAAATTGTATCCGAATTTAATACGAACCTCACAATGCCTACTTAAGTACATGAGGAATGACACTCTAACTTTCTATGATTGGAAACTCTCCCATGAGTCCAGTTTTAGATTCCGATGCTTCACTTCAGGTTTACTGTATCCCTTAGACGTTCTTATTGACGATAAAACACAAAATTGCATCCGAATAAAATACAAAAGGCACAATGCCGACTTAAGTACAAGAGAACTGACACTCTAACTTTCTATGATTTGAACCTCTCCTGTGAGTTCAGTTTTAGATTCCGATGCTTCACTTCAGGTTTACTGTATCCCTTGGACCTTCTTATTGACGATGAAACACAGAAATTGCATCCGAATTTAATACAAAAGGCACAATGCCGCCTTAAGTACAAGAGGACTGACACTCTAACTTTCGATGATTTGAACCTCTCCTGTGAGTCCAGTTTTAGATTCCGATGCTTCACTTCAGGTTTACTGTATGCCTTGGACCTTCTTATTGACGATGAAACACAGAAATTGCATCCTAATTTAATATAAAAGGCACAATGCCGCCTTAAGTACAAGAGGGCTGACACTCCAACTCTCTTTGACTTGAACCTCTCCTGTGAGTCCAGTGTTAGATTCCAATGCTGCAATTCAGGTTTACTGTATCCCTAGGACCTTCTTATTAACGATGAAACACAGAAATTGCATCCGAATTTAATACCAATCTCACAATGCCTACTTAAGTACATGAGGAATGACACTCTAACTTTCTAAGATTTGAAACTCTCCCGTGAGTCCAGTTTTAGATTCCGATGCTTCACGTCAGGTTTACTGTATCCCTTAGACGTTCTTATTGACGATAAAACACAGAAATTGCATCCGAATAAAATACAAAAGGCACAATGCCGACTTAAGTACAAGAGAACTGACACTCTAACTTTCTATGATTTGAACCTCTCCTGTGAGTTCAGTTTTAGATTCCGATGCTTCACTAAAGGTTTACTGTATCCCTTGGACCTTCCTATTGACGATGAAACACAGAAATTGCATCCTAATTTAATATAAAAGGCACAATGCCGACTTAAGTACAAGAGGACTGACACTCTAACTCTCTTTGATTTGAACCACTCCTGTGAGTCCAGTGTTAGATTCCAATGCTTCAATTCAGGTTTACTGTATCACTAGGACCTTCTTATTGACGATGAAACACAGAAATTGCATCCGAATTTAATACAAAAGGCACAATGCCGCCTTAAGTACAAGAGGACTGACACTCTAACTTTCGATGATTTGAAACTCTCCTGTGAGTCCGATTTTAGATTCCGATGCTTCACTTCAGGTTTACTGTATCTCTTGGACCTTCTTATTGACGATGAAACACAGAAATTGCATCCGAATTTAAAACAAAAGGCACAATGCCGACTTAAGTACAAGAGGGCTGACACCCTAACTTTCGATGATTTGAACCTCTCCTGTGAGTCCAGTTTTAGATTCCGATGCTTCACTTCAGGTTTAATGTATCCCTTGGACCTTCGTTTTGACGATGAAACACAGAAATTACATCCGAATTTAATACAAAAGGCACAATGCTGACTTAAGTACAAGAGGACTGACACTCAAATTTTCTATGATTTGAACCTCTCCTGTGAGTTCAGTTTTACATTCCGATGCTTCACTTCAGGTTTACTGCATCCCTTGGACTCTCTTATTGACGATGAAACACAGAAATTGCATCCATATTCAGTACAAAAGGCACAATGCCGACTTAAGTACGAGAGGACTGACCTCTAAATGTCGATTATTTGAGCCTCTCCTGTGGGTCCAGTTTTAGATTCCGATGCTTCACTTAAGGTTTACTGTATCCCTTGGACCTTCTTATTGACGATGAAACACAGAAATTGCATCCGAATTTAATGAAAATGGCACAATGCCGACTTAAGTACAAGAGGACTGACACTCTAACTTTCGATGATTGAAACCTCTCCTGCGAGTCCAGTTTTAGATTCCGATGCTTCACTTCAGGTTTACTGTATCCCTTGGACCTTCTTATTGACGATGAAACACAGAAATTGCATCTGAATTTAATACAAAAGGCACAATGCCGACTTAAGTACAAGAGGACTGACACCCTAACTTTGGATGGTTTGAACCTCTCTTGTGAGTCCAGTTTTAGATTCCGATGCTTCACTTCAGGTTTACTGTATCCCTTGGACCTTCTTATTGACGATGAAACACAGAAATTGCATCCCAATTTAATACAAAAGGCACAATGCCGACTTAAGTACTAGTGGACTGACACTCTAACATTCTATGATTTCAAACTCTCCTGTAAGTCCAGTTTTAGATTCCGATGCTTCACTTCAGGTTTACTGTATCGCTTGGACCTTCTTATTGACGATGAAACACAGAAATTGCATCCGAATTTAATACAAAAGGCACAATGCCGACTTAAGTTTAAGAGGATTGACACTCTAACATTATATGATTTGAACCTCTCCTGTGAGTCCAGTTTGAGATTCCGATGCTTCACTTCAGGTTTACTGTATCCCTTGGACCTTCATATTGACGATGAAACAAATAAATTGCATCCGAATTTAATACAAAAGATACAATGCCGACTTAAGTACAAGAGGACCGACACTCTAACTTTCTATGATTTGAACCTCTTCTGTGAGTCCAGTTTTAGATTCTGATGCTTCACTTCAGGTTTACTGTATCCCTTGGACCTTCTTATTGACGATGAAACACAGAAATTGCATCCGAATTTAATACGAAAAATACAATGCCGACTTAAGTACAAGAGGAATGACACTCTAACTTTCTATGGTTTGAATCTCTCCTGTGAGTCCAGTTTTAGATTCCGATGCTTCACTTCAGGTTTACTGTATCCCTTGGACGTTCTTATTCACGATGAAACACAGAAATTGCATCCGACTAAAATACAAAAGGCGCAATGCCGACTTAAGTACAAGAGGACTGACACTCTAACTTTCTATGATTTGAACCTCTCCTGTGAGTTCAGTTTTAGATTCCGATTCTTCACTTCAGGTTTACTGTATCCCTTGAATCTTCTTATTGACGATGAAACACAGAAATTGCATCCGTATTTAATACAAAAGGCACAATGCCGACATAAGTACAAGAGGACTGACACTCTAACTTTCTATGATTTGAACCACTCCTGTGAGTCCAGTTCTAGATTCTGATGCTTCACTTCAGGTTTACTGTATCCCTTGGACCTTCTTATTGACGGTGAAACACTGAAATTGCATACAAATTTAATACAAAAGGCACAATGCCGACTTAAGTACAAGAGGACTGACACTCTAATTTTTTATGATTTGAACCTCTCCTGAGAGTCCAGTTTTTGATTCCGATGCTTCACTTCAGGTTTACTGTATCCCTTGGACCTTCTTATTAACGATGAAACACAGAAATTATATCCGAATTTAATACGAAATGCAAAATGCCGACTTAAGTACAAGAGGACTGACACTCTAACTTTCTATGATTTGAACCTCTTCCGTGGGTCCAGTTTTAGATTCCGATGCTTCACTTTAGGTTTACTGTAACCCTTGGAATTTCTTATTGCCGGTGAAACACAGAAATTGCATCCGAATTTAATACAAAAGGCATAAAGCCGACTTAAGTACAAGAGGACTGACACTCTAACTTTCTACGATTTAAACCTCTCCTGTGAGTGCAGTTTTAGATTTCGATGCTTGACTTCAGGTTTACTGTATCCCTTGGACCATCTTATTGGCGATGAAACACAGAAATTGCATCCGAATTTAATACAAAAGGCACAATGCCGACTTAAGTACAAGAGGACTGAAACTCTAACATTCTACGATTTGAACCTCTCCTGTGAGTGCAGTTTTAGATTTCGATGCTTGACTTCAGGTTTACTGTAACCCTTGGACCTTGATATTGACGATGACACACAGAAATTGCATCTGAATTTAATACAAAAGGCACAATGCCGACTTAAGTACAAGAGGACTGACACTCTAACTCTCTATTATTGGAACCTCTCCTGTGAGTCCAGTTTTAGATTCCGATGCTTCACTTAAGGTTTACTGTATCCCTTGGACCTATTTATTGACGATGAAACACAGAAATTGCATCCGAATTTAATTCAAAATGCACAATGCCGACTTAAGTACAAGAGGACTGACACTCTAACTCTCTATGATTTGAACCTCTACTGTGAGTACTGTTTTAGATTCCGATGCTTCACTTCAGGTTTACTGTATCCCTTGGACCTTCTTATTGACGATGAAACAAGAGAAATTGATTCCGAATTTAATACAAAATGCACAATGCCGACTTAAGTACAAGTGGACTGACACTCTAACTTTCTATGATTTGAGCCTCCCCTGTGAGTCCAGTTTTAGATTCTGATGCTTCACTTCAGGTTTACTGTATCCCTTGGACATTCTTATTGACGATGAAACACAGAAATTGCATCCGAATGTAATACAAAAGGCACAATGCCTACTTAAGTACAAGAGACTGACACTCTAACTTTCTATGATTTGAACCTCTTCTGTGAGTCCAGTTTTAGATTCTGATGCTTCACTTCAGGTTTACTGTATCCCTTGGACCTTCTTATTGACGATGAAACACAGAAATTGCATCCGCATTTAATACAAAACGCACAATGCCGACTTAAGTACAAGTGGACTGACACTCTAACTCCCTATGATTGGAACCTCTCCTGTGAGTCCAGTTTTAGATTCCCATGCTTCACTTCACTTTTACTGTATCCCTTGGACCTTCTTATTGACGATGAAACACAGAAATTGCATCCGAATTTAATACAAAAGGCACAATGCTGACTTAAGTACAAGAGGACTGACACAATAACATTCTACGATTTGAACCTATCCTGTGAGTGCAGTTTTAGATTTCGATGCTTGACTTCAGGTTTACTGTAACCCTTGGACCTTGATATTGACGATGACACACAGAAATTGCATCCGAATTTAATACAAAAGGCACAATGCCGACTTAACTTTTTATGATTTGAACCTCTCCTGTGAGTCCACATTTAGATTCCGATGCTTCACTTCAGGTTTACTGTATCCTTTGGACCTTCTTATTGACGATGAAACACAGAAATTGCATCCGAATTTAATACAAAAGGACTGACACTCTAACTCTCTACCATTTGCACCTCTCCTATGAGTCCACTTTTAGATTCCGATACTTCACTTCATGTTTACTATATCCCTTGGACCTTGTTATTGACGATGAAACACAGAAATTTCATCCGAATTTAATACAAAAGGCACAATGCCGACTTAAGTACAAGAGGACTGACACCTTAAGTTACTATGATTTGAACGTCTCCTGTGAGGCCAGTTTTAGATTCCGATGCTTCACTTCAGGTTTACTGTATCTCTTGGACCTTCTTATTCACGATGAAACACAGAAATTGCATCCGAATTTAATACAAAAGGACTGACACTCTAACTCTCTACGATTTGAACCTCTCCTGTGAGTCCAGTTTTATGTTCCGATGCTTCACTTTAGGTTCACTGTATCCCTTGGACCTTCTTATTGACGATGAAACACAGAAATTGCATCCGAATGTAATACAAAAGGCACAATGCCGACTTAAGTACAAGAGGACTGACACTCTAACTCTCTATGATTTGAACCTCTCCTGTGAGTCATGTTTTTGATTCCGTTGCTACAGTTCAGGTTTACTGTATCCCTTGGACCTTCTTATTGACGATGAAACTCAGCAATTGCATCCGAATTTAATACAAAAGCCACAATGCTGATTTAAGTAGAAGCGGACTGACACTCTAACTCTCTATGATTTGAACCTCTCCTGTGAGTCCAGTTTTAGATTCCGATGCTTCAATTCAGGTTTACTGTATCCTTTGGACCTTCTTATTGACTATGAAACACAGAAATCGGATCCGAATTAAATACAAAAGGCACAAAGCC
Organism: Schistocerca americana; assembly: GCF_021461395.2. NCBI lineage: Eukaryota > Metazoa > Arthropoda > Insecta > Orthoptera > Acrididae > Schistocerca > Schistocerca americana. Next base: position 512,649 of record NW_025725242.1, read on the forward strand.
GCCTTAAGTACAAGAGGACTGACATTCTAACTTTCGATGATTTGAACCACTCCTGTGACTCCAGTTTTAGATTCCGATGCTTCACTTCAGGTTTAGTGTATCCCTTGGACTTTCTTATTGACGATTAAACACAGAAATTGCATCCGAATTTAATACAAAAGGCACAATGCCGCCTTAAGTACAAAAGGACTGACACTCTAATGTTCGATGATTTGAACCTCTCCTGTGAGTCCAGTTTTAGATTCCGATGCTTCACTTCAGGTTTACTGTATCCCTTGGACCTTCTTATTGACGATGAAATACAGTTATTGCATCCAAATTCAATACAAAAGGCACAATGTCGACTTAAGTACGAGAGGACTGACACTCTATATTTCGATTATTTGAACCTCTCCTGTGAGTCCTGTTTTAGACTCCGATGCTTCACTTCAGGTTTACTGTATCCCTTGGACCATCTTTTTGACGGCGAAACACAGAAATTGCATCCGAATTTTATACAAAAGGCACAATGCCGACTTTAGTACAACAGGACTGACACTCTAACTTACGAAGATTTGAACCTCTCCTGTGAGTCCAGTTTCAGATTCCGATGCTTCACTTAAGGTTTACTGTATCCCTTGGACCTTCGTATTGCATCCGAATTTAATACAAAAGGCACAATGCCGACTTAAGTACAAGAGGACTGACACTCTAACTTTCTATGATTTGAACCACTTCTGTGAGTCCAGTTTTAGATTCTGATGCTTCACTTCAGGTTTACTGTATCCCTTGGACCTTCTTATTGACAATGAAACACAGAAATTGCATCCGAATTTAATACGAAAGGCACAATGCCTACTTAAGTACATGAGGAATGACACTCTAACTTTCTATGATTTTAACCTCTCCTGTGAGTTCAGTTTTAGATTCCGATGCTTCACTTCAGGTTTACTGTATCCCTTGGACCTTCTTATTGACGATGAAACACAGAAATTGCATCCGAATTTAATACAAAATGCTCAATGCCGACTTAAGTACAAGAGGTCTGACACTCTAACTTTATATGATTTGAACTTCTCCTGTGAGTCCAGTTTGAGATTCCGATGCTTCACTTCAGGTTTACTGTATCCCTTGGCTCTTCTTATTGACGATGAAACAAAGAAAATGCATTCGAATATAATACAAAAGGTACAATGCCGACTTAAGTACAAGAGGACTGACACTCTAACTTTCTATGATTTGAACCTCTTCTGTGAGTCCAGTTTTAGATTCTGATGCTTCACTTCAGGTTTACTGTATCACTTGGACCTTCTTATTGATGATGAAACACAGAAATTGCATCCGAATTTAATACGAAAGGTACAATGCCGACTTAAGTACAAGAGGAATGACACACTAACTTTCTATGGTTTGAATCTCTCCTGTGAGTCCAGTTTTAGATTCCGATGCTTCACTTCAGGTTTACTGTATCCCTTGGACGTTCTCATTCACGATGAAACACAGAAATTGCATCCGACTAAAATACAAAAGGCGCAATGCCGACTTAAGTACAAGAGGACTGACACTCTAACTTCCTATGATATGAGCCTCCCCTGTGAGTCCAGTTTTAGATTCTGATGCTTCACTTCAGGTTTCTGTATCCCTTGGACATTCTTATTGACGATGAAACACAGAAATTTCATCCGAATTTAACACAAAAGGCAAAATGCCGACTTAACTTTTTATGATTTGAAACTCTCCTCTGAGTCCACTTTTAGATTTCGATGCTTCACTTCAGGTTTACTGTATCCTTTGGACCTTCTTATTGACGATGAAACACAGAAATTGCATCCGAATATAATACAAAAGGACTGACACTCTAACTCTCTACGATTTGAACGTCTCCTGTGAGTCCAGTTTTATCTTCCGATGCTTCACTTTAGATTCACTGTATCCCTTGGACCTTCTTATTGACGATGAAACACAGAAATTTCATCCGAATTTAATACAAAAGGCAGAATACCGACTAAAGTACAAGAGGACTGACACTGTAACTCCCTATGGTTTGAACCTCTCCTGTGAGTCATGTTTTTGATTCCGCTGCTTCACTTCAGGTTTACTGTATCCCTTGGACCTTCTTATTGATGATGAAACACAGCAATGGCATCCGAATTTAATACAAAAGGCAGAATGCTGACTTACGTACAAGTGGAGTGACACTCTAACTCTCTATGATTTCAACCTCTCCTGTGAGCCCAGTTTTAGATTCCGATGCTTCACTTCAGGTTTACTGTATCCCTTAGACCTTCTTGTTGACGATGAAACTCAGAAATTGCATCCGAATTTAATGAAAATGGCACAATGCCGACTTAAGTACAAGAGGACTGACATTCTAACTTTCGATGATTTAAACCTCTCCTGTGAGTCCAGTTTTAGATTCCGATGCTTCACTTCAGGTTTACTGTATCCCTTGGACCTTCTTATTGACGATGAAACACAGAAATTGCATCCAAATTTAATACAAAAGGCACAATGCCGACTTAAGTAAAAGTGGACTGACACTCTAACTTTCTATGATTTCAACCTCTCCTGTAAGTCCAATTTTAGATTCCGATGCTTCACTTCAGGTTTACTGTATCGCTTGGACCTTCTTATTGACGATGAATCACAGAAATTTCATCCGAATTTAATACAAAAGGCAGAATACCGACTAAAGTACAAGAGGACTGACACTGTAACTTTCTATGGTTTGAATCTCTCCTGTGAGTCCAGTTTTAGATTCCGATGCTTCACTTCAGGTTTACTGTATCCCTTGGACGTTCTTATTCACGATGAAACACAGAAATTGCAACCGTATTTAATACAAAAGGCACAACGCCGACATAAGTATAAGAGGACTGACACTCTAACTTTCTATGATTTGAACCATTCCTGTGAGTCCAGTTCTAGATTCTGATGCTTCACTTCAGGTTTACTGTATCCCTTGGACCTTCTTATTGACGATGAAACACAGAAATTGCATCCGAATTTAATACGAAAGGCACAATGCCGACTTAAGTACAAGAGGAATGACACTCTAACTTTCTATGGTTTGAATCTCTCCTGTGAGTCCAGTTTTAGATTCCGATGCTTCACTTCAGGTTTACTGTATCCCTTGGACGTTCTTATTCACGATGAAACACAGAAATTGCAACCGTATTTAATACAAAAGGCACAACGCCGACATAAGTATAAGAGGACTGACACTCTAACTTTCTATGATTTGAACCATTCCTGTGAGTCCAGTTCTAGATTCTGATGCTTCACTTCAGGTTTACTGTATCCCTTGGACCTTCTTATTGACGATGAAACACTGAAATTGCATCCAAATTTAATACAAAAGGCACAATTCCGACTTAAGTACAAGAGGACTGACACTCTAATTTTCTATGATTTGAACCTCTCCTGAGAGTCCAGTTTTAGATTCCGATGCTTGACTTCAGGTTTACTGTAACACTTGGACCTTCTTATTGACGATGAAACACAGAAATTGCATCCGAATTTAATACAAAAGGCACAATACCGACTTAAGTACAAGAGGACTGACACTCTAACTTTCGAAGATTTGAACCACTCCTGTGAGTCCAGTTTTAGATTCCGATGCTTCACTTCAGATTTACTGTATCCCTTGGACCTTCTTATTGATGATGAAACACAGCAATTGCATCCGAATTTAATACAAAAGGCAGAATGCTGACTTACGTACAAGTGGACTGACACTCTAACACTCTATGATTTGAACCTCTCCTGTGAGTCCAGTTGTAGTTTCCGATGCTTCACTTCAGGTTTACTGTATCCCTTAGACCTTCTTATTGACGATGAAACACAGAAATTGCATCCGAATTTAATGAAAATGGCACAATGCCGACTTAAGTACAAGAGGACTGTCACTCTAACTTTCGATGATTTAAACCTCTCCTGTGAGTCCAGTTTTAGATTCTGATGCATCACTTCAGGTTTACTGTATCCTTTGGACCTTCTTATTGACGATGAAACTCAGAAATTGCATCCGAATTTAATACAAAAGGCACAAAGCCAACTTAAGTACAAGAGGACTGACACTCTAACTCTCTATGATTTGAACCTCTACTGTGAGTACAGTTTTAGATTCCGATGCTTCACTTCATGTTTACTGTATCCCTTGGACCTTCTTATTGACGATGAAACACAGAAATTGCATCCGAATTTAATACAAAATGCTCAATGCCGACTTAAGTACAAGAGGACTGACACTCTAACTTTCTATGATTTGAACCTCCCCTGTGAGTCCAGTTTTAGATTCTGTTGCTTCAATTCAGGTTTACTGTATCCCTTGGACATTCTTATTGACGGTGAAACACAGAAATTGCATCCGAATTTAATACCAAAGGCACAATGCCGACTTAACTTTATATGATTTGAACCTCTCCTGTGAGTCCACTTTGAGATTCCGATGCTTCACTTCAGGTTTACTGTATCCCTTGGACCTTCTTATTGACGATGATACACAGAAATTGCATCCGAATTTAATACAAAAGGACTGACACTCTAACTCTCTACGATTTGAACCTCTCCTGTGAGTCCAGTTTTATCTTCCGATGCTTCACTTTAGGTTCACTGTATCCCTTGGACCTTCTTATTGACGATGAAACACAGAAATTTCATCCGAATTTAATACAAAAGGCAGAATACCGACTTAAGTACAAGAGGACTGACACTGTAACTCTCTATGGTTTGAACCTCTCCTGTGAGTCATGTTTTTGATTCCGCTGCTTCACTTCAGGTTTACTGTATCCCTTGGACCTTCTTATTGATGTTGAAACACAGCAATGGCATCCGAATTTAATACAAAAGGCAGAATGCTGACTTACGTACAAGTGGAGTGACACTCTAACTCTCTATGATTTCAACATCTCCTGTGAGTCCAGTTTTAGATTCCGATGCTTCACTTCAGGTTTACTGTATCCCTTAGACCTTCTTATTGACGATGAAACACAGAAATTGCATCCGAATTTAATGAAAATGGCACAATGCCGACTTAAGTACAAGAGGACTGACACTCTAACTTTCGATGATTTAAACCTTTCCTGTGTGTCCAGTTTTAAATTCCGATGCTTCACTTCAGGTCTACTGTATCCCTTGGACCTTCTTATTGACGATGAAACACAGAAATTGCATCCGAATTTAATACAAAAGGCACAATGCCGACTTAAGTACAAGAGGACTGACACCCTAACTTTCGATGATTTGAACTTCTCCTGTGAGTCCAGTGTTAGATTCCGATGCTTCACTTCAGGTTTACTGTATCCCTTGGACCTTCTTATTGACGATGAAACACAGAATTTGCATCCAAATTTAATACAAAAGGCACAATGCCGGCTTAAGTACAAGTGGACTGACACTCTAACTTTCTAAGATTTCAACCTCTCCTGTAAGTCCAGTTTTAGATTCCGATGCTTCACTTCAGGTTTACTGTATCGCTTGGACCTTCTTATTGACGATGAATCACAGAAATTGCATCCGAATTTAATACAAAAGGCACAATGCCGACTTAACTACAAGAGGACTGACACTCTAACTTTATATGACTTGAAACTCTCCTGTGAGTCCAGTTTAAGATTCTGATGCTTCACTTCAGGTTTACTGTATCCCTTGGACCTTCTTATTGACGATGAAACACAGAAATTGCATCCGAGTTTAATACGAAAGGCACAATGCCGACTTAAGTACAAGAGGAATGACACTCTAACTTTCTATGGTTTGAATCTCTCCTGTGAGTCCAGTTTTAGATTCCGATGCTTCACTTCAGGTTTACTGTATCCCTTGGACGTTCTTATTCACGATGAAACACAGAAATTGCAACCGAATAAAATACAAAAGGCACAATGCCGACATAAGTACAAGAGGACTGACACTCTAACTTTCTATGATTTGAACCTCTCCTGTGAGTTCAGTTTTAGAATCCGATTCTTCACTTCAGGTTTACTGTATCCCTTGGACCTTCTTATTGACGATGAAACACAGAAATTGCATCCCTATTTAATGCAAAAGGCACAACGCCGACATAAGTATAAGAGGACTGACACTCTAACTTTCTATGATTTGAACCTCTCCTGAGAGTCCAGTTTTTGATTCCGATGCTTCACTACAGGTTTACTATATCCCTTGGACCTTCTTATTAACGATGAAACACATAAATAGCATCCGAATTTAATACAAAATGCACAATGCCGACTTAAGTACAAGAGGACTGACACTCTAACTTTCTATGATTTGAACCTCTCCTGTGAGTGCAGTTTTACATTTCGACGCTTGACTTCAGGTTTACTGTAACACTTGGACCTTCTCATTGACGATGAAACACAGAAATTGCATCCGAAATTAATACAAAAAGCACAATGCCGACTTAAGTACAAGAGGACTGACACTGTAACTCTCAATTATTGGAACTTCTCCTGTGAGTCCAGTTTTAGATTCCGATGCTTCACTTCACGTTTACTGTATCCCTTGGACCTTGTTATTGACGATGAAACACAGAAATTGCATCCGAATTTAATACAAAAGGCACAATGCCGACTTAAGTACAAGAGGACTGACACTCTAACATTCTACGATTTGAACCTCTCCTGTCAGTGCAGTTTTAGATTTCGATGTTTGACTTCAGGTTTACTGTAACCCTTGGACCTTCATATTGACGATGAAACACAGAAATTGCACCCGAATGTAATACAAAATTCACAATACCGACTTAAGTACAAGAGGACTGACACTCTAACTTTCGATGATTTGAACCACTCCTGTGAGTGCAGTTTTAGATTCCGATGCTTCAATTCAGATTTACTGTATCCCTTGGACCTTCTTATTGAAGATGAAACACAGCAATTGCATTCGAATTTAATACAAAAGGCAGAATGCTGACTTACGTACAAGTGGACTGACACTCTAACTCTCTATGATTTGAACCTCTCCTGTGAGTCCAGTTTTAGATTCCGATGCTTCACTTTGGGTTTACTGTATCCCTTAGACCTTCTTATAGACGATGAAACACAGAAATTGCATCCGAATTTAATGAAAATGGCACAATGCCGACTTAAGTACAAGAGGACTGACACTCTAACTTTCGATGATTTAAACCTCTCCTGTGAGTCCAGTTTTAGATTCCGATGCTTCACTTCAGGTTTACTGTATCCCTTGGACCTTCTTATTGACGATGAAACACAGAAATTGCATCCGAATTTAATACAAAAGGCACAATGCCGACATGAGTACAAGAGGACTGACACCCTAACTTTCGATGATTTGAACCTCTCCTGTGGGTCCAGTTTTAGATTCCGATGCTTCACTTCAGGTTTACTGTATCCCTTGGACCTTCTTATTGACGATGAAACACAGAAATTGCATCCAAATTTAATACAAAAGGCACAATGCCGGCTTAAGTACAAGTGGACTGACACTCTAACTTTCTATGATTTCAACCTCTCCTGTAAGTCCAGTTTTAGATTCCGATGCTTCACTTCAGGTTTACTGTATCGCTTGGACCTTCTTATTGACGATGAATCACAGAAATTGCATCCGAATTTAATACAAAAGGCACAATGCCGACTTAAGTACAAGAGGACTGACACTCTAACTTTATATGACTTGAACCTCTGCTGTGAGTCCAGTTTTAGATTCTGATGCTTCACTTCAGGTTTACTGTATCCCTTGGACCTTCTTATTGACGATGAAACACAGAAATTGCATCCGAATTTAATACGAAAGGCACAATGCCGACTTAAGTACAAGAGGAATGACACTCTAACTGTCTATGGTTTGAATCTCTCCTGTGAGTCCAGTTTTAGATTCCGATGCTTCACTTCAGGTTTACTGTATCCCTTGGACGTTCTTATTCACGATGAAACACAGAAATTGCAACCGAATAAAATACAAAAGGCACAATGCCGACATAAGTACAAGAGGACTGACACTCTAACTTTCTATGATTTGAACCTCTCCTGTGAGTTCAGTTTTAGAATCCGATTCTTCACTTCAGGTTTACTGTATCCCTTGGACCTTCTTATTGACGATGAAACACAGAAATTGCATCCGTATTTAATACAAAAGGCACAACGCCGACTTAAGTACAAGAGGACTGACACTCTAACTCTCTATGATTTGAAACTCTTCCGTGGGTCCAGTTTTAGATTCTGATGCTTCACTTCAGGTGTACTGTATCCCTTGGACCTTCTTATTGACGATGAAACACAGAAATTGCATCCGAATTTAATACGAAACTCACAATTCCTACTTAAGTACATGAGGAATGACACTCTAACTTTCGATGATTTGAACCTCTCCTGTGAGTCCAATTTCAGATTCCGATGCTTCACTTAAGGTTTACCCTATCCCTTGGACCTTCTTATTGCATCCGAATTTAATACAAAAGTCTCAATGCTGCCTTAAGTACAAGTGGACTGACACTCTAACTCTCTATGATTTGAACCTCTCCTGTGAGTCCAGTTTTAGATTCCGATGCTTCACTTCAGGTTTGCTGTATCCCTTGGACCTTCTTATTGACGATGAAACACAGAAATTGCATCCGAATTTAATACAAAAGGCACAATGCCGACTTAAGTACAAGAGGAAAGACACTCTAACTTTCTTTGATTTGAACCTCTCCTGTGAGTTCAGTTTTAGATTCCGATGCTTCACTTCAGGTTTACTGTATCCCTTGGACCTTCTTATTGACGATGAGACACAGAAATTGTATCCGAATTTAATACGAAACTCACAATGCCTACTTAAGTACATGAGGAATGACACTCTAACTTTCGATGATTTGAACCTCTCTTGTGAGTCCAGTTTCAGATTCTGATGCTTCACTTAAGGTTTACTCTATCCCTTTGACCTTCTAATTGCATCCGAATTTAATACAAAAGGCTCAATGCTAACTTAAGTACAAGTGGACTGACACTTTAACTCTCTATGATTTGAACCTCTCCCGTGAGTCCAGTTTTAGATTCCGATGCTTCACTTCAGGTTTACTGTATCCCTTAGACGTTCTTATTGACGATAAAACACAGAAATTGCATCCGAATAAAATACAAAAGGCACAATGCCGAGTTAAGTACAAGAGAACTGACACTCTAACTTTCAATGATTTGAACCTCTCCTGTGAGTTCATTTTTAGATTCCGATGCTTCACTTCAGGTTTACTGTATCCCTTGGACCTTCTTATTGACGATGAAACACAGAAATTGCATCCTAATTTAATATATAAGGCACAATGCCGCCTTAAGTACAAGAGGACTGACACTCTAACTCTCTTTGATTTGAACCTCTCCTGTAAGTCCAGTGTTAGATTCCAATGCTTCAATTCAGGTTTACTGTATCCCTAGGACCTTCTTATTGACGATGAAACACAGAAATTGCATCCGAATTTAATACAAAAGGCTCAATGCTGACTTAAGTACAAGTGGACTGACACTCTAACTCTCTATGATTTGAACCTCTTCTGTGAGTCCAGTTTTAGTTTCTGATGCTTCACTTTAGGTTTACTGTATCCCTTGGACCTTCTTATTGACGATGAAACACAGAAATTGTATCCGAATTTAATACGAACCTCACAATGCCTACTTAAGTACATGAGGAATGACACTCTAACTTTCTATGATTGGAAACTCTCCCATGAGTCCAGTTTTAGATTCCGATGCTTCACTTCAGGTTTACTGTATTCCTTAGACGTTCTTATTGACGATAAAACACAGAAATTGCATCCGAATAAAATACAAAAGGCACAATGCCGACTTAAGTACAAGAAAACTGACACTCTAACTTTCTATGATTTGAACCTCTCCTGTGAGTTCAGTTTTAGATTCCGATGCTTCACTTCAGGTTTACTGTATCCTTTGGACCTTCTTATTGACGATGAAACGCAGAAATTGCATCCGAATTTAATACAAAAGGCACAATGCCGCCTTAAGTACAAGAGGACTGACACTCTAACTTTCGATGATTTGAACCTCTCCTGTGAGTCCAGTTTTAGATTCCGATGCTTCACTTCAGGTTTACTGTATCCCTTGGACCTTCTTATTGACGATGAAACACAGAAATTGCATCCTAATTTAATATAAAAGGCACAATGCCGCCTTAAGTACAAGAGGGCTGACACTCTAACTCTCTTTGACTTGAACCTCTCCTGTGAGTCCAGTGTTAGATTCCAATGCTGCAATTCAGGTTTACTGTATCCCTAGGACCTTCTTATTGACGATGAAACACAGAAATTGCATCCGAATTTAATACAAAAGGCACAATGCCGCCTTAAGTACAAGAGGACTGACACACCAACTTTCGATGATTTGAACCTCTCCTGTGAGTCCAGTTTTAGATTCCGATGCTTCACTTCAGGTTTACTGTATCCCTTGGACCTTCTTATTGACGATGAAACACAGATATTGCATCCGAATTTAATACAAAAGGCACAATGCCGACTTAAGTACAAGAGGACTGACACTCTAACTTTCTATGATTTGAACCTCTTCTGTGAGTCCAGTTTTAGTTTCTGATGCTTCACTTCAGGTTTACTGTATCCCATGGACCTTCTTATTGACGATGAAACACAGAAATTGCATCCGAATTTAATACGAAACTCACAATGCCTACTTAAGTACATGAGGAATGACACTCTAACTTTCGATGATTTGAACCTCTCCTGTGAGACCAGTTTCAGATTCCGATGCTTCACTTAAGGTTTACCCTATCCCTTGGACCTTCTTATTGCATCCGAATTTAATACAAAAGGCTCAATGCTGACTTAAGTACAAGTGGACTGACACTCTAACTCTCTATGATTTGAACCTCTCCTGTGAGTCCAGTTTTAGATTCCGATGCTTCACTTCAGGTTTGCTGTATCCCTTGGACCTTCTTATTGACGATGAAACACAGAAATTGCATCCGAATTTAATACAAAAGGCACAATGCCGACTTAAGTACAAGAGGAAAGACACTCTAACTTTCTATGATTTGAACCTCTTCTGTGAGTCCAGTTTTAGTTTCTGATGCTTCACTTCAGGTTTACTGTATCCCTTGGACCTTCTTATTAACGATGAAACACAGAAATTGCATCCGAATTTAATACCAATCTCACAATGCCTACTTAAGTACATGAGGAATGACACTCTAACTTTCTAAGATTTGAAACTCTCCCGTGAGTCCAGTTTTAGATTCCGATGCTTCACTTCAGGTTTACTGTATCCCTTAGACGTTCTTATTGACGATAAAACACAGAAATTGCATCCGAATAAAATACAAAAGGCACAATGCCGACATAAGTACAAGAGAACTGACACTCTAACTTTCTATGATTTGAACCTCTCCTGTGAGTTCAGTTTTAGATTCCGATGCTTCACTAAAGGTTTACTGTATCCCTTGGACCTTCCTATTGACGATGAAACACAGAAATTGCATCCTAATTTAATATAAAAGGCACAATGCCGACTTAAGTACAAGAATACTGACACTCTAACTCTCTTTGATTTGAACCTCTCCTGTGAGTCCAGTGTTAGATTCCAATGCTTCAATTCAGGTTTACTGTATCACTAGGAGCTTCTTATTGACGATGAAACACAGAAATTGCATCCGAATTTAATACAATAGGCACAATGCCGCCTTAAGTACAAGAGGACTGACACTCTAACTTTCGATGATTTGAAACTCTCCTGTGAGTCCGATTTTAGATTCCGATGCTTCACTTCAGGTTTACTGTATCTCTTGGACCTTCTTATTGACGATGAAACACAGAAATTGCATCCGAATTTAAAACAAAAGGCACAATGCCGACTTAAGTACAAGTGGGCTGACACCCTAACTTTCGATGATTTGAACCTCTCCTGTGAGTCCAGTTTTAGATTCCGATGCTTCACTTCAGGTTTAATGTATCCCTTGGACCTTCGTTTTGACGATGAAACACAGAAATTACATCCGAATTTAATACAAAAGGCACAATGCTGACTTAAGTACAAGAGGACTGACACTCAAATTTTCTATGATTTGAACCTCTCCTGTGAGTTCAGTTTTACATTCCGATGCTTCACTTCAGGTTTACTGCATCCCTTGGACTCTCTTATTGACGATGAAACACAGAAATTGCATCCATATTCAGTACAAAAGGCACAATGCCGACTTAAGTACGAGAGGACTGACCTCTAAATGTCGATTATTTGAGCCTCTCCTGTGGGTCCAGTTTTAGATTCCGATGCTTCACTTAAGGTTTACTGTATCCCTTGGACCTTCTTATTGACGATGAAACACAGAAATTGCATCCGAATTTAATGAAAATGGCACAATGCCGACTTAAGTACAAGAGGACTGACACTCTAACTTTCGATGATTGAAACCTCTCCTGCGAGTCCAGTTTTAGATTCCGATGCTTCACTTCAGGTTTACTGTATCCCTTGGACCTTCTTATTGACGATGAAACACAGAAATTGCATCCGAATTTAATACAAAAGGCACAATGCCGACTTAAGTACAAGAGGACTGACACCCTAATTTTGGATGGTTTGAACCTCTCTTGTGAGTCCAGTTTTAGATTCCGATGCTTCACTTCAGGTTTACTGTATCCCTTGGACCTTCTTATTGACGATGAAACACAGAAATTGCATCCCAATTTAATACAAAAGGCACAATGCCTACTTAAGTACTAGTGGACTGACACTCTAACATTCTATGATTTCAAACTCTCCTGTAAGTCCAGTTTTAGATTCCGATGCTTCACTTCAGGTTTACTGTATCGCTTGGACCTTCTTATTGACGATGAAACACAGAAATTGCATCCGAATTTAATACAAAAGGCACAATGCCGACTTAAGTTTAAGAGGATTGACACTCTAACATTATATGATTTGAACCTCTCCTGTGAGTCCAGTTTGAGTTTCCGATGCTTCACTTCAGGTTTACTGTATCCCTTGGACCTTCATATTGACAATGAAACAAAGAAATTGCATCCGAATTTAATACAAAAGATACAATGCCGACTTAAGTACAAGAGGACCGACACTCTAACTTTCTATGATTTGAACCTCTGCTGTGAGTCCAGTTTTAGATTCTGATGCTTCACTTCAGGTTTACTGTATCCCTTGGACCTTCTTATTGACGATGAAGCACAGATATTGCATCCGAATTTAATACGAAAAGTACAATGCCGACTTAAGTACAAGAGGAATGACACTCTAACTTTCTATGGTTTGAATCTCTCCTGTGAGTCCAGTTTTAGATTCCGATGCTTCACTTCAGGTTTACTGTATCCCTTGGACGTTCTTATTCACGATGAAACACAGAAATTGCATCCGACTAAAATACAAAAGGCGCAATGCCGACTTAAGTACAAGAGGACTGACACTCTAACTTTCTATGATTTGAACCTCTCCTGTGAGTTCAGTTTTAGATTCCGATTCTTCACTTCAGGTTTACTGTATCCCTTGAACCTTCTTATTGACGATGAAACACAGAAATTGCATCCATATTTAATACAAAAGGCACAATGCCGACATAAGTACAAGAGGACTGACACTCTAACTTTCTATGATTTGAACTACTCCTGTGAGTCCAGTTCTAGATTCTGATGCTTCACTTCAGGTTTACTGTATCCCTTGGACCTTCTTATTGACGGTGAAGCACTGAAATTGCATACAAATTTAATACAAAAGGCACAATGCCGACTTAAGTACAAGAGGACTGACACTCTAATTTTTTATGATTTGAACCTCTCCTGAGAGTCCAGTTTTTGATTCCGATGCTTCACTTCAGGTTTACTGTATCCCTTGGACCTTCTTATTAACGATGAAACACAGAAATTATATCCGAATTTAATACGAAATGCAAAATGCCGACTTAAGTACAAGAGGACTGACACTCTAACTTTCTATGATTTGAACCTCTTCCGTGGGTCCAGTTTTAGATTCCGATGCTTCACTTTAGGTTTACTGTAACCCTTGGAATTTCTTATTGCCGGTGAAACACAGAAATTGCATCCGAATTTAATACAAAAGGCACAAAGCCGACTTAAGTACAAGAGGACTGACACTCTAACTTTCTACGATTTGAACCTCTCCTGTGAGTGCAGTTTTAGATTTCGATGCTTCACTTCAGGTTTACTGTATCCCTTGGACCATCTTATTGACGATGAAACACAGAAATTGCATCCGAATTTAATACAAAAGGCACAATGCCGACTTAAGTACAAGAGGACTGAAACTCTAACATTCTACGATTTGAACCTCTCCTGTGAGTGCAGTTTTAGATTTCGATGCTTGACTTCAGGTTTACTGTAACGCTTGGACCTTGATATTGACGATGACACACAGAAATTGCATCTGAATTTAATACAAAAGGCACAATGCCGACTTAAGTACAAGAGGACTGACACTCTAACTCTCTATTATTGGAACCTCTCCTGTGAGTCCAGTTTTAGATTCCGATGCTTCACTTAAGGTTTACTGTATCCCTTGGACCTATTTATTGACGATGAAACACAGAAATTGCATCCGAATTTAATTCAAAATGCACAATGCCGACTTAAGTACAAGAGGACTGACACTCTAACTCTCTATGATTTGAACCTCTACTGTGAGTACTGTTTTAGATTCCGATGCTTCACTTCAGGTTTACTGTATCCCTTGGACCTTCTTATTGACGATGAAACAAGAGAAATTGAATCTGAATTTAATACAAAATGCACAATGCCGACTTAAGTACAAGTGGACTGACACTCTAACTTTCTATGATTTGAGCCTCCCCTGTGAGTCCAGTTTTAGATTCTGATGCTTTACTTCAGGTTTACTGTATCCCTTGGACATTCTTATTGACGATGAAACACAGAAATTGCATCCGAATGTAATACAAAAGGCACAATGCCTACTTAAGTACAAGAGGACTGACACTCTAACTTTCTATGATTTGAACCTCTTCTGTGAGTCCAGTTTTAGATTCTGATGCTTCACTTCAGGTTTACTGTATCCCTTGGACCTTCTTATTGACGATGAAACACAGAAATTGCATCCGAATTTAATACGTAAAGTACAATGCCGACTTAAGTACAATAGGAATGACACTCTAACTTTCTATGGTTTGAATCTCTCCTGTGAGTCCAGTTTTAGATTCCGATGCTTCACTTCAGGTTTACTGTAACCCTTGGACATTCTTATTGCCGGTGAAATACAGAAATTGCATCCGAATTTAATACAAACGGCACAATGCCGACTTAAGTACAAGAGGACTGACACTCTAACTTTCTACGATTTGAACCTCTCCTGTGAGTGCAGTTTTAGATTTCGATGCTTGACTTCAGGTTTTCTGTATACCTTGGACCTTCTTATTGACGATGAAACACAGAAATTGCATCCGCATTTAATACAAAACGCACAATGCCGACTTAAGTACAAGTGGACTGACACTCTAACTCCCTATGATTGGAACCTCTCCTGTGAGTCCAGTTTTAGATTCCCATGCTTCACTTCACTTTTACTGTATCCCTTGGACCTTCTTATTGACGATGAAACACAGAAATTGCATCCGAATTTAATACAAAAGGCACAATGCTGACTTAAGTACAAGAGGACTGACACAATAACATTCTACGATTTGAACCTATCCTGTGAGTGCAGTTTTAGATTTCGATGCTTGACTTCAGGTTTACTGTAACCCTTGGACCTTGATATTGACGATGACACACAGAAATTGCATCCGAATTTAATACAAAAGACACAATGCCGACTTAACTTTTTATGATTTGAACCTCTCCTGTGAGTCCACATTTAGATTCCGATGCTTCACTTCAGGTTTACTGTATCCTTTGGACCTTCTTATTGACGATGAAACACAGAAATTGCATCCGAATTTAATACAAAAGGACTGACACTCTAACTCTCTACCATTTGCACCTCTCCTATGAGTCCACTTTTAGATTCCGATACTTCACTTCAGGTTTACTATATCCCTTGGACCTTGTTATTGACGATGAAACACAGAAATTTCATCCGAATTTAATACAAAAGGCACAATGCCGACTTAAGTACAAGAGGACTGACACCTTAAGTTACTATGATTTGAACGTCTCCTGTGAGGCCAGTTTTAGATTCCGATGCTTCACTTCAGGTTTACTGTATCTCTTGGACCTTCTTATTCACGATGAAACACAGAAATTGCATCCGAATTTAATACAAAAGGACTGACACTCTAACTCTCTACGATTTGAACCTCTCCTGTGAGTCCAGTTTTATGTTCCGATGCTTCACTTTAGGTTCACTGTATCCCTTGGACCTTCTTATTGACGATGAAACACAGAAATTGCATCCGAATTTAATACAAAAGGCAGAATACCGACTTAAGTACAAGAGGACTGACACTCTAACTCTCTATGATTTGAACCTCTCCTGTGAGTCATGTTTTTGATTCCGCTGCTACACTTCAGGTTTACTGTATCCCTTGGACCTTCTTATTGACGATGAAACTCAGCAATTGCATCCGAATTTAATACAAAAGCCACAATGCTGATTTAAGTAGAAGCGGACTGACACTCTAACTCTCTATGATTTGAACCTCTCCTGTGAGTCCAGTTTTAGATTCCGATGCTTCAATTCAGGTTTACTGTATCCTTTGGACCTTCTTATTGACTATGAAACACAGAAATCGGATCCGAATTAAATACAAAAGGCACAAAGCCGCCTTAAGTACAAGAGGACTGACATTCTAACTTTCGATGATTTGAACCACTCCTGTGACTCCAGTTTTAGATTCCGATGCTTCACTTCAGGTTTAGTGTATCCCTTGGACTTTCTTATTGACGATTAAACACAGAAATTGCATCCGAATTTAATACAAAAGGCACAATGCCGCCTTAAGTACAAAAGGACTGACACTCTAATGTTCGATGATTTGAACCTCTCCTGTGAGTCCAGTTTTAGATTCCGATGCTTCACTTCAGGTTTACTGTATCCCTTGGACCTTCTTATTGACGATGAAATACAGTTATTGCATCCAAATTCAATACAAAAGGCACAATGTCGACTTAAGTACGAGTGGACTGACACTCTATATTTCGATTATTTGAACCTCTCCTGTGAGTCCAGTTTTAGATTCCGATGCTTCACTTCAGGTTTACTGTATCCCTTGGACCTGCTTATTGACGATGAAACATAGAAATTGCAACCAAATTTAATACAAAAGGCACAATGAAGACTTAATTACAAGAGGACTGACACTCTAACATTCTATGATTTAAACCTATCCTGTGAGTCCTGTTTTAGACTCCGATGCTTCACTTCAGGTTTACTGTATCCCTTGGACCATCTTATTGACGGCGAAACACAGAAATTGCATCCGAATTTTATACAAAAGGCACAATGCCGACTTTAGTACAACAGGACTGACACTCTAACTTACGATGATTTGAACCTCTCCTGTGAGTCCAGTTTCAGATTCCGATGCTTCACTTAAGGTTTACTGTATCCCTTGGACCTTCGTATTGCATCCGAATTTAATACAAAAGGCACAATGCCGACTTAAGTACAAGAGGACTGACACTCTAACTTTCTATGATTTGAACCACTTCTGTGAGTCCAGTTTTAGATTCTGATGCTTCACTTCAGGTTTCTGTATCCCTTGGACATTCTTATTGACGATGAAACACAGAAATTTCATCCGAATTTAACACAAAAGGCAAAATGCCGACTTAACTTTTTATGATTTGAAACTCTCCTCTGAGTCCACTTTTAGATTTCGATGCTTCACTTCAGGTTTACTGTATCCTTTGGACCTTCTTATTGACGATGAAACACAGAAATGCATCCGAATATAATACAAAAGGACTGACACTCTAACTCTCTACGATTTGAACGTCTCCTGTGAGTCCAGTTTTATCTTCCGATGCTTCACTTTAGATTCACTGTATCCCTTGGACCTTCTTATTGACGATGAAACACAGAAATTTCATCCGAATTTAATACAAAAGGCAGAATACCGACTAAAGTACAAGAGGACTGACACTGTAACTCCCTATGGCTTGAACCTCTCCTGTGAGTCATGTTTTTGATTCCGCTGCTTCACTTCAGGTTTAATGTATCCCTTGGACCTTCTTATTGATGATGAAACACAGCAATTGCATCCGAATTTAATACAAAAGGCAGAATGCTGACTTACGTACAAGTGGACTGACACTCTAACACTCTATGATTTGAACCTCTCCTGTGAGTCCAGTTGTAGTTTCCGATGCTTCACTTCAGGTTTACTGTATCCCTTAGACCTTCTTATTGACGATGAAACACAGAAATTGCATCCGAATTTAATGAAAATGGCACAATGCCGACTTAAGTACAAGAGGACTGTCACTCTAACTTTCGATGATTTAAACCTCTCCTGTGAGTCCAGTTTTAGATTCTGATGCATCACTTCAGGTTTACTGTATCCTTTGGACCTTCTTATTGACGATGAAACTCAGAAATTGCATCCGAATTTAATACAAAAGGCACAAAGCCGACTTAAGTACAAGAGGACTGACACTCTAACTCTCTATGATTTGAACCTCTACTGTGAGTACAGTTTTAGATTCCGATGCTTCACTTCTTGTTTACTGTATCCCTTGGACCTTCTTATTGACGATGAAACACAGAAATTGCATCCGAATTTAATACAAAATGCTCAATGCCGACTTAAGTACAAGAGGACTGACACTCTAACTTTCTATGATTTGAACCTCCCCTGTGAGTCCAGTTTTAGATTCTGTTGCTTCAATTCAGGTTTACTGTATCCCTTGGACATTCTTATTGACGGTGAAACACAGAAATTGCATCCGAATTTAATACCAAAGGCACAATGCCGACTTAACTTTATATGATTTGAACCTCTCCTGTGAGTCCACTTTGAGATTCCGATGCTTCACTTCAGGTTTACTGTATCCCTTGGACCTTCTTATTGACGATGAAACACAGAAATTGCATCCGAATTTAATACAAAAGGACTGACACTCTAACTCTCTACGATTTGAACCTCTCCTGTGAGTCCAGTTTTATCTTCCGATGCTTCACTTTAGGTTCACTGTATCCCTTGGACCTTCTTATTGACGATGAAACACAGAAATTTCATCCGAATTTAATACAAAAGGCAGAATACCGACTTAAGTACAAGAGGACTGACACTGTAACTCTCTATGGTTTGAACCTCTCCTGTGAGTCATGTTTTTGATTCCGCTGCTTTACTTCAGGTTTACTGTATCCCTTGGACCTTCTTATTGATGTTGAAACACAGCAATGGCATCCGAATTTAATACAAAAGGCAGAATGCTGACTTACGTACAAGTGGAGTGACACTCTAACTCTCTATGATTTCAACCTCTCCTGTGAGTCCAGTTTTAGATTCCGATGCTTCACTTCAGGTTTACTGTATCCCTTAGACCTTCTTATTGACGATGAAACACAGAAATTGCATCCGAATTTAATGAAAATGGCACAATGCCGACTTAAGTACAAGAGGACTGACACTCTAACTTTCGATGATGTAAACCTCTCCTGTGTGTCCAGTTTTAAATTCCGATGCTTCACTTCAGGTCTACTGTATCCCTTGGACCTTCTTATTGACGATGAAACACAGAAATTGCATCCGAATTTAATACAAATGGCACAATGCCGACTTAAGTACAAGAGGACTGACACCCTAACTTTCGATGATTTGAACTTCTCCTGTGAGTCCAGTGTTAGATTCCGATGCTTCACTTCAGGTTTACTGTATCCCTTGGAACTTCTTATTGACGATGAAACACAGAAATTGCATCCAAATTTAATACAAAAGGCACAATGCCGGCTTAAGTACAAGTGGACTGACACTCTAACTTTCTAAGATTTCAACCTCTCCTGTAAGTCCAGTTTTAGATTCCGATGCTTCACTTCAGGTTTACTGTATCGCTTGGACCTTCTTATTGACGATGAATCACAGAAATTGCATCCGAATTTAATACAAAAGGCACAATGCCGACTTAAGTACAAGAGGACTGACACTCTAACTTTATATGACTTGAACCTCTCCTGTGAGTCCAGTTTTAGATTCTGATGCTTCACTTCAGGTTTACTGTATCCCTTGGACCTTCTTATTGACGATGAAACACAGAAATTGCATCCGAATTTAATACGAAAGGCACAATGCCGACTTAAGTACAAGAGGAATGACACTCTAACTTTCTATGGTTTGAATCTCTCCTGTGAGTCCAGTTTTAGATTCCGATGCTTCACTTCAGGTTTACTGTATCCCTTGGACGTTCTTATTCACGATGAAACACAGAAATTGCAACCGAATAAAATACAAAAGGCACAATGCCGACATAAGTACAAGAGGACTGACACTCTAACTTTCTATGATTTGAACCTCTCCTGTGAGTTCAGTTTTAGAATCCGATTCTTCACTTCAGGTTTACTGTATCCCTTGGACCTTCTTATTGACGATGAAACACAGAAATTGCATCCGTATTTAATGCAAAAGGCACAACGCCGACATAAGTATAAGAGGACTAACACTCTAACTTTCTATGATTTGAACCTCTCCTGAGAGTCCAGTTTTTGATTCCGATGCTTCACTACAGGTTTACTATATCCCTTGGACCTTCTTATTAACGATGAAACACATAAATAGCATCCGAATTTAATACAAAATGCACAATGCCGACTTAAGTACAAGAGGACTGACACTCTAACTTTCTATGATTTGAACCTCTCCTGTGAGTGCAGTTTTACATTTCGACGCTTGACTTCAGGTTTACTGTAACACTTGGACCTTCTCATTGACGATGAAACACAGAAATTGCATCCGAATTTAATACAAAAAGCACAATGCCGACTTAAGTACAAGAGGACTGACACTGTAACTCTCAATTATTGGAACTTCTCCTGTGAGTCCAGTTTTAGATTCCGATGCTTCACTTCACGTTTACTGTATCCCTTGGACCTTGTTATTGACGATGAAACACAGAAATTGCATCCGAATTTAATACAAAAGGCACAATGCCGACTTAAGTACAAGAGGACGGACACTCTAACATTCTACGATTTGAACCTCTCCTGTCAGTGCAGTTTTAGATTTCGATGTTTGACTTCAGGTTTACTGTAACCCTTGGACCTTCATATTGACGATGAAACACAGAAATTGCATCCGAATGTAATACAAAATTCACAATACCGACTGAAGTACAAGAGGACTGACACTCTAACTTTCGATGATTTGAACCACTCCTGTGAGTGCAGTTTTAGATTCCGATGCTTCAATTCAGATTTACTGTATCCCTTGGACCATCTTATTGAAGATGAAACACAGCAATTGCATTCGAATTTAATACAAAAGGCAGAATGCTGACTTACGTACAAGTGGACTGACACTCTAACTCTCTATGATTTGAACCTCTCCTGTGAGTCCAGTTTTAGATTCCGATGCTTCACTTCGGGTTTACTGTATCCCTTAGACCTTCTTATAGACGATGAAACACAGAAATTGCATCCGAATTTAATGAAAATGGCACAATGCCGACTTAAGTACAAGAGGACTGACACTCTAACTTTCGATGATTTAAACCTCTCCTGTGAGTCCAGTTTTAGATTCCGATGCTTCACTTCAGGTTTACTGTATCCCTTGGACCTTCTTATTGACGATGAAACACAGAAATTGCATCCGAATTTAATACAAAAGGCACAATGCCGACATGAGTACTAGAGGACTGACACCCTAACTTTCGATGATTTGAACCTCTCCTGTGGGTCCAGTTTTAGATTCCGATGCTTCACTTCAGGTTTACTGTATCCCTTGGACCCTCTTATTGACGATGAAACACAGAAATTGCATCCAAATTTAATACAAAAGGCACAATGCCGGCTTAAGTACAAGTGGACTGACACTCTAACTTTCTATGATTTCAACCTCTCCTGTAAGTCCAGTTTTAGATTCCGATGCTTCACTTCAGGTTTACTGTATCGCTTGGACCTTCTTATTGACGATGAATCACAGAAATTGCATCCGAATTTAATACAAAAGGCACAATGCCGACTTAAGTACAAGAGGACTGACACTCTAACTTTATATGACTTGAACCTCTCCTGTGAGTCCAGTTTTAGATTCTGATGCTTCACTTCAGGTTTACTGTATCCCTTGGACCTTCTTATTGACGATGAAACACAGAAATTGCATCCGTATTTAATACAAAAGGCACAACGCCGACTAAAGTACAAGAGGACTGACACTCTAACTCTCTATGATTTGAACCTCTTCCGTGGGTCCAGTTTTAGATTCTGATGCTTCACTACAGGTTTACTGTAACCCTTGGACATTCTTATTGACGGTGAAACACAGAAATTGCATCCGAATTTAATACAAAAGGCACAATGCCGACTTAAGTACAAGAGGACTGACACTCTAACATTCTACGATTTGAACCTCTCCTGTCAGTGCAGTTTTAGATTTCGATGCTTGACTTCAGGTTTACTGTAACCCTTGGACCTTCATATTGACGATGAAACACAGAAATTGCATCCGAATGTAATACAAAATTCACAATATGGACTTAAGTACAAGAGGACTGACACTCTAACTTTCGATGATTTGAACCACTCCTGTGAGTGCAGTTTTAGATTCCGATGCTTCACTTCAGATTTACTGTTTACCTTGGACCTTCTTATTGAAGATGAAACACAGCAATTGCATTCGAATTTAATACAAAAGGCAGAATGCTGACTTACGTACAAGTGGACTGACACTCTAACTCTCTGTGATTTGAACCACTCCTGTGAGTCCAGTTTTAGATTCCGATGCTTCACTTCGGGTTTACTGTATCCCTTAGACCTTCTTATAGACGATGAAACACAGAAATTGCATCCGAATTTAATGAAAATGGCACAATGCCGACTTAAGTACAAGAGGACTGACACTCTATCTTTCGATGATTTAAACCTCTCCTGTGAGTCCAGTTTTAGATTCCGATGCTTCACTTCAGGTTTACTGTATCCCTTGGACCTTCTTATTGACGATGAAACACGATTTGAACCTCTCCTGTGAGTCCAGTTTTATCTTCCGATGCTTCACTTTAGGTTCACTGTATCCCTGGGACCTTCTTATTGACGATGAAACACTGAAATTTCATCCGAATTTAATACAAAAGGCAGAATACCGACTTAAGTACAAGAGTACTGACACTGTAACTCTCTATGGTTTGAACCTCTCCTGTGAGTCATGTTTTTGATTCCGCTGCTTCACTTCAGGTTTACTGTATCCCTTGGACCTTCTTATTGATGATGAAACACAGCAATTGCATCCGAATTTAATACAAAAGACAGAATGCTGACTTACGTACAAGTGGAGTGACACTCTAACACTCTATGATTTCAACCTCTCCTGTGAGTCCAGTTTTAGATTCCGATGCTTCACTTCAGGTTTACTGTATCCCTTAGACCTTCTTATAGACGATGAAACACAGAAATTGCATCCGAATTTAATGAAAATGGCACAATGCCGACTTAAGTACAAGAGGACTGACACTCTATCTTTCGATGATTTAAACCTCTCCTGTGAGTCCAGTTTTAGATTCCGATGCTTCACTTCAGGTTTACTGTATCCCTTGGACCTTCTTATTGACGATGAAACACAGAAATTGCATCCGAATTTAATACAAAAGGCACAACGCCGACATAAGTACAAGAGGACTGACACCCTAACTTTCGATGATTTGAACCTCTCCTGTGGGTCCAGTTTTAGATTCCGATGCTTCACTTCAGGTTTACTGTATCCCTTGGACCTTCTTATTGACGATGAAACACAGAAATTGCATCCAAATTTAATACAAAAGGCACAAAGCCGCCTTAAGTACAAGAGGACTGACATTCTAACTTTCGATGATTTGAACCACTCCTGTGACTCCAGTTTTAGATTCCGATGCTTCACTTCAGGTTTAGTGTATCCCTTGGACTTTCTTATTGACGATTAAACACAGAAATTGCATCCGAATTTAATACAAAAGGCACAATGCCGCCTTAAGTACAAAAGGACTGACACTCTAATGTTCGATGATTTGAACCTCTCCTGTGAGTCCAGTTTTAGATTCCGATGCTTCACTTCAGGTTTACTGTATCCCTTGGACCTTCTTATTGACGATGAAATACAGTTATTGCATCCAAATTCAATACAAAAGGCACAATGTCGACTTAAGTACGAGTGGACTGACACTCTATATTTCGATTATTTGAACCTCTCCTGTGAGTCCAGTTTTAGATTCCGATGCTTCACTTCAGGTTTACTGTATCCCTTGGACCTGCTTATTGACGATGAAACATAGAAATTGCAACCAAATTTAATACAAAAGGCACAATGAAGACTTAATTACAAGAGGACTGACACTCTAACATTCTATGATTTAAACCTATCCTGTGAGTCCTGTTTTAGACTCCGATGCTTCACTTCAGGTTTACTGTATCCCTTGGACCATCTTATTGACGGCGAAACACAGAAATTGCATCCGAATTTTATACAAAAGGCACAATGCCGACTTTAGTACAACAGGACTGACACTCTAACTTACGATGATTTGAACCTCTCCTGTGAGTCCAGTTTCAGATTCCGATGCTTCACTTAAGGTTTACTGTATCCCTTGGACCTTCGTATTGCATCCGAATTTAATACAAAAGGCACAATGCCGACTTAAGTACAAGAGGACTGACACTCTAACTTTCTATGATTTGAACCACTTCTGTGAGTCCAGTTTTAGATTCTGATGCTTCACTTCAGGTTTCTGTATCCCTTGGACATTCTTATTGACGATGAAACACAGAAATTTCATCCGAATTTAACACAAAAGGCAAAATGCCGACTTAACTTTTTATGATTTGAAACTCTCCTCTGAGTCCACTTTTAGATTTCGATGCTTCACTTCAGGTTTACTGTATCCTTTGGACCTTCTTATTGACGATGAAACACAGAAATTGCATCCGAATATAATACAAAAGGACTGACACTCTAACTCTCTACGATTTGAACGTCTCCTGTGAGTCCAGTTTTATCTTCCGATGCTTCACTTTAGATTCACTGTATCCCTTGGACCTTCTTATTGACGATGAAACACAGAAATTTCATCCGAATTTAATACAAAAGGCAGAATACCGACTAAAGTACAAGAGGACTGACACTGTAACTCCCTATGGCTTGAACCTCTCCTGTGAGTCATGTTTTTGATTCCGCTGCTTCACTTCAGGTTTAATGTATCCCTTGGACCTTCTTATTGATGATGAAACACAGCAATTGCATCCGAATTTAATACAAAAGGCAGAATGCTGACTTACGTACAAGTGGACTGACACTCTAACACTCTATGATTTGAACCTCTCCTGTGAGTCCAGTTGTAGTTTCCGATGCTTCACTTCAGGTTTACTGTATCCCTTAGACCTTCTTATTGACGATGAAACACAGAAATTGCATCCGAATTTAATGAAAATGGCACAATGCCGACTTAAGTACAAGAGGACTGTCACTCTAACTTTCGATGATTTAAACCTCTCCTGTGAGTCCAGTTTTAGATTCTGATGCATCACTTCAGGTTTACTGTATCCTTTGGACCTTCTTATTGACGATGAAACTCAGAAATTGCATCCGAATTTAATACAAAAGGCACAAAGCCGACTTAAGTACAAGAGGACTGACACTCTAACTCTCTATGATTTGAACCTCTACTGTGAGTACAGTTTTAGATTCCGATGCTTCACTTCTTGTTTACTGTATCCCTTGGACCTTCTTATTGACGATGAAACACAGAAATTGCATCCGAATTTAATACAAAATGCTCAATGCCGACTTAAGTACAAGAGGACTGACACTCTAACTTTCTATGATTTGAACCTCCCCTGTGAGTCCAGTTTTAGATTCTGTTGCTTCAATTCAGGTTTACTGTATCCCTTGGACATTCTTATTGACGGTGAAACACAGAAATTGCATCCGAATTTAATACCAAAGGCACAATGCCGACTTAACTTTATATGATTTGAACCTCTCCTGTGAGTCCACTTTGAGATTCCGATGCTTCACTTCAGGTTTACTGTATCCCTTGGACCTTCTTATTGACGATGAAACACAGAAATTGCATCCGAATTTAATACAAAAGGACTGACACTCTAACTCTCTACGATTTGAACCTCTCCTGTGAGTCCAGTTTTATCTTCCGATGCTTCACTTTAGGTTCACTGTATCCCTTGGACCTTCTTATTGACGATGAAACACAGAAATTTCATCCGAATTTAATACAAAAGGCAGAATACCGACTTAAGTACAAGAGGACTGACACTGTAACTCTCTATGGTTTGAACCTCTCCTGTGAGTCATGTTTTTGATTCCGCTGCTTTACTTCAGGTTTACTGTATCCCTTGGACCTTCTTATTGATGTTGAAACACAGCAATGGCATCCGAATTTAATACAAAAGGCAGAATGCTGACTTACGTACAAGTGGAGTGACACTCTAACTCTCTATGATTTCAACCTCTCCTGTGAGTCCAGTTTTAGATTCCGATGCTTCACTTCAGGTTTACTGTATCCCTTAGACCTTCTTATTGACGATGAAACACAGAAATTGCATCCGAATTTAATACAAATGGCACAATGCCGACTTAAGTACAAGAGGACTGACACCCTAACTTTCGATGATTTGAACTTCTCCTGTGAGTCCAGTGTTAGATTCCGATGCTTCACTTCAGGTTTACTGTATCCCTTGGACCTTCTTATTGACGATGAAACACAGAAATTGCATCCAAATTTAATACAAAAGGCACAATGCCGGCTTAAGTACAAGTGGACTGACACTCTAACTTTCTAAGATTTCAACCTCTCCTGTAAGTCCAGTTTTAGATTCCGATGCTTCACTTCAGGTTTACTGTATCGCTTGGACCTTCTTATTGACGATGAATCACAGAAATTGCATCCGAATTTAATACAAAAGGCACAATGCCGACTTAAGTACAAGAGGACTGACACTCTAACTTTATATGACTTGAACCTCTCCTGTGAGTCCAGTTTTAGATTCTGATGCTTCACTTCAGGTTTACTGTATCCCTTGGACCTTCTTATTGACGATGAAACACAGAAATTGCATCCGAATTTAATACGAAAGGCACAATGCCGACTTAAGTACAAGAGGAATGACACTCTAACTTTCTATGGTTTGAATCTCTCCTGTGAGTCCAGTTTTAGATTCCGATGCTTCACTTCAGGTTTACTGTATCCCTTGGACGTTCTTATTCTCGATGAAACACAGAAATTGCAACCGAATAAAATACAAAAGGCACAATGCCGACATAAGTACAAGAGGACTGACACTCTAACTTTCTATGATTTGAACCTCTCCTGTGAGTTCAGTTTTAGAATCCGATTCTTCACTTCAGGTTTACTGTATCCCTTGGACCTTCTTATTGACGATGAAACACAGAAATTGCATCCGTATTTAATGCAAAAGGCACAACGCCGACATAAGTATAAGAGGACTAACACTCTAACTTTCTATGATTTGAACCTCTCCTGAGAGTCCAGTTTTTGATTCCGATGCTTCACTACAGGTTTACTATATCCCTTGGGCCTTCTTATTAACGATGAAACACATAAATAGCATCCGAATTTAATACAAAATGCACAATGCCGACTTAAGTACAAGAGGACTGACACTCTAACTTTCTATGATTTGAACCTCTCCTGTGAGTGCAGTTTTACATTTCGACGCTTGACTTCAGGTTTACTGTAACACTTGGACCTTCTCATTGACGATGAAACACAGAAATTGCATCCGAATTTAATACAAAAAGCACAATGCCGACTTAAGTACAAGAGGACTGACACTGTAACTCTCAATTATTGGAACTTCTCCTGTGAGTCCAGTTTTAGATTCCGATGCTTCACTTCACGTTTACTGTATCCCTTGGACCTTGTTATTGACGATGAAACACAGAAATTGCATCCGAATTTAATACAAAAGGCACAATGCCGACTTAAGTACAAGAGGACGGACACTCTAACATTCTACGATTTGAACCTCTCCTGTCAGTGCAGTTTTAGATTTCGATGTTTGACTTCAGGTTTACTGTAACCCTTGGACCTTCATATTGACGATGAAACACAGAAATTGCATCCGAATGTAATACAAAATTCACAATACCGACTGAAGTACAAGAGGACTGACACTCTAACTTTCGATGATTTGAACCACTCCTGTGAGTGCAGTTTTAGATTCCGATGCTTCAATTCAGATTTACTGTATCCCTTGGACCATCTTATTGAAGATGAAACACAGCAATTGCATTCGAATTTAATACAAAAGGCAGAATGCTGACTTACGTACAAGTGGACTGACACTCTAACTCTCTATGATTTGAACCTCTCCTGTGAGTCCAGTTTTAGATTCCGATGCTTCACTTCGGGTTTACTGTATCCCTTAGACCTTCTTATAGACGATGAAACACAGAAATTGCATCCGAATTTAATGAAAATGGCACAATGCCGACTTAAGTACAAGAGGACTGACACTCTAACTTTCGATGATTTAAACCTCTCCTGTGAGTCCAGTTTTAGATTCCGATGCTTCACTTCAGGTTTACTGTATCCCTTGGACCTTCTTATTGACGATGAAACACAGAAATTGCATCCGAATTTAATACAAAAGGCACAATGCAGACATGAGTACTAGAGGACTGACACCCTAACTTTCGATGATTTGAACCTCTCCTGTGGGTCCAGTTTTAGATTCCGATGCTTCACTTCAGGTTTACTGTATCCCTTGGACCCTCTTATTGACGATGAAACACAGAAATTGCATCCAAATTTAATACAAAAGGCACAATGCCGGCTTAAGTACAAGTGGACTGACACTCTAACTTTCTATGATTTCAACCTCTCCTGTAAGTCCAGTTTTAGATTCCGATGCTTCACTTCAGGTTTACTGTATCGCTTGGACCTTCTTATTGACGATGAATCACAGAAATTGCATCCGAATTTAATACAAAAGGCACAATGCCGACTTAAGTACAAGAGGACTGACACTCTAACTTTATATGACTTGAACCTCTCCTGTGAGTCCAGTTTTAGATTCTGATGCTTCACTTCAGGTTTACTGTATCCCTTGGACCTTCTTATTGACGATGAAACACAGAAATTGCATCCGTATTTAATACAAAAGGCACAACGCCGACTAAAGTACAAGAGGACTGACACTCTAACTCTCTATGATTTGAACCTCTTCCGTGGGTCCAGTTTTAGATTCTGATGCTTCACTACAGGTTTACTGTAACCCTTGGACATTCTTATTGACGGTGAAACACAGAAATTGCATCCGAATTTAATACAAAAGGCACAATGCCGACTTAAGTACAAGAGGACTGACACTCTAACATTCTACGATTTGAACCTCTCCTGTCAGTGCAGTTTTAGATTTCGATGCTTGACTTCAGGTTTACTGTAACCCTTGGACCTTCATATTGACGATGAAACACAGAAATTGCATCCGAATGTAATACAAAATTCACAATATGGACTTAAGTACAAGAGGACTGACACTCTAACTTTCGATGATTTGAACCACTCCTGTGAGTGCAGTTTTAGATTCCGATGCTTCACTTCAGATTTACTGTATCCCTTGGACCTTCTTATTGAAGATGAAACACAGCAATTGCATTCGAATTTAATACAAAAGGCAGAATGCTGACTTACGTACAAGTGGACTGACACTCTAACTCTCTGTGATTTGAACCACTCCTGTGAGTCCAGTTTTAGATTCCGATGCTTCACTTCGGGTTTACTGTATCCCTTAGACCTTCTTATAGACGATGAAACACAGAAATTGCATCCGAATTTAATGAAAATGGCACAATGCCGACTTAAGTACAAGAGGACTGACACTCTATCTTTCGATGATTTAAACCTCTCCTGTGAGTCCAGTTTTAGATTCCGATGCTTCACTTCAGGTTTACTGTATCCCTTGGACCTTCTTATTGACGATGAAACACGATTTGAACCTCTCCTGTGAGTCCAGTTTTATCTTCCGATGCTTCACTTTAGGTTCACTGTATCCCTGGGACCTTCTTATTGACGATGAAACACTGAAATTTCATCCGAATTTAATACAAAAGGCAGAATACCGACTTAAGTACAAGAGTACTGACACTGTAACTCTCTATGGTTTGAACCTCTCCTGTGAGTCATGTTTTTGATTCCGCTGCTTCACTTCAGGTTTACTGTATCCCTTGGACCTTCTTATTGATGATGAAACACAGCAATTGCATCCGAATTTAATACAAAAGACAGAATGCTGACTTACGTACAAGTGGAGTGACACTCTAACACTCTATGATTTCAACCTCTCCTGTGAGTCCAGTTTTAGATTCCGATGCTTCACTTCAGGTTTACTGTATCCCTTAGACCTTCTTATAGACGATGAAACACAGAAATTGCATCCGAATTTAATGAAAATGGCACAATGCCGACTTAAGTACAAGAGGACTGACACTCTATCTTTCGATGATTTAAACCTCTCCTGTGAGTCCAGTTTTAGATTCCGATGCTTCACTTCAGGTTTACTGTATCCCTTGGACCTTCTTATTGACGATGAAACACAGAAATTGCATCCGAATTTAATACAAAAGGCACAATGCCGACATAAGTACTAGAGGACTGACACCCTAACTTTCGATGATTTGAACCTCTCCTGTGGGTCCAGTTTTAGATTCCGATGCTTCACTTCAGGTTTACTGTATCCCTTGGACCTTCTTATTGACGATGAAACACAGAAATTGCATCCAAATTTAATACAAAAGGCACAATGCCGACTTAAATACAAGTGGACTGACACTCTAACTTTCTATGATTTCAACCTCTCCTGTAAGTCCAGTTTTAGATTCCGATGCTTCACTTCAGGTTTACTCTATCGCTTTGAACTTGTTATTGACGATGAAACACAGAAATTGCATCCGAATTTAATACAAAAGGCACAATGCCGACTTAAGTACAGGAGGACTGACACTCTAACTTTATATGATTTGAACCTCTCCTGTGTGTCCAGTTTGAGATTCCGATGCTTCACTTCAGGTTTACTGTCTCCCTTGGACCTTCTTATTGACGATGAAACAAAGAAATTGCATCCGAATTTAATACAAAAGGCACAATGTCGACCTAAGTACAAGAGGACTGACACTCTAACTCTCTATGATTTGAACCTCTACTGTGAGTACAGTTTTAGATTCCGATGCTTCACTTCAGGTTTACTGTATCCCTTGGACCTTCTTATTGACGATGAAACACAGAAATTGCATCCGAATTTAATACAAAATGCTCAATGCCGACTTAAGTACAAGAGGACTGACACTCTAACTTTCTATGATTTGAACCTCCCCTGTGAGTCCAGTTTTAGATTCTGTTGCTTCAATTCAGGTTTACTGTATCCCTTGGACATTCTTATTGACGATGAAACACAGAAATTGCATCCGAATTTAATACAAAAGGCACAATGCCGACTTAACTTTATATGATTTGAACCTCTCCTGTGAGTCCACTTTGAGATTCCGATGCTTCACTTCAGGTTTACTGTATCCCTTGGACCTTCTTATTGACGATGAAGCACAGAAATTGCATCCGAATTTAATACAAAAGGACTGACACTCTAACTCTCTACGATTTGAACCTCTCCTGTGAGTCCAGTTTTATCTTCCGATGCTTCACTTTAGGTTCACTGCATCCCTGGGACCTTCTTATTGACGATGAAACACTGAAATTTCATCCGAATTTAATACAAAAGGCAGAATACCGACTTAAGTACAAGAGGACTGACACTGTAACTCTCTATGGTTTGAACCTGTCCCGTGAGTCATGTTTTTGATTCCGCTGCTTCACTTCAGGGTTACTGTATCCCTTGGACCTTCTTATTGATGATGAAACACAGCAATTGCATCCGAATTTAATACAAAAGGCAGAATGCTGACATACGTACAAGTGGAGTGACACTCTAACACTCTATGATTTCAACCTCTCCTGTGAGTCCAGTTTTAGATTCCGATGCTTCACTTCAGGTTTACTGTATCCCTTAGATCTTCTTATTGACGATGAAACACAGAAATTGCATCCGAATTTAATGAAAATGGCACAATGCCGACTTAAGTACAAGAGGACTGACACTCTAACTTTCGATGATTTAAACCTCTCCTGTGAGTCCAGTTTTAGATTCCGATGCTTCACTTCAGGTTTACTGTATCCGTTGGACCTTCTTATTGTCGATGACACACAGAAATTGCATCCGAATTTAATACAAAAGGCACAATGCCGACTTAAGTACAAGAGGACTGACACCCTAACTTTCGATGATTTGAACCTCTCCTGTAAGTCCAGTTTTAGATTCCGATGCTTCACTTCAGGTTTACTGTATCCCTTGGACCTTCTTATTGACGATGAAACACAGATATTGCATCCAAATTTAATACAAAAGGCACAATGCCGACTTAAGTACAAGTGGACTGACACTCTAACTTTCTATGATTTCAACCTCTCCTGTAAGTCCAGTTTTAGATTCCGATGCTTCACTTCAGGTTTACTGTATCGCTTGGACCTTCTTATTGACGATGAATCACAGAAATGGCATCCGAATTTAATACAAAAGGCACAATGCCGACTTAAGTACAAGAGGACTGACACTCTAACTTTATATGATTTGAACCTCTCCTGTGAGTCCAGTTTTAGATTCTGATGCTTCACTTCAGGTTTACTGTATCCCTAGGACCTTCTTATTGACGATGAAACACAGAAATTGCATCCGAATTTAATACGAAAGGCACAATGCCGACTTAAGCACAAATGGAATGACACTCTAACATTTCTATGGTTTGAATCTCTCCTGTGAGTCCAGTTTTAGATTCCGATGCTTCACTTCAGGTTTACTGTATCCCTTGGACGTTCTTATTCACGATGAAACACAGAAATTGCAACCGAATAAAATACAAAACGCACAATGCCGACATAAGTACAAGAGGACTGACACTCTAACTTTCTATGATTTGATCCTCTCCTGTGAGTTCAGTTTTAGAATCCGATTCTTCGCTTCAGGTTTACTGTATCCCTTGGACCTTCTTATTGACGATGAAACACAGAAATTGCATCCGTATTTAATACAAAAGGCACAACGCCGACATAATGTATAAGAGGACTGACACTCTAACTTTCTATGATTTGAACCATTCCTGTGAGTCCAGTTCTAGTTTCTGATGCTTCACTTCAGGTTTACTGTATCCCTTGGACCTTCTTATTGACGATGAAACACTGAAATTGCATCCAAATTTAATACAAAAGGCACAATTCCGACTTAAGTACAAGAGGACTGACACTCTATTTTCTATGATTTGAACCTCTCCTGAGAGTCCAGTTTTTGATTCCGATGCTTGACTACAGGTTTACTGTATCCCTTGGACCTTCTTATTAACGATGAAACACAGAAATAGCATCCGAATTTAATACAAAATGCTCAATGCCGACTTAAGTACAAGAGGACTGACACTCTAACTTTCTATGATTTGAACCTCTTCCGTGGGTCCAGTTTTAGATTCTGATGCTTCACTACAGGTTTACTGTAACCCTTGGACATTCTTATTGACGGTGGAAACACAGAAATTGCATCCGAATTTAATACAAAAGGCACAATGCCGACTTAAGTTCAAGAGGACTTGACACTCTAACTTTCTACGATTTGAACCTCTCCTGTGAGTGCAGTTTTAGATTTCGATGCTTGAACTTCAGGTTTACTGTAACACTTGGACCTTGTTATTGACGATGAAACACAGAAATTGCATCCGAATTTAATACAAAAGGCACAATGCCGACTTAAGTACAAGAGGACTGACACTGTAACTCTTTATTATTGGAACCTCTCCTGTGAGTCCAGTTTTAGATTCCGATGCTTCACTTCACGTTTACTGTATCCCTTGGACCTTGTTATTGACGATGAAACACAGAAATTGCATCCGAATTTAATACAAAAGGCACAATGCCGACTTAAGTACAAGAGGACTGACAGTCTAACTTTCGATGATTTGAACCACTCCTGTGAGTCCAGTTTTAGATTCCGATGCTTCACTTCAGATTTACTGTATCCCTTGGACCTTCTTATTGAAGATGAAACACAGCAATTGCATTCTAATTTGATACAAAATTCAGAATGCTGACTTACGTACAAGTGGACTGACACTCTAACCACTCTATGATTTGAACCTCTCCTGTGAGTCCAGTTTTAGATTCCGATGCTTCACTTCAGGTTTACTGTATCCCTTAGACCTTCTTATAGACGATGAAACACAGAAATTGCATCCGAATTAAATGAAAATGGCACAATGCCGACTTAAGTACAAGAGGACTGACACTCTAACTTTCGATGATTTAAACCTCTCCTGTGAGTCCAGTTTTAGATTCCGATGCTTCACTTCAGGTTTACTGTATCCCTTGGACCTTCTTATTGACGATGAAACACAGATATTGCATCCGAATTTAATACAAAAGGCACAATGCCGACTTAAGTACAAGAGGACTGACACCCTAACTTTCGATGAATTGAACCTCTCCTGTGAGTCCAGTGTTAGATTCCGATGCTTCACTTCAGGATTACTGTATCCCTTGGACCTTCTTATTGACGATGAAACACAGAAATTGCATCCAAATTAAATACAAAAGGCACAATGCCGACGTAAGTACAAGTGGATTGACACTCTA
Organism: Schistocerca americana; assembly: GCF_021461395.2. Lineage (NCBI taxonomy): Eukaryota > Metazoa > Arthropoda > Insecta > Orthoptera > Acrididae > Schistocerca > Schistocerca americana. Next base: position 547,384 of record NW_025725242.1, read on the forward strand.
ACTTTCTATGATTTCAACCTCTCCTGTAAGTCCAGTTTTAGATTCCGATGCTTCACTTCAGGTTTACTGTATCGCTTGGACCTTCTTATTGACGATGAGTCACAGAAATTGCATCCGAATTCAATACAAAAGGCACACTGCCGACTTAAGTACAAGAGGACTGACACTCTAACTTTATATGACTTGAACCTCTCCCGTGAGTCCAGTTTTAGATTCTGATGCTTCACTTCAGGTTTACTGTATCCCTTGGACCGTCTTATTGACGATGAAACACAGAAATTGCATCCGAATTTAATACGAAAGGCACAATGCCGACTTAAGTACAAGAGGAATGACACTCTAACTTTCTATGGTTTGAATCTCTCCTGTGAGTCCAGTTTTAGATTCCGATGCTTCACTTCAGGTTCACTGTATCCCTTGGACGTTCTTATTCACGATGAAACACAGAAATTGCAACCGAATAAAATACAAAAGGCACAATGCCAACATAAGTACAAGAGGACTGACACTCTAACTTTCTATGATTTGAACCTCTCCTGTGAGTTCAGTTTTAGAATCCGATTCTTCACTTCAGGTTTACTGTATCCCTTGGTCCTTCTTATTGACGATGAAACACAGAAATTGCATCCGTATTTAATACAAAAGGCACAACGCCGACATAAGTATAAGAGGACTGACACTTTAACTTTCTATGATTTGAACCATTCCTGTGAGTCCAGTTCTAGATTCTGATGCTTCACTTCAGGTTTACAGTATCCCTTGGACCTTCTTATTGACGATGGAAACACTGAAATTGCATCCAAATTTAATACAAAAGGCACAATTCCGACTTAAGTACAAGAGGACTGACACTCTAATTTTCTATGATTTGAACCTCTCCTGAGAGTCCAGTTTTTGATTCCGAGCTTCACTACAGGTTTACTGTATCCCTTGGACCTTCTTATTGACGATGAAACACAGAAATAGCATCCGAATTTAATACAAAATGCACAATGCCGACTTAAGTACAAGAGGACTGACACTGTAACTCTCTATTATTGGAACCTCTCCTGTGAGTCCAGTTTTAGATTCCGATGCTTCACTTCACGTTTACTGTATCCCTTGGACCTTGTTATTGACGATGAAACACAGAAATTGCATCCGAATTTAATACAAAAGGCACAATGCCGACTTAAGTACAAGAGGACTGACACTCTAACATTCTACGATTTGAACCTCTCCTGTCAGTGCAGTTTTAGATTTCGATGCTTGACTTCAGGTTTACTGTAACCCTTGGACCTTCATATTGACGATGAAACACAGAAATTGCATCCGAATGTAATACAAAATTCACAATACCGACTTAAGTACAAGAGGACTGACACTCTAACTTTCGATGATTTGAACCACTCCTGTGAGTGCAGTATTAGATTCCGATGCTTCACTTCAGATTTACTGTATCCCTTGGACCTTCTTATTGATGATGAAACACAGCAATTGCATTCGAATTTAATACAAAAGGCAGAATGCTGACTTACGTACAAGTTGACTGACACTCTAACTCTCTATGATTTGAACCTCTCCTGTGAGTCCAGCTTTAGATTCCGATGCTTCACTTCGGGTTTGCTGTATCCCTTAGACCTTCTTATAGACGATGAAACACAGAAATTGCATCCGAATTTAATGAAAATGGCACAATGCCGACTTAAGTACAAGAGGACTGACACTCTAACTTTCGATGATTTAAACCTCTCCTGTGAGTCCAGTTTTAGATTCCGATGCTTCACTTCAGGTTTACTGTATCCCTTGGACCTTCTTATTGACGATGAAACACAGAAATTGCATCCGAATTTAATACAAAAGGCACAATGCCGACATAAGTACAAGAGGACTGACACCCTTACTTTCGATGATTTGAACCTCTCCTGTGGGTCCAGTTTTAGATTCCGATGCTTCACTTCAGGTTTACTGTATCCCTTGGACCTTCTTATTGACGATGAAACACGGAAATTACATCCAAATTTAATACAAAAGGCACAATGCCGACTTAAGTACAAGTGGACTGACACTCTAACTTTCTATGATTTCAACCTCTCCTGTAAGTCCAGTTTTAGATTCCGATGCTTCACTTCAGGTTTACTCTATCGCTTGGACCTTCTTATTGACGATGAAACACAGAAATTGCTTCCGAATTTAATACAAAAGGCACAATGCCGACTTAAGTACAAGAGGACTGACACTCTAACTTTATATGATTTGAACCTCTCCTGTGTGTCCAGTCTGAGATTCCGATGCTTCACTTCAGGTTTACTGTCTCCCTTGGACCTTCTTATTGACGATGAAACAAAGAAATTGCATCCGAATTTAATACAAACGGCACAATGTCGACTTAAGTACAAGAGGACTGACACTCTAACTCTCTATGATTTGAACCTCTACTATGAGTACAGTTTTAGATTCCGATGCTTCACTTCAGGTTTACTGTATCCCTTGGACCTTCTTATTGACGATGAAACACAGAAATTGCATCCGAATTTAATACAAAATGCTCAATGCCGACTTAAGTACAAGAGGACTGACACTCTAACTTTCTATGATTTGAACCTCCCCTGTGAGTCCAGTTTTAGATTCTGTTGCTTCAATTCAGGTTTACTGTATCCCTTGGACATTCTTATTGACGATGAAACACAGAAATTGCATCCGAATTTAATACAAAAGGCACAATGCCGACTTAACTTTATATGATTTGAATTTCTCCTGTGAGTCCACTTTGAGATTCCGATGCTTCACTTCAGGTTTACTGTATCCCTTGGACCTTCTTATTGACGATGAAACACAGAAATTGCATCCGAATTTAATACAAAAGGACTGACACTCTAACTCTCTACGATTTGAACCTCTCCTGTGAGTCCAGTTTTATCTTCCGATGCTTCACTTTAGGTTCACTGTATCCCTGGGACTTTCTTATTGACGATGAAACACAGCAATTGCATCCGAATTTAATACAAAAGGCAGAATGCTGACTTACGTACAAGTGGAGTGACACTCTAACACTCTATGATTTCAACCTGTCCTGTGAGTCCAGATTTAGATTCCGATGCTTCACTTCAGGTTTACTGTATCCCTTAGACCTTCTTATTGACGATGAAACACAGAAATTGCATCCGAATTTAATGAAAATGGCACAATGCCGACTTAAGTACAAGAGGACTGACTCTCTAACTTTCGATGATTTAAACCTCTCCTGTGAGTCCAGTTTTAGATTCCGATGCTTCACTTCAGGTTTACTGTATCCCTTGGACGTTCTTATTCACGATGAAACACAGAAATTGCAACCGAATAAAATACAAAAGGCACAATGCCGACATAAGTACAAGAGGACTGACACTCTAACTTTCTGTGATTTGATCCTCTCCTGTGAGTTCAGTTTTAGAATCCGATTCTTCACTTCAGGTTTACTGTATCCCTTGGACCTTCTTATTGACGATGAAACACAGAAATTGCATCCGTATTTAATACAAAAGGCACAACGCCGACATAAGTATAAGAGGACTGACACTCTAACTGTCTATGATTTGCACCATTCCTGTGAGTCCAGTTCTAGATTCTGATGCTTCACTTCAGGTTTACTGTATCCCTTGGACCTTCTTATTGACGATGAAACACTGAAATTGCATCCAAATTTAATACAAAAGGGACAATTCCGACTTAAGTACAAGAGGACTGACACTCTAATTTTCAATGATTTGAACCTCTCCTGAGAGTCCAGTTTTTGATTCCGATGCTTGGCTACAGGTTTACTGTATCCCTTGGACCTTCTTATTAACGATGAAACACAGAAATAGCATCCGAATTTAATACAAAATGCACAATGCCGACTTAAGTACAAGAGGACTGACACTCTAACTTTCTATGACTTGAACCTCTTCCGTGGGTCCAGTTTTAGATTCTGATGCTTCACTACAGGTTTACTGTAACCCTTGGACATTCTTATTGACGGTGAAACACAGAAATCGCATCCGAATTTAATACAAAAGGCACAATGCCGACTTACGTACAAGAGGACTGACACTCTAACTTTCTACGATTTGAACCTCTCCTGTGAGTGCAGTTTTAGATTTCGATGCTTGACTTCAGGTTTACTGTAACACTTGGACCTTCTTATTGGCGATGAAACACAGAAATTGCATCCGAATTTAATACAAAAGGCACAATGCCGACTTAAGTACAAGAGGACTGACACTGTAACTCTCTATTATTGGAACCTCTCCTGTGAGTCCAGTTTTAGATTCCGATGCTTCACTTCACGTTTACTGTATCCCTTGGACCTTGTTATTGACGATGAAACACAGAAATTGCATCCGAATTTAATACAAAAGGCACAATGCCGACTTAAGTACAAGAGGACTGACACTCTAACATTCTACGATTTGAACCTCTCCTGTCAGTGCAGTTTTAGATTTCGATGCTTGACTTCAGGTTTACTGTAAACCTTGGACCTTCATATTGACGATGAAACACAGAAATTGCATCCGAATGTAATACAAAAGGCACAATACCGACTTAAGTACAAGAGGACTGACACTCTAACTTTCGATGATTTGAACCACTCCTGTGAGTCCAGTTTTAGATTCCGATGCTTCACTTCAGATTTACTGTATCCCTTGGACCTTCTTATTGAAGATGAAACACAGCAATTGCATTCGAATTTAATACAAAAGGCAGAATGCTGACTTACGTACAAGTGGACTGACACTCTAACTCTCTATGATTTGAACCTCTCCTGTGAGTCCAGTTTTAGATTCCGATGCTTCACTTCAGGTTTACTGTATCCCTTAGACCTTCTTATAGACGATGAAACACAGAAATTGCATCCGAATTAAATGAAAATGGCACAATGCCGACTTAAGTACAAGAGGACTGACACTCTAACTTTCGATGATTTAAACCTCTCCTGTGAGTCCAGTTTTAGATTCCGATGCTTCACTTCAGGTTTACTGTATCCCTTGGACCTTCTTATTGACGATGAAACACAGAAAATGCATCCGAATTTAATACAAAAGGCACAATGCCGACATAAGTACAAGAGGACTGACACCCTAACTTTTGATGATTTGAACCTCTCCTGTGGGTCCAGTTTTAGATTCCGATGCTTCACTTCAGGTTTACTGTATCCCTTGGACCTTCTTATTGACGATGAAACACAGAAATTGCATCCAAATTTAATACAAAAGGCACAATGAGGACTTAAGTACAAGTGGACTGACACTCTAACTTTCTATGATTTCAACCTCTCCTGTAAGTCCAGTTTTAGATTCCGATGCTTCACTTCAGGTTTACTCTATCGCTTAGACCTTCTTATTGACGATGAACCACAGAAATTGCATCCGAATTTAATACAAAAGGCACAATGCCGACTTAAGTACAAGAGGACGGACACTCTAACTTTATATGATTTGAACCTCTCCTGTCTGTCCAGTTTGAGATTCCGATGCTTCACTTCAGGTTTACTGTCTCCCTTGGACCTTCTTATTGACGATGAAGCAAAGAAATTGCATCCGAATTTAATACAAAAGGCACAATGTCGACTTAAGTACAAGAGGACTGACACTCTAACTCTCTATGATTTGAACCTCTACTGTGAGTACAGTTTTAGATTCCGATGCTTCACTTCAGGTTTACTGTATCCCTTGGACCTTCTTATTGACGATGAAGCAAAGAAATTGCATCCGAATTTAATACAAAAGGCACAATTCCGACTTAAGTACAAGAGGACTGACACTCTAATTTTCAATGATTTGAACCTCTCCTGAGAGTCCAGTTTTTGATTCCGATGCTTGGCTACAGGTTTACTGTATCCCTTGGACCTTCTTATTAACGATGAAACACAGATATAGCATCCGAATTTAATACAAAATGCACAATGCCGACTTAAGTACAAGAGGACTGACACTCTAACTTTCTATGATTTGAACCTCTTCCGTGGGTCCAGTTTTAGATTCTGATGCTTCACTACAGGTTTACTGTAACCCTTGGACATTCTTATTGACGGTGAAACACAGAAATCGCATCCGAATTTAATACAAAAGGCACAATGCCGACTTACGTACAAGAGGACGGACACTCTAACTTTCTACGATTTGAACCTCTCCTGTGAGTGCAGTTTTAGATTTCGATGCTTGACTTCAGGTTTACTGTAACACTTGGACCTTCTTATTGGCGATGAAACACAGAAATTGCATCCGAATTTAATACAAAAGGCACAATGCCGACTTAAGTACAAGAGGACTGACACTGTAACTCTCTATTATTGGAACCTCTCCTGTGAGTCCAGTTTTAGATTCCGATGCTTCACTTCACGTTTACTGTATCCCTTGGACCTTGTTATTGACGATGAAACACAGAAATTGCATCCGAATTTAATACAAAAGGCACAATGCCGACTTAAGTACAAGAGGACTGACACTCTAACATTCTACGATTTGAACCTCTCCTGTCAGTGCAGTTTTAGATTTCGATGCTTGACTTCAGGTTTACTGTAAACCTTGGACCTTCATATTGACGATGAAACACAGAAATTGCATCCGAATGTAATACAAAAGGCACAATACCGACTTAAGTACAAGAGGACTGACACTCTAACTTTCGATGATTTGAACCACTCCTGTGAGTCCAGTTTTAGATTCCGATGCTTCACTTCAGATTTACTGTATCCCTTGGACCTTCTTATTGAAGATGAAACACAGCAATTGCATTCGAATTTAATACAAAACTCAGAATGCTGACTTACGTACAAGTGGACTGACACTCTAACTCTCTATGATTTGAACCTCTCCTGTGAGTCCAGTTTTAGATTCCGATGCTTCACTTCAGGTTTACTGTATCCCTTAGACCTTCTTATAGACGATGAAACACAGAAATTGCATCCGAATTAAATGAAAATGGCACAATGCCGACTTAAGTACAAGAGGACTGACACTCTAACTTTCGATGATTTAAACCTCTCCTGTGAGTCCAGTTTTAGATTCCGATGCTTCACTTCAGGTTTACTGTATCCCTTGGACCTTCTTATTGACGATGAAACACAGAAAATGCATCCGAATTTAATACAAAAGGCACAATGCCGACATAAGTACAAGAGGACTGACACCCTAACTTTTGATGATTTGAACCTCTCCTGTGGGTCCAGTTTTAGATTCCGATGCTTCACTTCAGGTTTACTGTATCCCTTGGACCTTCTTATTGACGATGAAACACAGAAATTGCATCCAAATTTAATACAAAAGGCACAATGAGGACTTAAGTACAAGTGGACTGACACTCTAACTTTCTATGATTTCAACCTCTCCTGTAAGTCCAGTTTTAGATTCCGATGCTTCACTTCAGGTTTACTCTATCGCTTAGACCTTCTTATTGACGATGAACCACAGAAATTGCATCCGAATTTAATACAAAAGGCACAATGCCAACTTAAGTACAAGAGGACGGACACTCTAACTTTATATGATTTGAACCTCTCCTGTCTGTCCAGTTTGAGATTCCGATGCTTCACTTCAGGTTTACTGTCTCCCTTGGACCTTCTTATTGACGATGAAGCAAAGAAATTGCATCCGAATTTAATACAAAAGGCACAATGTCGACTTAAGTACAAGAGGACTGACACTCTAACTCTCTATGATTTGAACCTCTACTGTGAGTACAGTTTTAGATTCCGATGCTTCACTTCAGGTTTACTGTATCCCTTGGACCTTCTTATTGACGATGAAACACAGAAATTGCATCCGAATTTAATACAAAATGCTCAATGCCGACTTAAGTACAAGAGGACTGACACTCTAACTTTATATGATTTGAACCTCCCCTGTGAGACCAGTTTCAGTATCTGTTGCTTCAATTCAGGTTTACTGTATCCCTTGGACATTCTTATTGACGATGAAACACAGAAATTGCATCCGAATTTAATACAAAAGGCACAATGCCGACTTAACTTTATATGATTTGAACCTCTCCTATGAGTCCACTTTGAGATTCCGATGCTTCACTTCAGCTTTACTGTATCGCTTGGACCTTCTTATTGACGATGAAACACAGAAATTGCAATCGAATTTAATACAAAAGGACTGACACTCTAACTCTCTACGATTTGAACCTCTCCTGTGAGTCCAGTTTTATCTTCCGATGCTTCACTTTAGGTTCACTGTATCCCTTGGACCTTCTTATTGACGATGAAACACAGAAATTTCATCCGAATTTAATACAAAAGGCAGAAGACCGACTTAAGTACAACAGGACTGACACTGTAACTCTCTATGGTTTGAACCTCTCCTGTGAGTCATGTTTTTGATTCTGCTGCTTCACTTCAGGTTTACTGTATCCCTTGGACCTTCTTATTGATGACGAAACACAGCAATTGCATCCGAATTTAATACAAAAGGCAGAATGCTGACTTACGTACAAGTGGAGTGACACTCTAACTCTCTATGATTTCAACCTCTCCTGTGAGTCCAGTTTTAGATTCCGATGCTTCATTTCAGGTTTACTGTATCCCTTAGACCTTCTTATTGACGATGAAACACAGAAATTGCATCCGAATTTAATGTAAAATGGCACAATGCCGACCTAAGTACAAGAGGACTGACACTCTAACTTTCGATGATTTAAACCTCTCCTGTGTGTCCAGTTTTAGATTCCGATGCTTCACTTCAGGTTTACTGTATCCCTTAGACCTTCTTATAGACGATGAAACACAGAAGTTGCATCCGAATTTAATGGAAATGGCACAATGCCGACTTAAGTATAAGAGGACTGACACTCTAACTTTCGATGATTTAAACCTCTCCTGTGAGTCCAGTTTTAGATTCCGATGCTTCACTTCAGGTTTACTGTATCCCTTGGACCTTCTTATTGACGATGAAACACAGAAATTGCATCCGAATTTAATACAAAGGGCACAATGCCGACATAAGTACAAGAGGACTGAAACCCTAACTTTCGATGATTTGAACCTCTCCTGTGGGTCCAGTTTTAGATTCCGATGCTTCACTTCAGGTTTACTGTATCCCTTGGACCTTCTTATTGACGATGAAACACAGAAATTGCATCCAAATTTAATACAAAAGGCACAATGCCGACTTAAGTACAAGTGGACTGACACTCTAACTTTCTATGATTTCAACCTCTCCTGTAAGTCCAGATTTAGATTCCGATTCTTCACTTCAGGTTTACTGTATCGCTTGGACCTACTTATTGACGATGAAACACAGAAATTGCATCCGAATTTAATACAAAAGGCACAATGCCGACTTAAGTACAAGAGGACTGACACTCTAACTTTATATGATTTGAACCTCTCCTGTGAGTCCAGTTTGAGATTCCGATCCTTCACTTCAGGTTTACTGTCTCCCTTGGACCTTCTTATTGACGATGAAACAAAGAAATTGCATCCGAATTTAATACAAAAGGCACAATGTCGACTTAAGTACAAGAGGACTGACACTCTAACTTTATATGATTTGGACCTCTTCTGTGAGTCCAGTTTTAGATTCTGATGCTTCACTTCAGGTTTACTGTATCCCTTGGACCTTCTTATTGACGATGAAACACAGAAATTGCATCCGAATTTAATACGAAAGGCACAATGCCGACTTAAGTACAAGAGGACTGACACTCTAACTTTATATGATTTGAACCTCTCCTGTGAGTCCAGTTTGAGATTCCGATCCTTCACTTCAGGTTTACTGTCTCCCTTGGACGTTCTTATTCACGATGAAACACAGAAATTGCATCCGAATAAAATACAAAATGCACAATGCCGACTTAAGTACAAGAGGACTGACACTCTAACTTTCTATGATTTGAACCTCTCCTGTAAGTTCAGTTTTAGATTCCGATTCTTCACTTCAGGTTTACTGTATCCCTTGGACCTTCTTATTGACGATGAAACACAGAAATTGCATCCGTATTTAATACAAAAGGCACAACGCCGACATAAGTACAAGAGGACTGACACTCTAACTTTCTATGATTGGAACCTCTCCTGTGAGTCCAGTTTTAGATTAAGATGCTTCACTTCAGGTTTACTGTATGCCTTGGACCTTGTTATTGACGATGAAACACAGAAATTGCATCCGAATTTAATACAAAAGGCACAATGCAACTTAAGTACAAGAGGACTGACACTCTAACATTCTACGATTTGAACCTCTCCTGTGAGTGCAGTTTTAGATTTCGATGCTTGACTTCAGGTTTACTGTAACCCTTGGACCTTCATATTGACGATGAAACACAGAAATTGCATCCTAATGTAATACAAAATGCACAATGCCGACTTAAGTTCAAGAGGACTGACACTCTAACTTTCTATGATTTGAACCTCCCCTGTGAGTCCAGTTTTAGATTCTGATATTTCACTTCAGGTTTACTGTATCCCTTGGACCTTCTTATTGACGATGAAACACAGAAATTGCATCCGAATTTAATACAAAAGGCACAATGCCGACTTAACTTTTTATGATTTGAACCTCTCCTGTGAGTCCACTTTTAGATTCCGATGCTTCACTTCAGGTTTACTGTATCCCTTGGACCTTCTTATTGACGATGAAACACAGAAATTGCATCCGAATTTAATACGAAAGGCACAATGCCGACATAAGTACAAGAGGAATGACACTCTAACTTTCTATGGTTTGAATCTCTCCTGTGAGTCCAGTTTTAGATTCCGATGCTTCACTTCAGGTTTACTGTATCCCTTGGACGTTCTTATTCACGATGAAACACAGAAATTGCATCCAAATAAAATACAAAAGGCACAATGCCGACTTAAGTACAACAGGACTGACACTCTAACTTTCTATGATCTGAACCTCTCCTGTGAGTTCAGTTTTAGATTCCGATTCTTCACTTCAGGTTTACTGTATCCCTTGGACCTTTTTATTGACGATGAAACACAGAAATTGCATCCGTATTTAATACAAAAGGCACAATGCCGTCATAAGTACAAGAGGACTGACACTCTAACTTTCTATGATTTGAACCTCTCCTGTGAGTCCAGTTTTAGATTCCGATGCTTCACTTCAGGTTTGCTGTATCCCTTGGACCTTCTTATTGACGATGAAGCACAGAAATTGCATCCGAATTTAATACAAAAGGCACAATACCGACTTAAGTACATGTGGACTGACACTCTAAATTTCGATGATTTGAACCACTCCTGTGAGTCCAGTTTTAGATTCCGATGCTTCACTTCAGATTTACTGTATCCCTTGGACCTTCTTCTTGATGATGAAACACAGCAATTGCATCCGAATTTAATACAAAAGGCAGGATGCAGACTTACGTACAAGTGGACTGACACTCTAACTCTCTACGATTTGAACCTCTCCTGTGAGTCCAGTTTTAGATTCCGATGCTTCACTTCAGGTTTACTGTTTCCCTTAGACCTTCTTATTGACGATGAAACACAGAAATTGCATACGAATTTAATGAAAATGGCACAATGCCGACTTAAGTACAAGAGGACTGACACTCTAACTTTCGATGATTTAAACCTCTCCTGTGATTCCAGTTTTAGATTCCGATGCTTCACTTCAGGTTTACCATATCCTTGGACCCTCTTATTGACGATAAAACACAGAAATTGCATCCGAATTTAATACAAAAGGCACAATGCCGACTTAAGTACAAGAGGACTGACACATTAACCTTCGATGATTTGAACCTCTCCTGTGAGTCCAGTTTTAGATTCCGATGCTTCACTTCAGGTTTACTGTATCCCTTGCACCTTCTTATTGACGATGAAACACAGAAATTGCATCCAAATTTAATACAAAAGGCACAATGCCGACTTAAGTGCAAGTGGACTGACACTCTAACTTTCTGTGATTTCAACCTCTCCTGTAAGTCCAGTTTTAGATTCCGATGCTTCACTTCAGGTTTACTCTATCGCTTGGACCTTCTTATTGACGATGAAACACAGAAATTGCATCCGAACTTAATACAAAAGGCACAATGCCGACTTAAGTACAAGAGGACTGACACTCTAACTTTATATGATTTGAACCTCTCCTGTGTGTCCAGTTTGAGATCCCGTTGCTTCACTTCAGGTTTACTGTCTCCCTTGGACCTTCTTATTGACGATGAAACATAGAAATTGCATCCGAATTTAATACAAAAGGCACAATGTCGACTTAAGTACAAGAGGACTGACACTCTAACTCTCTATGATTTGAACCTCTACTGTGAGTACAGTTTTAGATTCCGATGCTTCACTTCAGGTTTACTGTATTCCTTGGACCTTCTTATTGACGATGAAACACAGAAATTGCATCCGAATTTAATACAAAATGCTCAATGCCGACTTAAGTACAAGAGGACTGACACTCTAACTTTCTATGATTTGAACCTCCCCTGTGAGTCCAGTTTTAGATTCTGTTGCTTCAATTCAGGTTTACTGTATCCCTTGGACATTCTTATTGACGATGAAACACAGAAATTGCATCCGAATTTAATACAAAAGGCACAATGCCGACTTAACTTTATATGATTTGAACCTCTCCTGTGAGTCCACTTTGAGATTCCGATGCTTCACTTCAGGTTTACTGTATCCCTTGGACCTTCTTATTGACGATGAAACACAGAAATTGCATCCGAATTTAATACAAAAGGACTGACACTCTAACTCTCTACGATTTGAACCTCTCCTGTGAGTCCAGTTTTATCTTCCGATGCTTCACTTTAGGTTCACTGTATCCCTGGGACCTTCTTATTTACGATGAAACACAGAAATTTCATCCGAATTTAATACAAAAGGCAGAATACCGACTTAAGTACAAGAGGACTGACACTGTAACTCTCTATGGTTTGAACCTCTCCTGTGAGTCATGTTTTTGATTCCGCTGCTTCACTTCAGGTTTACTGTATCCCTTGGACCTTCTTATTGATGATGAAACACAGCAATTGCATCCGAATTTAATACAAAAGGCAGAATGCTGACTTACGTACAAGTGGAGTGACACTCTAACACTCTATGATTTCAACCTCTCCTGTGAGTCCAGTTTTAGATTCCGATGCTTCACTTCAGGTTTACTGTATCCGTTAGACCTTCTTATTGACGATGAAACACAGAAATTGCATCTGAATTTAATGAAAATGGCACAATGCCGACTTAAGTACAAGAGGACTGACACTCTAACTTTCGATGATTTAAACATCTCCTGTGAGTCCAGTTTTAGATTCCGATGCATCACTTCAGGTTTACTGTATCCCTTGGACCTTCTTATTGACGATGAAACACAGAAATTGCATCCGAATTTAATACAAAAGGCACAATGCCGACTTAAGTACAAGAGGACTGACACCCTAACTTTCGATGATTTGAACCTCTCCTGTAAGTCCAGTTTTAGATTCCGATGCTTCACTTCAGGTTTACTGTATCCCTTGGACCTTCTTATTGACGATGAAACACAGAAATTGCATCCAAATTTAATACAAAAGGCACAATGCCGACTTAAGTACAAGTGGACTGACACTCTAACTTTCTATGATTTCAACCTCTCCTGTAAGTCCAGTTTTAGATTCCGATACTTCACTTCAGGTTTACTGTATCGCTTGGACCTTCTTATTGACGATGAATCACAGAAATTGCATCCGAATTTAATACAAAAGGCACAATGCCGACTTAAGTACAAGAGGACTGACACTCTAACTTTATATGATTTGAACCTCTCCTGTGGGTCCAGTTTTAGATTCTGATGCTTCACTTCAGGTTTACTGTATCCCTTGGACCTTCTTATTGACGATGAAACACAGAAATTGCATCCGAATTTAATACGAAAGGCACAATGCCGACTAAAGTACAAGTGGAATGACACTCTAACATTCTATGGTTTGAATCTCTCCTGTGAGTCCAGTTTTAGAATCCGATTCTTCACTTCAGGTTTACTGTATCCCTTGGACCTTCTTATTGACGATGAAACACAGAAATTGCATCCGTATTTAATACAAAAGGCACAACGCCGACATAAGTACAAGACGACTGACACTCTAACTTTCTATGATATGAACCATTCCTGTGAGTCCAGTTCTAGATTCTGATGCTTCACTTCTGGTTTACTGTATCCCTTGGACCTTCCTATTGACGATGAAACACTGAAATCGCATCCAAATTTAATACAAAAGGCACAATTCCGACTTATGTACATGAGGACTGACACTCTAATTTTCTATGATTTGAACCTCTACTGAGAGTCCAGTTTTTGATTCCGATGCTTCACTTCAGATTTACTGTAACCCTTGGACCTTCTTATTGACGATGAAACACAGAAATTTCATCCGAATTTAATACAAAAGGCACAATGCCGAGTTAAGTACAAGAGGACTGACACTCTAACATTCTACGATTTGAACCTCTCCTGTGAGTGCAGTTTTAGATTTCGATGCTTGACTTCAGGTTTACTGTAACCCTTGGACCTTCATATTGACGGAGAAACACAGAAATTGCATCCTAATGTAATACAAAATGCACAATGCCGACTTAAGTTCAAGAGGACTGACACTCTAACTTTCTATGATTTGAACCTCCCCTGTGAGTCCAGTTTTAGATTCTGATGTTTCACTTCAGGTTTACTGTATCCCTTGGACCTTCTTATTGACGATGAAACACAGAAATTGCATCCGAATTTAATACAAAAGGCACAATGCCGACTTAACTTTTTATGATTTGAACCTCTCCTGTGAGTCCACTTTTAGATTCCGATGCTTCACTTCAGGTTTACTGTATCCCTTGGACCTTCTTATTGACGATGAAACACAGAAATTGCATCCGAATTTAATACGAAAGGCACAATGCCGACTTAAGTACAAGAGGAATGACACTCTAACTTTCTATGGTTTGAATCTCTCCTGTGAGTCCAGTTTTAGATTCCGATGCTTCACTTCAGGTTTACTGTATCCCTTGGACGTTCTTATTCACGATGAAACACAGAAATTGCATCCAAATAAAATACAAAAGGCACAATGCCGACTTAAGTACAACAGGACTGACACTCTAACTTTCTATGATCTGAACCTCTCCTGTGAGTTCAGTTTTAGATTCCGATTCTTCACTTCAGGTTTACTGTATCCCTTGGACCTTTTTATTGACGATGAAACACAGAAATTGCATCCGTATTTAATACAAAAGGCTCAATGCCGTCATAAGTACAAGAGGACTGACACTCTAACTTTCTATGATTTGAACCTCTCCTGTGAGTCCAGTTTTAGATTCCGATGCTTCACTTCAGGTTTGCTGTATCCCTTGGGCCTTCTTATTGACGATGAAACACAGAAATTGCATCCGAATTTAATACAAAAGGCACAATACCGACTTAAGTACATGTGGACTGACACTCTAACTTTCGATGATTTGAACCACTCCTGTGAGTCCAGTTTTAGATTCCGATGCTTCACTTCAGATTTACTGTATCCCTTGGACCTTCTTCTTGATAATGAAACACAGCAATTGCATCCGAATTTAATACAAAAGGCAGAATGCAGACTTACGTACAAGTGGACTGACACTCTAACTCTCTACGATTTGAACCTCTCCTGTGAGTCCAGTTTTAGATTCCGATGCTTCACTTCAGGTTTACTGTATCCCTTAGACCTTCTTATTGACGATGAAACACAGAAATTGCATACGAATTTAATGAAAATGGCACAATGCCGACTTAAGTACAAGAGGACTGACACTCTAACTTTCGATGATTTAAACCTCTCCTGTGAATCCAGTTTTAGATTCCGATGCTTCACTTCAGGTTTACCATATCACTTGGACCTTCTTATTGACGATAAAACACAGAAATAGCATCCGAATTTAATACAAAAGGCACAATGCCGACTTAAGTACAAGAGGACTGACACATTAACCTTCGATGATTTGAACCTCTCCTGTGAGTCCAGTTTTAGATTCCGATGCTTCAATTCAGGTTTACTGTATCCCTTGGACCTTCTTATTGACGATGAAACACAGAAATTGCATCCAAATTTAATACAAAAGGCACAATGCCGACTTAAGTACAAGTGGACTGACACTCTAACTTTCTATGATTTCAACCTCTCCTGTAAGTCCAGTTTTAGATTCCGATGCTTCACTTCAGGTTTACTCTATCGCTTGGACCTTCTTATTGACGATGAAACACAGAAATTGCATCCGAATTTAATACAAAAGGCACAATGCCGACTTAAGTACAAGAGGACTGACACTCTAACTTTATATGATTTGAACCTCTCCTGTGTGTCCAGTTTGAGATTCCGATGCTTCACTTCAGGTTTACTGTCTCCCTTGGACCTTCTTATTGACGATGAAACAAAGAAATTGCATCCGAATTTAATACAAAAGGCACAATGTCGACTTAAGTACAAGAGGACTGACACTCTAACTCTCTATGATTTGAACCTCTACTGTGAGTACAGTTTTAGATTCCGATGCTTCACTTCAGGTTTACTGTATTCCTTGGACCTTCTTATTGACGATGAAACACAGAAATTGCATCCGAATTTAATACAAAATGCTCAATGCCGACTTTAGTACAAGAGGACTGACACTCTAACTTTCTATGATTTGAACCTCCCCTGTGAGTCCAGTTTTAGATTCTGTTGCTTCA
Source organism: Schistocerca americana (assembly GCF_021461395.2). NCBI lineage: Eukaryota > Metazoa > Arthropoda > Insecta > Orthoptera > Acrididae > Schistocerca > Schistocerca americana. The sequence continues at coordinate 564,003 of NW_025725242.1, forward strand.
ATTCAGGTTTACTGTATCCCTTGGACATTCTTATTGACGATGAAACACAGAAATTGCATCCGAATTTAATACAAAAGGCACAATGCCGACTTAACTTTATATGATTTGAACCTCTCCTGTGAGTCCACTTTGAGATTCCGATGCTTCACTTCAGGTTTACTGTATCCCTTGGACCTTCTTATTGACGATGAAACTCAGAAATTGCATCCGAATTTAATACAAAAGGACTGACACTCTAACTCTCTACGATTTGAACCTCTCCTGTGAGTCCAGTTTTATCTTCCGATGCTTCACTTTAGGTTCACTGTATCCCTGGGACCTTCTTATTGACGATGAAACACAGAAATTTCATCCGAATTTAATACAAAAGGCAGAATACCGACTTAAGTACAAGAGGACTGACACTGTAACTCTCTATGGTTTGAACCTCTCCTGTGAGTCATGTTTTTGATTCCGCTGCTTCACTTCAGGTTCACTGTATCCCTTGGACGTTCTTATTCACGATGAAACACAGAAATTGCATCCAAATAAAATACAAAAGGCACAATGCCGACTTAAGTACAACAGGACTGACACTCTAACTTTCTATGATCTGAACCTCTCCTGTGAGTTCAGTTTTAGATTCCGATTCTTCACTTCAGGTTTACTATATCCCTTGGACCTTTTTATAGACGATGAAACACAGAAATTGCATCCGTATTTAATACAAAAGGTTCAATGCCGTCATAAGTACAAGAGGACTGACACTCTAACTTTCTATGATTTGAACCTCTCCTGTGAGTCCAGTTTTAGATTCCGATGCTTCACTTCAGGTTTGCTGTATCCCTTGGACCTTCTTATTGACGATGAAACACAGAAATTGCATCCGAATTTAATACAAAAGGCACAATACCGACTTAAGTACATGTGGACTGACACTATAAATTTCGATGATTTGAACCACTCCTGTGAGTCCAGTTTTAGATTCCGATGCTTCACTTCAGATTTACTGTATCCCTTGGACCTTCTTCTTGATGATGAAACACAGCAATTGCATCCGAATTTAATACAAAAGGCAGAATGCAGACTTACGTACAAGTGGACTGACACTCTAACTCTCTACGATTTGAACCTCTCCTGTGAGTCCAGTTTTAGATTCCGATGCTTCACTTCAGGTTTACTGTATCCCTTAGACCTTCTTATTGACGATGAAACACAGAAATTGCATACGAATTTAATGAAAATGGCACAATGCCGACTTAAGTACAAGAGGACTGACACTCTAACTTTCGATGATTTAAACCTCTCCTGTGATTCCAGTTTTAGATTCCGATGCTTCACTTCAGGTTTACCATATCCCTTGGACCTTCTTATTGACGATAAAACACAGAAATTGCATCCGAATTTAATACAAAAGGCACAATGCCGACTTAAGTACAAGAGGACTGACACATTAACCTTCGATGATTTGAACCTCTCCTGTGAGTCCAGTTTTAGATTCCGATGCTTCACTTCAGGTTTACTGTATCCCTTGGACCTTCTTATTGACGATGAAACACAGAAATTGCATCCAAATTTAATACAAAAGGCACAATGCCGACTTAAGTGCAAGTGGACTGACACTCTAACTTTCTATGACTTCAACCTCTCCTGTAAGTCCAGTTTTAGATTCCGATGCTTCACTTCAGGTTTACTCTATCGCTTGGACCTTCTTATTGACGATGAAACACAGAAATTGCAGCCGAATTTAATACAAAAGGCACAATGCCGACTTAAGTACAAGAGGACTGACACTCTAACTTTATATGATTTGAACCTCTCCTGTGTGTCCAGTTTGAGATCCCGTTGCTTCACTTCAGGTTTACTGTCTCCCTTGGACCTTCTTATTGACGATGAAACAAAGAAATTGCATCCGAATTTAATACAAAAGGCACAATGTCGACTTAAGTACAAGAGGACTGACACTCTAGCTCTCTATGATTTGAACCTCTACTGTGAGTACAGTTTTAGATTCCGATGCTTCACTTCAGGTTTACTGTATTCCTTGGACCTTCTTATTGACGATGAAACACAGAAATTGCATCCGAATTTAATACAAAATGCTCAATGCCGACTTAAGTACAAGAGGACTGACACTCTAACTTTCTATGATTTGAACCTCCCCTGTGAGTCCAGTTTTAGATTCTGTTGCTTCAATTCAGGTTTACTGTATCCCTTGGACATTCTTATTGACGATGAAACACAGAAATTGCATCCGAATTTAATACAAAAGGCACAATGCCGACTTAACTTTATATGATTTGAACCTCTCCTGTGAGTCCACTTTGAGATTCCGATGCTTCACTTCAGGTTTACTGTATCCCTTGGACCTTCTTATTGACGATGAAACACAGAAATTGCATCCGAATTTAATACAAAAGGACTGACACTCTAACTCTCTACGATTTGAACCTCTCCTGTGAGTCCAGTTTTATCTTCCGATGCTTCACTTTAGGTTCACTGTATCCCTGGGACCTTCTTATTGACGATGAAACACAGAAATTTCATCCGAATTTAATACAAAAGGCAGAATACCGACTTAAGTACAAGAGGACTGACACTGTAACTCTCTATGGTTTGAACCTCTCCTGTGAGTCATGTTTTTGATTCCGCTGCTTCACTTCAGGTTTACTGTATCCCTTGGACCTTCTTATTGATGATGAAACACAGCAATTGCATCCGAATTTAATACAAAAGGCAGAATGCTGACTTACGTACAAGTGGAGTGACACTCTAACACTCTATGATTTCAACCTCTCCTGTGAGTCCAGTTTTAGATTCCGATGCTTCACTTCAGGTTTACTGTATCCCTTAGACCTTCTTATTGACGATGAAACACAGAAATTGCATCTGAATTTAATGAAAATGGCACAATGCCGACTTAAGTACAAGAGGACTGACACTCAAACTTTCGATGATTTAAACATCTCCTGTGAGTCCAGTTTTAGATTCCGATGCATCACTTCAGGTTTACTGTACCCCTTGGACCTTCTTATTGACGAAGAAACACAGAAATTGCATCCGAATTTAATACAAAAGGCACAATGCCGACTTAAGTACAAGAGGACTGACACCCTAACTTTCGATGATTTGAACCTCTCCTGTAAGTCCAGTTTTAGATTCCGATGCTTCACTTCAGGTTTACTGTATCCCTTGGACCTTCTTATTGACGATGAAACACAGAAATTGCATCCAAATTTAATACAAAAGGCACAATGCCGACTTAAGTACAAGTGGACTGACACTCTAACTTTCTATGATTTCAACCTCTCCTGTAAGTCCAGTTTTAGATTCCGATGCTTCACTTCAGGTTTACTGTATCGCTTGGACCTTCTTATTGACGATGAATCACAGAAATTGCATCCGAATTTAATACAAAAGGCACAATGCCGACTTAAGTACAAGAGGACTGACACTCTAACTTTATATGATTTGAACCTCTCCTGTGGGTCCAGTTTTAGATTCTGATGCTTCACTTCAGGTTTACTGTATCCCTTGGACCTTCTTATTGACGATGAAACACAGAAATTGCATCCGAATTTAATACGAAAGGCACAATGCCGACTAAAGTACAAGTGGAATGACACTCTAACATTCTATGGTATGAATCTCTCCTGTGAGTCCAGTTTTAGAATCCGATTCTTCACTTCAGGTTTACTGTATCCCTTGGACCTTCTTATTGACGATGAAACACAGAAATTGCATCCGTATTTAATACAAAAGGCACAACGCCGACATAAGTACAAGACGACTGACACTCTAACTTTCTATGATTTGAACCATTCCTGTGAGTCCAGTTCTAGATTCTGATGCTTCACTTCAGGTTTACTGTATCCCTTGGACCTTCCTATTGACGACGAAACACTGAAATCGCATCCAAATTTAATACAAAAGGCACAATTCCGACTTATGTACATGAGGACTGACACTCTAATTTTCTATGATTTGAACCTCTACTGAGAGTCCAGTTTTTGATTCCGACGCTTCACTTCAGATTTACTGTAACCCTTGGACCTTCTTATTGACGATGAAACACAGAAATTGCATCCGAATTTAATACAAAAGGCACAATGCCGAGTTAAGTACAAGAGGACTGACACTCTAACTCTCTATGATTGGAACCCCTCCTGTGAGTCCAGTTTTAGATTAAGATGCTTCACTTCAGGTTTACTGTATGCCTTGGACCTTGTTATTGACGATGAAACACAGAAATTGCATCCGAATTTAATACAAAAGGCACAATGCGACTTAAGTACAAGAGGACTGACACTCTAACATTCTACGATTTGAACCTCTCCTGTGAGTGCAGTTTTAGATTTCGATGCTTGACTTCAGGTTTACTGTAACCCTTGGACCTTCATATTGACGGAGAAACACAGAAATTGCATCCTAAAGTAATACAAAATGCACAATGCCGACTTAAGTTCAAGAGGACTGACACTCTAACTTTCTATGATTTGAACCTCCCCTGTGAGTCCAGTTTTAGATTCTGATGTTTCACTTCAGGTTTACTGTATCCCTTGGACCTTCTTATTGACGATGAAACACAGAAATTGCATCCGAATTTAATACAAAAGGCACAATGCCGACTTAACTTTTTATGATTTGAACCTCTCCTGTGAGTCCACTTTTAGATTCCGATGCTTCACTTCAGGTTTACTGTATCCCTTGGACCTTCTTATTGACGATAAAACACAGAAATTGCATCCGAATTTAATACGAAAGGCACAATGCCGACTTAAGTACAAGAGGAATGACACTCTAACTTTCTATGGTTTGAATCTCTCCTGTGAGTCCAGTTTTAGATTCCGATGCTTCACTTCAGGTTTACTGTATCCCTTGGACGTTCTTATTCACGATGAAACACAGAAATTGCATCCAAATAAAATACAAAAGGCACAATGCCGACTTAAGTACAACAGGACTGACACTCTAACTTTCCATGATCTGAACCTCTCCTGTGAGTTCAGTTTTAGATTCCGATTCTTCACTTCAGGTTTACTGTATCCCTTGGACCTTTTTATTGACGATGAAACACAGAAATTGCATCCGTATTTAATACAAAAGGCTCAATGCCGTCATAAGTACAAGAGGACTGACACTCTAACTTTCTATGATTTGAACCTCTCCTGTGAGTCCAGTTTTAGATTCCGATGCTTCACTTCAGGTTTGCTGTATCCCTTGGGCCTTCTTATTGACGATGAAACACAGAAATTGCATCCGAATTTAATACAAAAGGCACAATACCCACTTAAGTACATGAGGACTGACACTCTAACTTTCGATGATTTGAACCACTCCTGTGAGTCCAGTTTTAGATTCCGATGCTTCACTTCAGGTTTACTGTATCCCTTAGACCTTCTTATTGACGATGAAACACAGAAATTGCATACGAATTTAATAAAAATGGCACAATGCCGACTTAAGTACAAGAGGACTGACACTCTAACTTTCGATGATTTAAACCTCTCCTGTGAATCCAGTTTTAGATTCCGATGCTTCACTTCAGGTTTACCATATCACTTGGACCTTCTTATTGACGATAAAACACAGAAATTGCATCCGAATTTAATACAAAAGGCACAATGCCGACTTAAGTACAAGAGGACTGACACATTAACCTTCGATGATTTGAACCTCTCCTGTGAGTCCAATTTTAGATTCCGATGCTTCAATTCAGGTTTACTGTATCCCTTGGACCTTCTTATTGACGATGAAACACAGAAATTGCATCCAAATTTAATACAAAAGGCACAATGCCGACTTAAGTACAAGTGGACTGACACTCTAACTTTCTATGATTTCAACCTCTCCTGTAAGTCCAGTTTTAGATTCCGATGCTTCACTTCAGGTTTACTCTATCGCTTGGACCTTCTTATTGACGATGAAACACAGAAATTGCATCCGAATTTAATACAAAAGGCACAATGCCGACTTAAGTACAAGAGGACTGACACTCTAACTTTATATGATTTGAACCTCTCCTGTGTGTCCAGTTTGAGATTCCGATGCTTCACTTCAGGTTTACTGTCTCCCTTGGACCTTCTTATTGACGATGAAACAAAGAAATTGCATCCGAATTTAATACAAAAGGCACAATGTCGACTTAAGTACAAGAGGACTGACACTCTAACTCTCTATGATTTGAACCTCTACTGTGAGTACAGTTTTAGATTCCGATGCTTCACTTCAGGTTTACTGTATTCCTTGGACCTTCTTATTGACGATGAAACACAGAAATTGCATCCGAATTTAATACAAAATGCTCAATGCCGACTTTAGTACAAGAGGACTGACACTCTAACTTTCTATGATTTGAACCTCCCCTGTGAGTCCAGTTTTAGATTCTGTTGCTTCAATTCAGGTTTACTGTATCCCTTGGACATTCTTATTGACGATGAAACACAGAAATTGCATCCGAATTTAATACAAAAGGCACAATGCCGACTTAACTTTATATGATTTGAACCTCTCCTGTGAGTCCACTTTGAGATTCCGATGCTACACTTCAGGTTTACTGTATCCCTTGGACCTTCTTATTGACGATGAAACACAGAAATTGCATCCGAATTTAATACAAAAGGACTGACACTCTAACTCTCTACGATTTGAACCTCTCCTGTGAGTCCAGTTTTATCTTCCGATGCTTCACTTTAGGTTCACTGTATCCATGGGACCTTCTTATTGACGATGAAACACAGAAATTTCATCCGAATGTAATACAAAAGGCAGAATACCGACTTAAGTACAAGAGGACTGACACTGTAACTCTCTATGGTTTGAACCTCCGCTGTGAGTCATGTTTTTGATTCCGCTGCTTCACTTCAGGTTTACTGTATCCCTTGGACCTTCTTATTGATGATGAAACACAGCAATTGCATCCGAATTTAATACAAAAGGCAGAATGCTGACTTACGTACAAGTGGAGTGACACTCTAACACTCTATGATTTCAACCTCTCCTGTGAGTCCAGTTTTAGATTCCGATGCTTCACTTCAGGTTTACTGTATCCCTTAGACCTTCTTATTGACGATGGAACACAGAAATTGCATCCGAATTTAATGAAAATGGCACAATGCCGACTTAAGTACAAGCGGACTGACACTCTAACTTTCGATGATTTAAACCTCTCCTGTGAGTCCAGTTTTAGATTCCGATGCTTCACTTCAGGTTTACTGTATCCCTTGGACCTTCTTATTGACGATGAAACACAGAAATTGCATCCGAATTTAATACAAAAGGCACAATGCCGACTTAAGTACAAGAGGACTGACACTCTAACTTTATATGATTTGAACCTCTCCTGTGTGTCCAGTTTGAGATTCCGATGCTTCACTTCAGGTTTACTGTCTCCCTTGGACCTTCTTATTGACGATGAAACAAAGAAATTGCATCCGAATTTAATACAAAAGGCACAATGTCGACTTAAGTACAAGAGGACTGACACTCTAACTCTCTATGATTTGAACCTCTACTGTGAGTACAGTTTTAGATTCCGATGCTTCACTTCAGGTTTACTGTATTCCTTGGACCTTCTTATTGACGATGAAACACAGAAATTGCATCCGAATTTAATACAAAATGCTCAATGCCGACTTTAGTACAAGAGGACTGACACTCTAACTTTCTATGATTTGAACCTCCCCTGTGAGTCCAGTTTTAGATTCTGTTGCTTCAATTCAGGTTTACTGTATCCCTTGGACATTCTTATTGACGATGAAACACAGAAATTGCATCCGAATTTAATACAAAAGGCACAATGCCGACTTAACTTTATATGGTTTGAACCTCTCCTGTGAGTCCACTTTGAGATTCCGATGCTTCACTTCAGGTTTACTGTATCCCTTGGACCTTCTTATTGACGATGAAACACAGAAATTGCATCCGAATTTAATACAAAAGGACTGACACTCTAACTCTCTACGATTTGAACCTCTCCTTTGAGTCCAGTTTTATCTTCCGATGCTTCACTTTAGGTTCACTGTATCCATGGGACCTTCTTATTGACGATGAAACACAGAAATTTCATCCGAATTTAATACAAAAGGCAGAATACCGACTTAAGTACAAGAGGACTGACACTGTAACTCTCTATGGTTTGAACCTCTCCTGTGAGTCATGTTTTTGATTCCGCTGCTTCACTTCAGGTTTACTGTATCCCTTGGACCTTCTTATTGATGATGAAACACAGCAATTGCATCCGAATTTAATACAAAAGGCAGAATGCTGACTTACGTACAAGTGGAGTGACACCCTAACACTCTATGATTTCAACCTCTCCTGTGAGTCCAGTTTTAGATTCCGATGCTTCACTTCAGGTTTACTGTATCCTTTAGACCTTCTTATTGACGACGGAACACAGAAATTGCATCCGAATTTAATGAAAATGGCACAATGCCGACTTAAGTACAAGCGGACTGACACTCTAACTTTCGATGATTTAAACCTCTCCTGTGAGTCCAGTTTTTGATTCCGATGCTTCACTTCAGGTTTACTGTAACCCTTGGACATTCTTATTGACGGTGAAACACAGAAATTGCATCCGAATTTAATAAAAAAGGCACAATGCCGACTTAAGTACAAGAGGACTGACACTCTAACTTTCTATGATTTGAACCTCTTCCGTGGGTCCAGTTTTAGATTCTGATGCTTCACTACAGGTTTACTGTAACCCTTGGACATTCTTATTGACGGTGAAACACAGAAATTGCATCCGAATTTAATAAAAAAGGCACAATGCCGACTTAAGTACAAGAGGACTGACACTCTAACTTTCTACGATTTGAACCTCTCCTGTGAGTGCAGTTTTAGATTTCGATGCTTGACTTCAGGTTTACTGTAACACTTGGACATTCTTATTGACGATGAAACACAGAAATTGCATCCGAATGTAATACAAAAGGCACAATACCGACTTAAGTACAAGAGGACTGACACTCTAACTTTCGATGATTTGAACCACTCCTGTGAGTCCAGTTTTAGATTCCGATGCTTCACTTCAGATTTACTGCATCCCTTGGACCTTCTTATTGAAGATGAAACACAGCAATTGCATTCGAATTTAATACAAAAGGCAGAATGCTGACTTACGTACAAGTGGACTGACACTCTAACTCTCTATGATTTGAACCTCTCCTGTGAGTCCAGTTTTAGATTCCGATGCTTCACTTCAGGTTTACTGTATCCCTTAGACATTCTTATAGACGATGAAACACAGAAATTGCATCCGAATTAAATGAAAATGGCACAATGCCGACTTAAGTACAAGAGGACTGACACTCTAACTTTATATGATTTGAACCTCTCCTGTGTGTCCAGTTTGAGATTCCGATGCTTCACTTCAGGTTTACTGTCTCCCTTGGACCTTCTTATTGACGATGAAACAAAGAAATTGCATCCGAATTTAATACAAAAGGCACAATGTCGACTTAAGTACAAGAGGACTGACACTCTAACTCTCTATGATTTGAACCTCTACTGTGAGTACAGTTTTAGATTCCGATGCTTCACTTCAGGTTTACTGTATCCCTTGGACCTTCTTATTGACGATGAAACACAGAAATTGCATCCGAATTTAATACAAAATGCTCAATGCCGACTTAAGTACAAGAGGACTGACACTCTAACTTTCTATGATTTGAACCTCCCCTGTGAGTCCAGTTTTAGATTCTGTTGCTTCAATTCAGGTGTACTGTATCCCTTGGACATTCCTATTGACGATGAAACACAGAAATTGCATCCGAATTTAATACAAAAGGCACAATGCCGACTTAACCTTATATGATTTGAACCTCTCCTGTGAGTCCACTTTGAGATTCCGATGCTTCACTTCAGCTTTACTGTATCCCTTGGACCTTCTTATTGACGATGAAACACAGAAATTGCATCCGAATTTAATACAAAAGGACTGACACTCTAACTCTCTACGATTTGAACCTCTCCTGTGAGTCCAGTTTTATCTTCCGATGCTTCACTTTAGGTTCACTGTATCCCTTGGACCTTCTTATTGACGATGAAACACAGAAAATTTCATCCGAATTTAATACAAAAGGCAGAATACCGACTTAAGTACAAGAGGACTGACACTGTAACTCTCTATGGTTTGAACCTCTCCTGTGAGTCATGTTTTTGATTCCGCTGCTTCACTTCAGGTTTACTGTATCCCTTGGACCTTCTTATTGATGACGAAACACAGCAATTGCATCCGAATTTAATACAAAAGGCAGAATGCTGACTTACGTACAAGTGGAGTGACACTCTAACTCTCTATGATTTCAACCTCTCCTGTGAGTCCAGTTTTAGATTCCGATGCTTCACTTCAGGTTTACTGTATCCCTTAGACCTTCTTATTGACGATGAAACACAGAAATTGCATCCGAATTTAATGTAAAATGGCACAATGCCGACTTAAGTACAAGAGGACTGACACTCTAACTTTCGATGATTTAAACCTCTCTTGTGAGTCCAGTTTTAGATTCCGATGCTTCACTTCAGGTTTACTGTATCCCTTAGACCTTCTTGTAGACGATGAAACACAGAAATTGCATCCGAATTTAATGGAAATGGCACAATGCCGACTTAAGTACAAGAGGACTGACACTCTAACTTTCTATGATTTCAACCTCTCCTGTAAGTCCAGTTTTAGATTCCGATGCTTCACTTCAGGTTTACTCTACCGCTTAGACCTTCTTATTGACGATGAACCACAGAAATTGCATCCGAATTTAATACAAAAGGTACAATGCCGACTTAAGTACAAGAGGACTGACACTCTAACTTTATATGATTTGAACCTCTCCTGTGTGTCCAGTTTGAGATTCCGATGCTTCACTTCAGGTTTACTGTCTCCCTTGGACCTTCTTATTGACGATGAAACAAAGAAATTGCATCCGAATTTAATACAAAAGGCACAATGTCGACTTAAGTACAAGAGGACTGACACTCTAACTCTCTATGATTTGAACCTCTACTGTGAGTCCAGTTCTAGATTCTGATGCTTCACTTCAGGTTTACTGTATCCCTTGGACCTTCCTATTGACGATGAAACACTGAAATCGCATCCAAATTTAAGACAAAAGGCACAATTCCGACTTAAGTACATGAGGACTGACACTCTAATTTTCTATGATTTGAACCTCTCCTGAGAGTCCAGTTTTTGATTCCGATGCTTCACTTCAGGTTTACTGTATCCCTTGGACCTTCTTATTAATGATGAAACACAGAAATTGCATCCGAATTTAATACAAAATGCACAAGGCCGACTTAAGTACAAAAGGACTGACACTCTAACTTTCTATGATTTGAACCTCTTCCGTGGGTCCAGTTTTAGATTCCGATGCTTCACTACAGGTTTACTGTAACCCTTGGACATTCTTATTGACGGTGAAACACAGAAATTGCATCCGAATTTAATACAAAAGGCACAATGCCGACTTAAGTACAAGAGGACTGACACCCTAACTATCGATGATTTGAACCTCTCCTGTAAGTCCAGTTTTAGATTCCGATGCTTCACTTCAGGTTTACTGTAACCCTTGGACCTTCTTATTGACGATGAAACACAGAAATTGCATCCGAATTTAATACGAAAGGCACAATGCCGACTTAAGTACAAGTGGAATGACACTCTAACATTCTATGGTTTGAATCTCTCCTCTGAGTGCAGTTTTAGATTCCGATGCTTCACTTCAGGTTTACTGTATCCCTTGGACGTTCTTATTCACGATGAAACACAGAAATTGCAACCGAATAAAATACAAATGGCACAATGCCGACATAAGTACAAGAGGACTGACACTCTAACTTTCTATGATTTGATCCTCTCCTGTGAGTTCAGTTTTAGAATCCGATTCTTCACTTCAGGTTTACTGTATCCCTTGAACCTTCTTATTGACGATGAAACACAGAAATTGCATCCGTATTTAATACAAAAGGCACAACGCCGACATAAGTATAAGAGGACTGACACTTAAACTTTCTATGATTTGAACCATTCCTGTGAGTCCAGTTCTAGATTCTGATGCTTCACTTCAGGTTTACTGTATCCCTTGGACCTTCTTATTAACGATGAAGCACAGAAATAGCATCCGAATTTAATACAAAATGCACAATGCCGACTTAAGTACAAGAGGACTGACACTCTAACTTTCTATGATTTGAACCTCTTCCGTGGGTCCAGTTTTAGATTCTGATGCTTCACTACAGGTTTACTGTAACCCTTGGACATTCTTATTGACGGTGAAACACAGAAATTGCATCCGAATTTAATAAAAAAGGCACAATGCCGACTTAAGTACAAGAGGACTGACACTCTAACTTTCTACGATTTGAACCTCTCCTGTGAGTGCAGTTTTAGATTTCGATGCTTGACTTCAGGTTTACTGTAACACTTGGACATTCTTATTGACGATGAAACACAGAAATTGCATCCCAATTTAATACAAAAGGCACAATGCCGACTTAAGTACAAGAGAACTGACACTGTAACTCTCTATTATTGGAACCTCTCCTGTGAGCCCAGTTTTAGATTCCGATGCTTCACTTCACGTTTACTGTATCCCTTGGACCTTGTTATTGACGACGAAACACAGAAATTGCATCCGAATTTAATACGAAAGGCACAATGCAGACTTAAGTACAAGAGGACTGACACTCTAACATTCTACGATTTGAACCTCTCCTGTCAGTGCAGTTTTAGATTTCGATGCTTGACTTCAGGTTTACTGTAAACCTTGGACCCTCATATTGACGATGAAACACAGAAATTGCATCCGAATGTAATGCAAAAGGCACAATACCGACTTAAGTACAAGAGGACTGACACTCTAACTTTCGATGATTTGAACCACTCCTGTGAGTCCAGTTTTAGATTCCGATGCTTCACTTCAGATTTACTGCATCCCTTGGACCTTCTTATTGAAGATGAAACACAGCAATTGCATTCGAATTTAATACAAAAGGCAGAATGCTGACTTACGTACAAGTGGACTGACACTCTAACTCTCTATGATTTGAACCTCTCCTGTGAGTCCAGTTTTAGATTCCGATGCTTCACTTCAGGTTTACTGTATCCCTTAGACATTCTTATAGACGATGAAACACAGAAATTGCATCCGAATTAAATGAAAATGGCACAATGCCGACTTAAGTACAAGAGGTCTGACACTCTAACTTTATATGATTTGAACCTCTCCTGTGTGTCCAGTTTGAGATTACGATGCTTCACTTCAGGTTTACTGTCTCCCTTGGACCTTCTTATTGACGATGAAACAAAGAAATTGCATCCGAATTTAATACAAAAGGCACAATGTCGACTTAAGTACAAGAGGACTGACACTCTAACTCTCTATGATTTGAACCTCTACTGTGAGTACAGTTTTAGATTCCGATGCTTCACTTCAGGTTTACTGTATCCCTTAGACCTTCTTATTGACGATGAAACACAGAAATTGCATCCGAATTTAATACAAAATGCTCAATGCCGACTTAAGTACAAGAGGACTGACACTCTAACTTTCTATGATTTGAACTTCCCCTGTGAGTCCAGTTTTAGATTCTGTTGCTTCAATTCAGGTTTACTGTATCCCTTGGACATTCTTATTGACGATGAAACACAGAAATTGCATCCGAATTTAATACAAAAGGCACAATGCCGACTTAACCTTATATGATTTGAACCTCTCCTGTGAGTCCACTTTGAGATTCCGATGCTTCACTTCAGCTTTACTGTATCCCTTGGACCTTCTTATTGACGATGAAACACAGAAATTGCATCCGAATTTAATACAAAAGGACTGACACTCTAACTCTCTACGATTTGAACCTCTCCTGTGAATCCAGTTTTATCTTCCGATGCTTCACTTTAGGTTCACTGTATCCCTTGGACCTTCTTATTGACGATGAAACACAGAAAATTTCATCCGAATTTAATACAAAAGGCAGAATACCGACTTAAGTACAAGAGGACTGACACTGTAACTCTCTATGGTTTGAACCTCTCCTGTGAGTCATGTTTTTGATTCCGCTGCTTCACTTCAGGTTTACTGTATCCCTTGGACCTTCTTATTGATGACGAAACACAGCAATTGCATCCGAATTTAATACAAAAGGCAGAATGCTGACTTACGTACAAGTGGAGTGACACTCTAACTCTCTATGATTTCAACCTCTCCTGTGAGTCCAGTTTTAGATTCCGATGCTTCACTTCAGGTTTACTGTATCCCTTAGACCTTCTTATTGACGATGAAACACAGAAATTGCATCCGAATTTAATGTAAAATGGCACAATGCCGACTTAAGTACAAGAGGACTGACACTCTAACTTTCGATGATTTAAACCTCTCTTGTGAGTCCAGTTTTAGATTCCGATGCTTCACTTCAGGTTTACTGTATCCCTTAGACCTTCTTGTAGACGATGAAACACAGAAATTGCATCCGAATTTAATGGAAATGGCACAATGACGACTTAAGTACAAGAGGACTGACACTCTAACTTTCTATGATTTCAACCTCTCCTGTAAGTCCAGTTTTAGATTCCGATGCTTCACTTCAGGTTTACTCTACCGCTTAGACCTTCTTATTGACGATGAACCACAGAAATTGCATCCGAATTTAATACAAAAGGTACAATGCCGACTTAAGTACAAGAGGACTGACACTCTAACTTTATATGATTTGAACCTCTCCTGTGTGTCCAGTTTGAGATTCCGATGCTTCACTTCAGGTTTACTGTCTCCCTTGGACCTTCTTATTGACGATGAAACAAAGAAATTGCATCCGAATTTAATACAAAAGGCACAATGTCGACTTAAGTACAAGAGGACTGACACTCTAACTCTCTATGATTTGAACCTCTACTGTGAGTCCAGTTCTAGATTCTGATGCTTCACTTCAGGTTTACTGTATCCCTTGGACCTTCCTATTGACGATGAAACACTGAAATCGCATCCAAATTTAAGACAAAAGGCACAATTCCGACTTAAGTACATGAGGACTGACACTCTAAATTTCTATGATTTGAACCTCTCCTGAGAGTCCAGTTTTTGATTCCGATGCTTCACTTCAGGTTTACTGTATCCCTTGGACCTTCTTATTAATGATGAAACACAGAAATTGCATCCGAATTTAATACAAAATGCACAAGGCCGACTTAAGTACAAAAGGACTGACACTCTAACTTTCTATGATTTGAACCTCTTCCGTGGGTGCAGTTTTAGATTCCGATGCTTCACTACAGGTTTACTGTAACCCTTGGACATTCTTATTGACGGTGAAACACAGAAATTGCATCCGAATTTAATACAAAAGGCACAATGCCGACTTAAGTACAAGAGGACTGACACTCTAACTTTCTACGATTTGAACCTCTCCTGTGAGTGCAGTTTTAGATTACGATGCTTGACTTCAGGTTTACTGTAACCCTTGGACCTTCTTATTGACGATGAAACACAGAAATTGCATCCGAATTTAATACAAAAGGCACAATGCCGAGTTAAGTACAAAAGGACTGACACTCTAACTCTCTATGATTGGAACCTCTCCTGTGAGTCCAGTTTTAGATTCCGATGCTTCACTTCAGGTTTACTGTATGCCTTGGACCTTGTTATTGACGATGAAACACAGAAATTGCATCCGAATTTAATACAAAAGGCACAATGCGACTTAAGTACAAGAGGACTGACACTCTAACATTCTACGATTTGAACCTCTCCTGTGAGTGCAGTTTTAGATTTCGATGCTTGACTTCAGGTTTACTGTAACCCTTGGACCTTCATATTGACGATGAAACACAGAAATTGCATCCTAATGTAATACAAAATGCACAATGCCGACTTAAGTTCAAGAGGACTGACACTCTAACTTTCTATGATTTGAACCTCCCCTGTGAGTCCAGTTTTAGATTCTGATGTTTCACTTCAGGTTTACTGTATCCCTTGGACCTTCTTATTGACGATGAAACACAGAAATTGCATCCGAATTTAATACAAAAGGCACAATGCCGACTTAACTTTTTATGATTTGAACCTCTCCTGTGAGTCCACTTTTAGATCCCGATGCTTCACTTCAGGTTTACTGTATCCCTTGGACCTTCTTATTGACGATGAAACACAGAAATTGCATCCGAATTTAATACGAAAGGCACAATGCCGACTTAAGTACAAGAGGAATGACACCCTAACTTTCTATGGTTTGAATCCCTCCTGTGAGTCCAGTTTTAGATTCCGATGCTTCACTTCAGGTTTACTGTCTCACTTGGACGTTCTTATTCACGATGAAACACAGAAATTGCATCCAAATAAAATACAAAAGGCACAATGCCGACTTAAGTACAAGAGGACTGACACTCTAACTTTCTATGATTTGAACTTCTCCTGTGAGTCCAGTTTTAGATTCCGATGCTTCACTTCAGGTTTGCTGTATCCCTTGGACCTTCTTATTGACGATGAAACACAGAAATTGCATCCGAATTTAATATAAAAGGCACAATACCGACTTAAGTACATGTGGACTGACACTCTAACTTTCGATGATTTGAACCACTCCTGTGAGTCCAGTTTTAGATTCCGATGCTTCACTTCAGATTTACTGTATCCCTTGGACCTTCTTATTGATGATGAAACACAGCAATTGCATCCGAATTTAATACAAAAGGCAGAATGCAGACTTACGTACAAGTGGACTGGCACTCTAACTCCCTATGATTTGAACCTCTCCTGTGAGTCCAGTTTTAGATTCCGATGCTTCACTTCAGATTTACTGTATCCCTTGGACCTTCTTATTGAAGATGAAACACAGCAATTGCATTCGAATTTAATACAAAAGGCAGAATGCTGACTTACGTACAAGTGGACTGACACTCTAACTCTCTATGATTTGAACCTCTCCTGTGAGTCCAGTTTTAGATTCCGATGCTTCACTTCAGGTTTACTGTATCCCTTAGACCTTCTTATAGACGATGAAACACAGAAATTGCATCCGAATTAAATGAAAATGGCACAATGCCGACTTAAGTACAAGAGGACTGACACTCTAACTTTATATGATTTGAACCTCTCCTGTGTGTCCAGTTTGAGATTCCGATGCTTGACTTCAGGTTTACTGTCTCCCTTGGACCTTCTTATTGACGATGAAACAAAGAAATTGCATCCGAATTTAATACAAAAGGCACAATGTCGACTTAAGTACAAGAGGACTGACACTCTAACTCTCTATGATTTGAACCTCTACTGTGAGTACAGTTTTAGATTCCGATGCTTCACTTCAGGTTTACTGTATCCCTTGGACCTTCTTATTGACGATGAAACACAGAAATTGCATCCGAATTTAATACAAAATGCTCAATGCCGACTTAAGTACAAGAGGACTGACACTCTAACTTTCTATGATTTGAACCTCCCCTGTGAGTCCAGTTTTAGATTCTGTTGCTTCAATTCAGGTTTACTGTATCCCTTGGACATTCTTATTGACGATGAAACACAGAAATTGCATCCGAATTTAATACAAAAGGCACAATGCCGACTTAACTTTATATGATTTGAACCTCTCCTGTGAGTCCACTTTGAGATTCCGATGCTTCACTCTAGTTTTACTGTATCCCTTGGACCTTCTTATTGACGATGAAACACAGAAATTGCATCCGAATTTAATACAAAAGGACTGACACTCTAACTCTCTACGATTTGAACCTCTCCTGTGAGTCCAGTTTTATCTTCCGATGCTTCACTTTAGGTTCACTGTATCCCTTGGACCTTCTTATTGACGATGAAACACAGAAAATTTCATCCGAATTTAATACAAAAGGCAGAATACCGACTTAAGTACAAGAGGACTGACACTGTAACTCTCTATGGTTTGAACCTCTCCTGTGAGTCATGTTTTTGATTCCCCTGCTTCACTTCAGGTTTACTGTATCCCTTGGACCGTCTTATTGATGACGAAACACAGCAATTGCATCCGAATTTAATACAAAAGGCAGAATGCTGACTTACGTACAAGTGGAGTGACACTCTAACTCTCTATGATTTCAACCTCTCCTGAGAGTCCAGTTTTAGATTCCGATGCTTCACTTCAGGTTTACTGTATCCCTTAGACCTTCTTATTGACGATGAAACACAGAAATTGCATCCGAATTTAATGTAAAATGGCACAATGCCGACTTAAGTACAAGAGGACTGACACTCTAACGTTCTATGATTTCAACCTCTCCTGTAAGTCCAGTTTTAGATTCCGATGCTTCACTTCAGGTTTACTCTACCGCTTAGACCTTCTTATTGACGATGAACCACAGAAATTGCATCCGAATTTAATACAAAAGGCACAATGCCGACTTAAGTACAAGATGACTGACACTCTAACTTTATATGATTTGAACCTCTCCTGTGTGTCCAGTTTGAGATTCCGATGCTTCACTTCAGGTTTACTGTCTCCCTTGGACCTTCTTATTGACGATGAAACAAAGAAATTGCATCCGAATTTAAGACAAAAGGCACAATGTCGACTTAAGTACAAGAGGACTGACACTCTAACTCTCTATGATTTGAACCTCTACTGTGAGTCCAGTTCTAGATTCTGATGCTTCACTTCAGGTTTACTGTATCCCTTGGACCTTCCTATTGACGATGAAACACTGAAATCGCATCCAAATTTAAGACAAAAGGCACAATTCCGACTTAAGTACATGAGGACTGACACTCTAATTTTCTATGATTTGAACCTCTCCTGAGAGTCCAGTTTTTGATTCCGATGCTTCACTTCAGGTTTACTGTATCCCTTGGACCTTCTTATTAATGATGAAACACAGAAATTGCATCCGAATTTAATACAAAATGCACAATGCCGACTTAAGTACAAAAGGACTGACACTCTAACTTTCTATGATTTGAACCTCTTCCGTGGGTCCAGTTTTAGATTCCGATGCTTCACTACAGGTTTACTGTAACCCTTGGACATTCTTATTGACGGTGAAACACAGAAATTGCATCCGAATTTAATACAAAAGGCACAATGCCGACTTAAGTACAAGAGGACTGACACTCTAACTTTCTACGATTTGAACCTCTCCTGTGAGTGCAGTTTTAGATTTCGATGCTTGACTTCAGGTTTACTGTAACCCTTGGACCTTCTTATTGACGATGAAACACAGAAATTGCATCCGAATTTAATACAAAAGGCACAATGCCGAGTTAAGTACAAAAGGACTGACACTCTAACTCTCTATGATTGGAACCTCTCCTGTGAGTCCAGTTTTAGATTCCGATGCTTCACTTCAGGTTTACTGTATGCCTTGGACCTTGTTATTGACGATGAAACACAGAAATTGCATCCGAATTTAATACAAAAGGCACAATGCGACTTAAGTACAAGAGGACTGACACTCTAACATTCTACGATTTGAACCTCTCCTGTGAGTGCAGTTTTAGATTTCGATGCTTGACTTCAGGTTTACTGTAACCCTTGGACCTTCATATTGACGATGAAACACAGAAATTGCATCCTAATGTAATACAAAATGCACAATGCCGACTTAAGTTCAAGAGGACTGACACTCTAACTTTCTATGATTTGAACCTCCCCTGTGAGTCCAGTTTTAGATTCTGATGTTTCACTTCAGGTTTACTGTATCCCTTGGACCTTCTTATTGACGATGAAACACAGAAATCGCATCCGAATTTAATACAAAAGGCACAATGCCGACTTAACTTTTTATGATTTGAACCTCTCCTGTGAGTCCACTTTTAGATTCCGATGCTTCACTTCAGGTTTACTGTATCACTTGGACCTTCTTATTGACGATGAAACACAGAAATTGCATCCGAATTTAATACGAAAGGCACAATGCCGACTTAAGTACAAGAGGAATGACACCCTAACTTTCTATGGTTTGAATCTCTCCTGTGAGTCCAGTTTTAGATTCCGATGCTTCACTTCACGTTTACTGTATCCCTTGGACGTTCTTATTCACGATGAAACACAGAAATTGCATCCAAATAAAATACAAAAGGCACAATGCCGACTTAAGTACAAGAGGACTGACACTCTAACTTTCTATGATTTGAACTTCTCCTGTGAGTCCAGTTTTAGATTCCGATGCTTCACTTCAGGTTTGCTGTATCCCTTGGACCTTCTTATTGACGATGAAACACAGAAATTGCATCCGAATTTAATACAAAAGGCACAATACCGACTTAAGTACATGTGGACTGACACTCTAACTTTCGATGATTTGAACCACTCCTGTGAGTCCAGTTTTAGATTCCGATGCTTCACTTCAGATTTACTGTATCCCTTGGACCTTCTTATTGATGATGAAACACAGCAATTGCATCCGAATTTAATACAAAAGGCAGAATGCAGACTTACGTACAAGTGGACTGGCACTCTAACTCCCTATGATTTGAACCTCTCCTGTGAGTCCAGTTTTAGATTCCGATGCTTCACTTTAGGTTTACTGTATCCCTTAGACCTTCTTATTGACGATGAAACACAGAAATTGCATACGAATTTAATGAAAATGGCACAATGCCGACTTAAGTACAAGAGGACTGACACTCTAACTTTCTATGATTTGAACCTCTTCCGTGGGTCCAGTTTAAGTTCCGATGCTTCACTTCAGGTTTACTGTAACCCTTGGACATTCTTATTGGCGGTGAAACACAGAAATTGCATCCGAATTTAATACAAAAGGCACAATGCCGACTTAAGTACAAGAGGACTGACACTCTAAATTCTACGATTTGAACCTCTCCTGTGAGTGCAGTTTTAGATTTCGATGCTTGACTTCAGGTTTACTGTAACCCTTGGACCTTCTTATTGACGATGAAACACAGAAATTGCATCTGAATTTAATACAAAAGGCACAATGCCGACTTAAGTACAAGAGGACTGACACTCTAACTCTCTTAGATTGGAACCTCTCCTGTGAGTCCAGTTTTAGAATCCGATGCTTCACTTCACGTTTACTGTAGCCCTTGGACCTTGTTATTGACGATGAAACACAGAAATTGCATCCGAATTTAATACAAAAGGCACAATGCCGACTTAAGTACGAGAGGACTGACACTCTTAATTTCGATTATTTGAACCTCTCCTGTGAGTCCAGTTTTAGATTCCGATGCTTCACTTCAGGTTTACTGTATCCCTTGGACCTTCTTATTGACGACGAAATACAGAAATTGCATCCGAATTTAATACAAAAGGCAGAATGCTGACTTACGAACAAGTGGACTGACACTCTAACTCTCTAGGATTTGAACCTCTCCTGTGAGTCCAGTTTTAGATTCCGATGCTTCACTTCAGGTTTACTGTGTCCCTTAGACCTTCTTATTGACGATGAAACACAGAAATGGAATCCGAATTTAATGAAAATGGCACAATGCCAACTTAAGTACAAGAGGACTGACACTCTAACTTTCGATGATTTAAACCTCTCCTGTGAGTCCAGTTTTAGATTCCGTTGCTTCACTTCAGGTTTACTGTATCCCTTACACCTTCTTATTGACGATGAAACACAGAAATGGAATCCGAATTTAATGAAAATGGCACAATGCCGACTTAAGTACAGGAGGACTGACACTCTAACTTTCGATGATTTAAACCTCTCCTGTGTGTCCAGTTTTAGATTCCGATGTTTCACTTCAGGTTTACTATATCCCTTGGACCTTCTTATTGACGATGAAACACAGAAATTGCATCCGAATTTAATACAAAAAGCACAATGCCGACTTAAGTACAAGAGGACTGACACCCTAACTTTCGATGATTTGAACCTCTCCTGTGAGTCCAGTTTTAGATTCCGATGCTTCACTTCAGGTTTACTGTATCCCTTGGACCTTCTTATTGACGATGAAACACAGAAATTGCATCCAAATTTAATACAAAAGGCACAATGCCGACTTAAGTACAAGTGAACTGACACTCTAACTTTCTGTGATTTCAACCTCTCCTGTAAGTCCAGTTTTAGATTCCGATGCTTTACTTCAGGTTTACTGTATCGCTTGGACCTTCTTATTGACGATGAAACACAGAAATTGCATCCGAATTTAATACAAAAGGCACAATGCCAACTTAAGTACAAGAGGACTGACACTCTAACTTTATATGATTTGAACCTCTCCTGTGAGCCCAGTTTGAGATTCCGATGCTTCACTTCAGGTTTACTGTATCCCTTGGACCTTCTTATTGACGATGAAACAAAGAAATTGCATCCGAATTTAATACAAAAGGCACAATGCCGACTTAAGTACAAGAGGGCAGACACTCTAACTTTCTATGATTTGAACCTCTTCTGTGAGTCCAGTTTTAGATTCTGATGCTACACTTCAGGTTTACTGTATCCCTTGGACCTTCTTATTAACGATGAAACACAGAAATTGCATCCGAATTTAATACGAAAGGCACAATGCCGACTTAAGTACAAGAGGACTGACACTCTAACTTTCTATGATTTGAACCTCTCCTGTGAGTTCATTTTTAGATTCCGATTCTTCCCTTCAGGTTTACTGTATCCCTTGGACCTTCTTATTGACGATGAAACACAGAAATTGCATCCGTATTTAATACAAAAGGCACAACGCCGACATAAGTACAAGAGGATTGACACTCTAACATTCTATTATTTGAACCATACCTGTGAGTCCAGTTCTAGATTCTGATGCTTCACTTCAGGTTTACTGTATCCCTTGGACCTTCTTATTGACGATGAAACACTGAAATTGCATCCATATTTAATACAAAAGGCACAATGCCGACTTAAGTACAAGAGGACTGACACTCTAATTTTCTATGATTTGAACATCTCCTGAGAGTCCAGTTTTTGATTCCGATGCCTCACTTCAGGTGCACTCTATCCCTTGGACCTTCTTATTAACGATGAAACACAGAAATTGCATCCGAATTTAATACAAAATGCACAATGCCGACGTAAGTACAAGAGGACTGACACTCTAACTTTCTACGATTTGAACCTCTTCCGTGGGTCCAGTTTTAGATTCCGATGCTCCAATTCACGTTTACTGTAACCCTTGGACATTCTTATTGACGGTGAAACACAGAAATTGCATCCGAATTTAATACAAAAGGCACAATGCCGACTTAAGTACAAGAGTACTGACACTCTAACTTTCTACGATTTGAACCTCCCCTGTGAGTGCAGTTTTAGATTTCGATGCTTGACTTCAGGTTTACTGTAACCCTTGGACTTTCATATTGACGATGAAACACAGAAATTGCATCCGAATTTAATACAAAAGGCACAATGCCGACGTAAGTACAAGAGGACTGACACTCTAACTCTCTATGATTGGGATCTCTCCCGTGAGTCCAGTTTTAGATTCCGATGCTTCACTTCACGTTTACTGTATCCCTTGGACCTTGTTATTGACGATGAAACACAGAAATTGCATCCGAATTTAATACAAAAGGCACAATGCCGATTTAAGTACAAGAGGACTGACACTGTAACATTCTACGATTTGAACCTCTTCTGTGAGTGCAGTTTTAGATTTCGATGCTTGACTTCAGGTTTACTGTAAACCTTGGACTTTCATATTTACGATGAAACACAGAAATTGCATCCGAATTTAATACAAAAGGCACAATGCCGACTTAAGTACAAGAGGACTGACACTCTAACTCTCTATGATTGGAACCTCTCCTGTGAGTCCAGTTTTAGATTCCGATGCTTCACTTAAGGTTTACTGTATCCCTTGGACCTTCTTATTGACGATGAAACACAGAAATTGCATCCGAATTTAATACAAAATGCACAATGCCGACTTAAGTACAAGAGGACTGACACTCTAAATCTATATGATTTGAACTTCTAGTGTGAGTACAGTTTTAGATTCCGATGCTTCACTTCAGGTTTACTGTATCCCTTGGACCTTCTTATTGACGATGAAACACAGAAATTGCATCCGTATTTAATACAAAATGCACAATGCCGACTTAAGTACAAGAGGACTGACACTCTAACGCTCTATGATTGGAACCTCTCCTGTGAGTCCAGTTTTAGATTCCGATGCTTCACTTCACGTTTACTCTATCCCTTGGACCTTGTTATTGACGATGAAACACAGAAATTGCATCCGAATTTAATACAAAAGGCACAATGCCGACTTAAGTACAGGGGGATGACACTCTAACATTCTACGATTTGAACTTCTCCTGTGAGTGCAGTTTTAGATTTCGATGCTTGACTTCAGGTTTACTGTAACCCTTGGACCTTCATATTGACGATGAAACACAGAAATTGAATCCGAATTTAATACAAAAGGCACAATGCCGACTTAAGTACAAGAGGACTGACACTCTAACCCTCTATGATTGGAACCTCTCCTGTGAGTCAAGTTTTAGATTCCTATGCTTCACTTAAGGTTTACTGTATCCCTTGGACCTTCTTATTGACGATGGAACACAGAAATTGCATCCGAATTTAATACAAAATGCACAATGCCGACTTAAGTACAAGAGGACTGACACTCTAACTCTCTATGATTTGAACCTATACTGTGAGTACAGTTTTAGATTACGATGCTTCACTTCAGTTTTACTGTATCCCTTGGACCTTCTTATTGACGATGAAACACAGAAATTGCATCCGAATTTAATACAAAATGCACAATGCCGACTTAAGTACAAGTGGACTGACACTCTAACTTTCTATGATTTGAACCTCCCCTGTGAGTCCAGTTTTAGATTCTGATGCTTCACCTCAGGTTTAATGTATCCCTTGGACCTTCTTATTGACGATGAAACACAGAAATTGCATCCGAATTTAATACAAAAGGCACAATGCCGACTTAACTTTTTATGATTTGAACCTCTCCTGTGAGTCCACTTTTAGACTCCGATGCTTCACTTCAAGTTAACTGTATCCCTTGGACCTTCTTATTGACGATGAAACACAGAAATTGCATCCGTATTTAATACGAAAGGCACAATGCCGACTTAAGTACAAGAGGAATGACACTCTAACTTTCTATGGTTTGAATCTCTCCTGTGAGTCAAGTTTTAGATTCCGATGCTTCATTTCAGGTTTACTGTATCCCTTGGAAGTTCTTATTCACGATGAAACACAGAAATTGCATCCGAATAAAATACAAAAGGCACAATGCCGACTTAAGTACAAGAGGACTAACACTCTAACTTTCTACGATTTGAACCTCTCCTGTGAGTCCAGTTCTAGATTCTGATGCTTCACTTCAGTTTTACTGTATCCCTTGGACCTTCATATTGACAATGAAACACTGAAATTGCATCCAAATTTAATACAAAAGGCACAATGCCGACTTAAGTACAAGAGGACTGACACTCTAACTTTCTATTATTTGAACCTCTTCCGTGGGTCCAGTTTTAGATACCGATGCTTCACTTCAGGTTTACTGTAACCCTTGGACATTCTTATTGACGGTGAAACACAGAAATTGCATTCTAATTTAATACAAAAGGCACAATGCCGACTGAAGTACAAGAGGACTAACACTCTAACTTTCTACGATTTGAACCTCTCCTGTGAGTGCAGTTTTAGATTTCGATTCTTGACTTCAGGTTTACTGTATCCCTTAGACCTTCTTGTTAACGATGAAAGGCCGAAATTGCATCCGAATTTAATACAAAATGCACAATGCCGACTTAAGTACAAGAGGACTGACACTCTAACTTTCTATTATTTGAACCTCTTCCGTGGGTCCAGGTTTAGATACCGATGCTTCACTTCAGGTTTACTGTAACCCTTGGACATTCTTATTGATGGTGAAACACAGAAATTGCATTCGAATTTAATACAAAAGGCACAATGCCGACTTAAGTACAAGAGGACTAACACTCTAACTTTCTACGATTTGAACCTCTCCTGTGAGTGCAGTTTTAGATTTCGATGCTTGACTTCAGGTTTACTGTAACCCTTGGACCTTCTTATTGACGATGAAACACAGAAATTGCATCCGAATTTAATACAAAAGGCACAATGCTGACTTAAGTACAGGAGGACTGACACTCTAACATTCTACGATTTGAACTTCTCCTGTGAGTGCTGTTTTAGATTTCGATGCTTGACTTCAGGTTTACTGTAACACTTGGACCTTCATATTGACGATGAAACACAGAAATTGCATCCGAATTTAATACAAAATGCACAATGCCGACTTAAGTACAAGAGGACTGACACACTAAGTTCCTTTGATTGGAACCTCTCCTGTGAGTCCAGTTTTAGATTCCGATGCTTCACTTCAGGTTTACTGTATACCTTGGACCTTCTTATTGACGATGAAACACAGAAATTGCATCCGAATTTAATACGAAAGGCACAATGCCGACTTAAGTACAAGAGGACTGACACTCTAACTTTATATGATTTGAACCTCTCCTGTGAGTCCAGTTTGAGATTCCGATGCTTCACTTCAGGTTTACTGTATCCCTTGGACCTTCTTATTGCCGATGAAACAAAGAAATTGCATCCGAATTTAATACAAAAGGCACAATGCCGACTTAAGTACAAGAGGACTGACACCCTAACTTTCGATGATTTGAACCTCTCCTGTGAGTCCAGTTTTAGATTCCGATGCTTCACTTCAGGTTTACTGTATCCCTTGGACCTTCTTATTAACGATGAAACACAGAAATTGCATCCAAATTTAATACAAAATGCACAATGCCGACTTAAGTACAAGAGGACTGACACTCTAACTTTCTATGATTTGAACTTCTTCCGTGGGTCCAGTTTTAGATTCCGATGCTTCACTTCAGGTTTACTGTAAACCTTGGACATTCTTATTGACGGTGAAACACAGAAATTGCATCCGAATTTAATACAAAAGGCACAATGCCGACTTAAGTACAAGAGGACTGACACCCTAACTTTCGATGATTTGAACCTCTCCTGTGAGTCCAGTTTTAGATTCCGATGCTTCACTTCAGGTTTACTGTATCCCTTGGACCTTCTTATTGACGATGAAACACAGAAATTGCATCCAAATTTAATACAAAAGGCACAATGCCGACTTAAGTACAAGTGGACTGACACTCTAACTTTCTATGATTTCAACCTCACCTGTAAGTCCAGTTTTAGATTACGATGCTTTACTTCAGGTTTACTGTATCGCTTGGACCTTCTTATTGACGATGAAACACAGAAATTGCATCCGAATTTAATACAAAAGGCACAATGCCGACTTAAGTACAAGAGGACTGACACTCTAACTTTATATGATTTGAGCCTCTCCTGTGAGTCCAGTTTGAGATTCCGATGCTTCACTTCAGGTTTACTGTATCCCTTGGACCTTCTTATTGACGATGAAACAAAGAAATTGCATCCGAATTTAATACAAAAGGCACAATGCCGACTTAAGTACAAGAGGACTGACACTCTAACTTCCTATGATTTGAACCTCTTCTGTGAGTCCAGTTTTAGATTCTGATGCTTCACTTCAAGTTTACTGTATCCCTTGGACCTTCTTATTGACGATGAAACACAGAAATTGCATCCGAATTTAATACAAAATGCACAATGCCGACTTAAGTACAAGAGGACTGACACTCTAACTTTCTATGATTTGAACCTCTTCCGTGGGTCCAGTTTTAGATTCCGATGCTCCAATTCACGTTTACTGTAACCCTTGGACATTCTTATTGACGGTGAAACACAGAAATTGCATCCGAATTTAATACAAAAGGCACAATGCCGACTTAAGTACAAGAGTACTGACACTCTAACTTTCTACGATTTGAACCTCCCCTGGGAGTGCAGTTTTAGATTTCGATGCTTGACTTCAGGTTTACTGTAACCCTTGGACTTTCATATTGACGATGAAACACAGAAATTGCATCCGAATTTAATACAAAAGGCACAATGCCGACGTAAGTACAAGAGGACTGACACTCTAACTCTCTATGATTGGGATCTCTCCCGTGAGTCCAGTTTTAGATTCCGATGCTTCACTTCACGTTTACTGTATCCCTTGGACCTTGTTATTGACGATGAAACACAGAAATTGCATCCGAATTTAATACAAAAGGCACAATGCCGATTTAAGTACAAGAGGACTGACACTGTAACATTCTACGATTTGAACCTCTTCTGTGAGTGCAGTTTTAGATTTCGATGCTTGACTTCAGGTTTACTGTAAACCTTGGACTTTCATATTTACGATGAAACACAGAAATTGCATCCGAATTTAATACAAAAGGCACAATGCCGACTTAAGTACAAGAGGACTGACACTCTAACTCTCTATGATTGGAACCTCTCCTGTGAGTCCAGTTTTAGATTCCGATGCTTCACTTAAGGTTTACTGTATCCCTTGGACCTTCTTATTGACGATGAAACACAGAAATTGCATCCGAATTTAATACAAAATGCACAATGCCGACTTAAGTACAAGAGGACTGACACTCTAAATCTATATGATTTGAACTTCTAGTGTGAGTACAGTTTTAGATTCCGATGCTTCACTTCAGGTTTACTGTATCCCTTGGACCTTCTTATTGACGATGAAACACAGAAATTGCATCCGTATTTAATACAAAATGCACAATGCCGACTTAAGTACAAGAGGACTGACACTCTAACGCTCTATGATTGGAACCTCTCCTGTGAGTCCAGTTTTAGATTCCGATGCTTCACTTCACGTTTACTCTATCCCTTGGACCTTGTTATTGACGATGAAACACAGAAATTGCATCCGAATTTAATACAAAAGGCACAATGCCGACTTAAGTACAGGGGGATGACACTCTAACATTCTACGATTTGAACTTCTCCTGTGAGTGCAGTTTTAGATTTCGATGCTTGACTTCAGGTTTACTGTAACCCTTGGACCTTCATATTGACGATGAAACACAGAAATTGAATCCGAATTTAATACAAAAGGCACAATGCCGACTTAAGTACAAGAGGACTGACACTCTAACCCTCTATGATTGGAACCTCTCCTGTGAGTCAAGTTTTAGATTCCTATGCTTCACTTAAGGTTTACTGTATCCCTTGGACCTTCTTATTGACGATGGAACACAGAAATTGCATCCGAATTTAATACAAAATGCACAATGCCGACTTAAGTACAAGAGGACTGACACTCTAACTCTCTATGATTTGAACCTATACTGTGAGTACAGTTTTAGATTACGATGCTTCACTTCAGTTTTACTGTATCCCTTGGACCTTCTTATTGACGATGAAACACAGAAATTGCATCCGAATTTAATACAAAATGCACAATGCCGACTTAAGTACAAGTGGACTGACACTCTAACTTTCTATGATTTGAACCTCCCCTGTGAGTCCAGTTTTAGATTCTGATGCTTCACCTCAGGTTTAATGTATCCCTTGGACCTTCTTATTGACGATGAAACACAGAAATTGCATCCGAATTTAATACAAAAGGCACAATGCCGACTTAACTTTTTATGATTTGAACCTCTCCTGTGAGTCCACTTTTAGACTCCGATGCTTCACTTCAAGTTAACTGTATCCCTTGGACCTTCTTATTGACGATGAAACACAGAAATTGCATCCGTATTTAATACGAAAGGCACAATGCCGACTTAAGTACAAGAGGAATGACACTCTAACTTTCTATGGTTTGAATCTCTCCTGTGAGTCAAGTTTTAGATTCCGATGCTTCATTTCAGGTTTACTGTATCCCTTGGAAGTTCTTATTCACGATGAAACACAGAAATTGCATCCGAATAAAATACAAAAGGCACAATGCCGACTTAAGTACAAGAGGACTAACACTCTAACTTTCTACGATTTGAACCTCTCCTGTGAGTCCAGTTCTAGATTCTGATGCTTCACTTCAGTTTTACTGTATCCCTTGGACCTTCATATTGACAATGAAACACTGAAATTGCATCCAAATTTAATACAAAAGGCACAATGCCGACTTAAGTACAAGAGGACTGACACTCTAACTTTCTATTATTTGAACCTCTTCCGTGGGTCCAGTTTTAGATACCGATGCTTCACTTCAGGTTTACTGTAACCCTTGGACATTCTTATTGACGGTGAAACACAGAAATTGCATTCTAATTTAATACAAAAGGCACAATGCCGACTGAAGTACAAGAGGACTAACACTCTAACTTTCTACGATTTGAACCTCTCCTGTGAGTGCAGTTTTAGATTTCGATTCTTGACTTCAGGTTTACTGTATCCCTTAGACCTTCTTGTTAACGATGAAAGGCCGAAATTGCATCCGAATTTAATACAAAATGCACAATGCCGACTTAAGTACAAGAGGACTGACACTCTAACTTTCTATTATTTGAACCTCTTCCGTGGGTCCAGGTTTAGATACCGATGCTTCACTTCAGGTTTACTGTAACCCTTGGACATTCTTATTGATGGTGAAACACAGAAATTGCATTCGAATTTAATACAAAAGGCACAATGCCGACTTAAGTACAAGAGGACTAACACTCTAACTTTCTACGATTTGAACCTCTCCTGTGAGTGCAGTTTTAGATTTCGATGCTTGACTTCAGGTTTACTGTAACCCTTGGACCTTCTTATTGACGATGAAACACAGAAATTGCATCCGAATTTAATACAAAAGGCACAATGCTGACTTAAGTACAGGAGGACTGACACTCTAACATTCTACGATTTGAACTTCTCCTGTGAGTGCTGTTTTAGATTTCGATGCTTGACTTCAGGTTTACTGTAACACTTGGACCTTCATATTGACGATGAAACACAGAAATTGCATCCGAATTTAATACAAAATGCACAATGCCGACTTAAGTACAAGAGGACTGACACACTAAGTTCCTTTGATTGGAACCTCTCCTGTGAGTCCAGTTTTAGATTCCGATGCTTCACTTCAGGTTTACTGTATACCTTGGACCTTCTTATTGACGATGAAACACAGAAATTGCATCCGAATTTAATACGAAAGGCACAATGCCGACTTAAGTACAAGAGGACTGACACTCTAACTTTATATGATTTGAACCTCTCCTGTGAGTCCAGTTTGAGATTCCGATGCTTCACTTCAGGTTTACTGTATCCCTTGGACCTTCTTATTGCCGATGAAACAAAGAAATTGCATCCGAATTTAATACAAAAGGCACAATGCCGACTTAAGTACAAGAGGACTGACACCCTAACTTTCGATGATTTGAACCTCTCCTGTGAGTCCAGTTTTAGATTCCGATGCTTCACTTCAGGTTTACTGTATCCCTTGGACCTTCTTATTAACGATGAAACACAGAAATTGCATCCAAATTTAATACAGAATGCACAATGCCGACTTAAGTACAAGAGGACTGACACTCTAACTTTCTATGATTTGAACTTCTTCCGTGGGTCCAGTTTTAGATTCCGATGCTTCACTTCAGGTTTACTGTAAACCTTGGACATTCTTATTGACGGTGAAACACAGAAATTGCATCCGAATTTAATACAAAAGGCACAATGCCGACTTAAGTACAAGAGGACTGACACCCTAACTTTCGATGATTTGAACCTCTCCTGTGAGTCCAGTTTTAGATTCCGATGCTTCACTTCAGGTTTACTGTATCCCTTGGACCTTCTTATTGACGATGAAACACAGAAATTGCATCCAAATTTAATACAAAAGGCACAATGCCGACTTAAGTACAAGTGGACTGACACTCTAACTTTCTATGATTTCAACCTCACCTGTAAGTCCAGTTTTAGATTACGATGCTTTACTTCAGGTTTACTGTATCGCTTGGACCTTCTTATTGACGATGAAACACAGAAATTGCATCCGAATTTAATACAAAAGGCACAATGCCGACTTAAGTACAAGAGGACTGACACTCTAACTTTATATGATTTGAGCCTCTCCTGTGAGTCCAGTTTGAGATTCCGATGCTTCACTTCAGGTTTACTGTATCCCTTGGACCTTCTTATTGACGATGAAACAAAGAAATTGCATCCGAATTTAATACAAAAGGCACAATGCCGACTTAAGTACAAGAGGACTGACACTCTAACTTCCTATGATTTGAACCTCTTCTGTGAGTCCAGTTTTAGATTCTGATGCTTCACTTCAAGTTTACTGTATCCCTTGGACCTTCTTATTGACGATGAAACACAGAAATTGCATCCGAATTTAATACAAAATGCACAATGCCGACTTAAGTACAAGAGGACTGACACTCTAACTTTCTATGATTTGAACCTCTTCCGTGGGTCCAGTTTTAGATTCCGATGCTTCACTTCAGGTTTACTGTAACCCTTGGACATTCTTATTGACGGTGAAACACAGAAATTGCATCCGAATTTAATACAAAAGGCAAAATGCCGACTTATGTACAAGAGGACTGACACTCTAAATTTCTACGATTTGAACCTCTCCTGTGAGTGCAGTTTTAGATTTCGATGCCTGACTTCAGGTTTACTGTAACCCTTGGACCTTCTTATTGACGATGAAACACAGAAATTGCATCCGAATTTAATACAAAAGGCACAATGCCGACTTAAGTACAAGAGGACTGACACTCTAACTCTCTATGATTGGAACCTCTCCTGTGAGTCCAGTTTTAGATTCCGATGCTTCACTTCACGTTTACTGTATCCCTTGGACCTTGTTATTGACGATGAAACACAGAAATTGCACCCGAATTTAATGAAAATGGCACAATGCCGACTTAAGTACAAGAGGACTGACACTCTAACTTTATATGATTTAAACCTCTCCTGTGAGTCCAGTTTTAGATTCCGATGCTTCACTTCAGGTTTACTGTGTCCCTTGGACCTTCTTATTGACGATGAAACACAGAAATTGCATCTGAATTTAATACAAAAGGCACAATGCCGACTTAAGTACAAGAGGACTGACACCCTAACTTTCGATGATTTGAACCTCTCCTGTGAGTCCAGTTTTAGATTCCGATGCTTCACTTCAGGTTTACTGTATCCCTTGGACCTTCTTATTAACGATGAAACACAGATATTGCATCCGAATTTAATACAAAATGCACAATGCCGACTTAAGTACAAGAGGACTGACACTCTAAGTTTCTATGATTTGAACCTCTTCCGTGGTTCCAGTTTTAGATTCCGATGCTTCACTTCAGGTTAACTGTAACCCTTGGACATTCTTATTGACGGTTAAAAACAGAAATTGCATCCGAATTTAATACAAAAGGCACAATGCCGACTTAAGTACAAGAGGACTGACACTCTAACTTTCCACGATTTGAACCTCTCCTGTGAGTGCAGTTTTAGATTTCGATGCTTGACTTCAGGTTTACTGTAACCCTTGGACCTTCATATTGACGATGAAACACAGAAATTGCATCCGAATTTAATACAAAAGGCACAATGCCGACTTAAGTACAAGAGGACTGACACTCTAACATTCTACGATTTGAACCTCTCCTGTGAGTGCAGTTTTAGATTTCGATGCTTGACTTCAGGTTTACTGTAACCCTTGGACCTTCATATTGACGATGAAACACAGAAATTGCATCCGAATTTAATACAAAAGGCACAATGCTGACTTAAGTACAAGAGGACTGACACTCTAACTTTCCACGATTTGAACCTCTCCTGTGAGTGCAGTTTTAGATTTCGGTGCTTGACTTCAGGTTTACTGTATTCCTTGGACCTTCTTATTGACGATGAAACACTGAAATTGCATCCGAATT
Organism: Schistocerca americana; assembly: GCF_021461395.2. Lineage (NCBI taxonomy): Eukaryota > Metazoa > Arthropoda > Insecta > Orthoptera > Acrididae > Schistocerca > Schistocerca americana. Next base: position 597,639 of record NW_025725242.1, read on the forward strand.
TAATACAAAAGGCACAATGCCGACTTAAGTACAAGAGGACTGACACTCTAACTTTCCACGATTTGAACCTCTCCTGTGAGTGCAGTTTTAGATTTCGATGCTTGACTTCAGGTTTACTGTAACACTTGGACCTTCTTATTGACGATGAAACACAGAAATTGCATCCGAATTCAATACAAAATGCACAATGCCGACTTAAGTACAAGAGGACTGACATTCTAAATCTCTATGATTTGAACCTCTCCGGTGAGTCCAGTTTTAGATTCCGATGCTTCACTTCAGGTTTACTGTATCCCTTGGACCTTCTTATTGACGATGAAACACAGAAATTGCATCCGAATTTAATACAAAATGCACAATGCCGACTTAAGTACAAGAGGACTGACACTCTAATTTTCTATGATTTGAACCTCTTCTGTGAGTCCAGTTTTAGATTCCGATGCTTCACTTCAGGTTAACTGTAACCCTTGGACATTCTTATTGACGGTGAAAAACAGAAATTGCATCCGAATTTAATACAAAAGGCACAATGCCGACTTAAGTACAAGAGGACTGACACTCTAACTTTCTATGATTTGAACCTCTCCTGTGAGACCAGTTTTAGATTCCGATGCTTCACTTAAGGTTTACTGTATCCCTTGGACATTCTTATTGACGATGAAACAGAGAAATTGCATTTGAATTTAATACAAAAGGCACAATGCCGACTTAAGTACAAGAGGACTGACACTCTAACTTTCCACGATTTGAACCTCTCCTGTGAGTGCAGTTTTAGATTTCGATGCTTGACTTCAGGTTTACTGTAACCCTTGGACCTTCTTATTGACGATGAAACACAGAAATTGCATCCGAATTTAATACAAAATGCACAATGCCGACTTAAGTACAAGAGGACTGACACTCTAACTCTCTATGATTTGAACCTCTACTGTGAGTATAGTTTTAGATTCCGATGCTTCACTTCAGGTTTACTGTATCCCTTGGACTTTCTTATTGACGATGAAACACAGAAATTGCATCCGAATTTAATACAAAAGGCACAATGCCGCCTTAAGTACAAGAGGACTGACACTCTAACTTTCGATGAGTTGAACCTCTTCTGTGAGTCCAATTTTAGATTCCGATGCTTCACTTCAGGATTACTGTATCCCTTGGACCTTCTTATTGACGATGAAACACAGAAATTGCATCCGAATTTAATACAAATTGCACAATGCCGACTTAAGTACAAGAGGACTGACACTCTAACTCTCTATGATTAGAACCTCTTCCGTGGGTCCAGTTTTAGATTCTGATGCTTCACTTCAGGTTTACTGTAACCCTTGGACATTCTTATTGACGATGAAACACGGAAATTGCATCCGAATTTAATACAAAAGGCACAATGCCGACTTAAGTACAAGAGGACTGACACTCTAACTTTCTACGATTTGAACCCCTCCTGTGAGTTCAGTTTTAGAATCCGATTCTTCACTTCAGGTTTAATGTATCCCTTGGACCTTCTTATTGACGATGAAACACAGAAATTGCAACCGTATTTAATACAAAAGGCACAACGCCGACATAAGTATAAGAGGACTGACACTCTAACTTTCCATGATTTGAACCTCTCCTGTGAGTGCAGTTTTAGATTTCGATGCTTGACTTCAGGTTTACTGTAACCCTTGGACCTTCTTATTGACGATGAAACACAGAAATTGCATCCGAATTTAATACAAAATGCACAATGCCGACTTAAGTACAAGAGGACTGACACTCTAACTCTCTATGATTTGAACCTCTACTGTGAGTACAGTTTTAGATTCCGATGCTTCACTTCAGGTTTACTGTATCCCTTGGACCTTCTTATTAACGATGAAACACAGAAATTGCATCCGAATTTAATACAAAATGCACAATGCCGACTTAAGTACAAGAGGACTGCCACTCTAATTTTCTATGATTTGAACCTCTTCCGTGGGTCCAGTTTTAGATTCCGATGCTTCACTTCAGGTTTACTGTAACCCTTGGACATTCTTATTGACGGTGAAACACAGAAATTGCATCCGAATTTAATGAAAATGGCACAATGCCGACTTAAGTACAAGAGGACTGACACTCTAACTTTCGATGATTTAAACCTCTCCTGTGAGTCCAGTTTTAGATTCCGATGCTTCACTTCAGGTTTACTGTATCCCTTGGACCTTCTTATTGACGATGAAAGACAGAAATTGCATCCGAATTTAATACAAAAGGCACAATGCCGACTTAAGTACAAGAGGACTGACACCCTAACTTTCGATGATTTGAACCTCTCCTGTGAGTCCAGTTTTAGATTCCGATGCTTCACTTCAGGTTTACTGTATCCCTTGGACCTTCTTATTAACGATGAAACACAGAAATTGCATCCGAATTTAATACAAAATGCACAACGCCGACTTAAGTACAAGAGGACTGACACTCTAATTTTCTATGAATTGAACCTCTTCCGTGGGTCCAGTTTTAGATTCCGATGCTTCACTTCAGGTTTACTGTAACCCTTGGACATTCTTATTGACGGTGAAAAACAGAAATTGCATCCGAATTTAATACAAAAGGCACAATGCCGACTAAAATACAAGAGGACTGACACTCTAACTTTCCACGATTTGAACCTCTCCTGTGAGTGCAGTTTTAGATTTCGATGCTTGACTTCAGGTTTACTGTAACCCTTGGACCTTCTTATTGACAATGAAACACAGAAATTGCATCCGAATTTAATACAAAATGCACAATGCCGACTTAAGTACAAGAGGACTGACTCTCTAACTCTCTATGATTTGAACCTTCACTGTGAGTACAGTTTTAGATTCCGATGCTTCACTTCAGGTTTACTGTATCCCTTGGAACTTCTTATTGACGATGAAACACAGAAATTGCATCTGAATTTAATACAAAAGGCACAATGCCGCCTTAAGTACAAGAGGACTGACACTCTAACTTTCGATGATTTGAACCTCTCCTGTGAGTCCAATTTTAGATTCAGATGCTTCACTTCAGGTTTACTGTATCCCTTGGACCTTCTTATTGACGATGAAACACAGAAATTGCATCCGAATTTAATTGAAATGGCACAATGCCGACTTAAGTACAAGAGGAGTGACACTCTAACTTTCGATGATTTAAACCTCTCCTGTGAGTCCAGTTTTAGATTCCGATGCTTCACTTCAGGTTTACTGTATCCCTTGGACCTTCTTATTGACGATGAAACACAGAAATTGCATCCGAATTTAATACAAAAGGCACAATGCCGACTGAAGTACAAGAGGACTGACACTCTAATTTTCTATGATTTGAACCTCTTCCGTGGGTCCAGTTTTAGATTCCGATGCTTCACTTCAGGTTTACTGTAACCCTTGGACATTCTTATTGACGGTGAAACACAGAAATTGCATCCGAATTTAATACAAAAGGCACAATGCCGACTTAAGTACAAGAGGACTGACACACTAACTTTCCACGATTTGAACCTCTCCTGTGAGTGCAGTTTTAGATTTCGATGCTTGACTTCAGGTTTACTGTAACCCTTGGACCTTCTTATTGACGATGAAACACAGAAATTGCATCCGAATTTAATACAAAAGGCACAATGCCGACTTAAGTACAAGAGGACTGACACTCTAACATTCTACGATTTGAACCTCTCCTGTGAGTGCAGTTTTAGATTTCAATGCTTGACTTCAGGTTTACTGTAACCCTTGGACCTTCATATTGACGATGAAACACAGAAATTGCATCCGAATTTAATACAAAAGGCACAATACCGACTTAACTTTTTATGATTTGAACCTCTCCTGTGAGTCCACTTTTAGATTCCGATGCTTCACTTCAGGTTTACTGTATCACTTGGACCTTCTTATTGACGATGAAACACAGAAATTGCATCCGAGTGGAATACAAAAGGACTGACACTCTAACTCTCTACGATTTGAACCTCTGCTGTGAGTCCAGTTTTAGCTTCCGATGCTTCACTTTAGGTTCACTGTATCCCTTGGACCTTCTTATTGACGATGAAACACAGAAATTGCATCCGAATTTAATACAAAAGGCAGAATACCGACTTAAGTACAAGAATACTGACACTCTAACTCTCTATGATTTGAACCTCTCCTGTGAGTCATGTTTTTGATTCCGATGCTTCACTTCATGTTTACTGTATCCCTTGGACCTTCTTAATGGCGATGAAACACAAAAATTGCATCCAAATTCAATACAAAATGCACAATGCCGACTTAAGTACGAGAGGACTGACACTCTAAATTTCGATTATTTGAACCTCTCCTGTGAGTCCAGTTTTAGATTCCGTTGCTTCACTTCAGGTTTACTGTATCCCTTGGACATTCTTATTGACGGTGAAACACAGAAAATGCATTCGAATTTAATACAAAAGGCACAATGCCGACTTATGTACAAGAGGACTGACACTCTAACATTCTACGATTTGAACCTCTTCTGTGAGTGTAGTTTTAGATATCGATGCTTGACTTCAGGTATACTGTATCCCTTGGACCTTCATATTGACGATGAAACACAGAAATTGCATCCGAATTTAATACAAAAGGCACAATGCCGACTTAAGTACAAGAGGACTGACACTCTAACTCTCTATGATTGGAGCCTCTCCTGTGAGTCCAGTTGGAGATTCCGATGCTTGACTTAAGGGTTACTGCATCCCTTGGACCTTCTTATTGACGATGAAACACAGAAATTGCTTCCGAATTTAATACAAAATGCAAAATGCCGACTTAAGTACAAGAGGACTGACACTCTAACTCTCTATGATTTGAACCTCTACTGTGAGTACAGTTTTGGATTCCGATGCTTCACTTCAGGTTTACTGTATCCCTTGGACCTTCTTATTGACGATGAAACACAGAAATTGCATCCGAATTTAATACAAAAGGCACAATGCCGCCTTAAGTACAAGAGGACTGACACACTAACTTTCGATGATTTGAACCTCTCCTGTGAGTCCAATTTTAGATTCCGATGCTTCACTTCAGGTTTACTGTATCCCTTGGACCTTCGTATTGACGATGAAACACAGAAATTGCATCCGAATTGAATACAAAAGGCAGAATACCGACTTAAGTACAAGAGGACTCACACTCTAACTCTCTATGATTTGAACCTCTCCTGTGAGTCATGTTTTTGTTTCCGCTGCTTCACTTCATGTTTACTGTATCCCTTGGACCTTCGTAATGACGATGAAACACAAAAATTGCATCCAAATTCAATACAAAATGCACAATGCCGACTTAAGTACGAGAGGACTGACACTCTAAATTTCGATTATTTGAACCTCTCCTGTGAGTCCAGTTTTAGATTCCGTTGCTTCACTTCAGATTTACTGTATTCCTTGGACATTCTTATTGACGGTGAAACACAGAATTGCATCCGAATTTAATACAAAAGGCACAATGCCGACTTAAGTACAAGAGGACTGACCCTCTAACTTTCTACGATTTGAACCTCTCCTGTGAGTGCAGTTTTAGATTTCGACGCTTGACTTCAGGTTTACTGTAACCCTTGGACCTTCTTATTGACGATGAAACACAGAAATTGCATCCGAATTTAATACAAAAGGCACAATGCCGACTTAAGTACAAGCGGACTGACACTCTAACTCTCTCTGATTGGAACCTCTCCTGTGAGTCCAGTTTTAGATTCCGATGCTTCACTTCACGTTTACTGTATCCCTTGGACCTTGTTATTGACGATGAAACACAGAAATTGTATCCGAATTTAATATAAAAGGCACAATGCCGACTTATGTACAAGAGGATGACACTCTAACATTCTACGATTTGAACCTCTTCTGTGAGTGTAGTTTTAGATTTAGATGCTTGACTTCAGGTTTACTGTAACCATTGGACCTTCATATTGACGATGAAACACAGAAATTGCATCCGAATTTAATACAAAAGGCACAATGCCGACTTAAGTACAAGAGGACTGACACTCTAACTCTCTTTGATTGGAACCTCTCCTGTGAGTCCAGTTGTAGATTCCGATGCTTCACTTAAGGTTTACTGTATCCCTTGGACCTTCATATTGACGATGAAACACAGAAATTGCATCCGAATTTAATGCAAAATGCACAATGCCGACTTAAGTACAAGAGGACTGACACTCTAACTCTCTATGATTTGAACCTCTACTGTGAGTACAGTTTTTTATTCCGATGCTTCACTTCAGGTTTACTGTATCCCTTGGACCTTCTTATTGACGATGAAACACAGAAATTGCATCCGAGTTTAATACAAAAGGCACAATGCCGCCTTAAGTACAAGAGGACTGACACTCTAACTTTCGATGATTTGAACCTCTCCTGTGAGTCCAATTTTAGATTCCGATGCTTCACTTCTGGTTTACTGTATCCCTTGGACCTTCTTATTGACGATGAAACACAGAAATTGCATCCGAATTTAATGAAAATGGCACAATGCCGACTTAAGTACAAGAGGACTGACACTCTAACTTTCGATGATTTAAACCTCTCCTGTGAGTCCAGTTTTAGATTCCGATGCTTCACGTCAGGTTTACTGTATCCCTTGGACCTTCTTATTGACGATGAAACACAGAAATTGCATCCGAATTTAATACAAAAGGCACAATGCCGACTTAAGTACAAGAGGACTGACACCCTAACTTTCGATGATTTGAACCTCTCCTGTGAGTCCAGTTTTAGTTTCCGATGCTTCACTTCAGGTTTACTGTATCCCTTGGACCTTCTTATTAACGATGAAACACAGAAATTGCATCCGAATTTAATACAAAATGCACAATGCCGACTTAAGTACAAGAGGACTGACACTCTAATTTTCTATGATTTGAACCTCTTCCGTGGGTCCAGTTTCAGATTACGATGCTTCACTTCAGGTTTACTGTAACCCTTGGACATTCTTATTGACGGTGAAACACAGAAATTGCATCCGAATTTAATACAAAAGGCACAATGCCGACTTAAGTACAAGAGGACTGACACTCTAACTTTCCACGATTTGAACCTCTCCTGTGAGTGCAGTTTTAGATTTCGATGCTTGACTTCAGGTTTACAGTAACCCTTGGACCTTCTTATTGACGATGAAACACAGAAATTGCATCCGAATTTAATACAAAAGGCACAATGCCGACTTAAGTACAAGAGGACTGACACTCTAACATTCTACGAATTGAACCTCTCCTGTGAGTGCAGTTTTAGATTTCGATGCTTGACTTCAGTTTTACTGTAACCCTTGGACCTTTATATTGACGATGAAACACAGAAATTGCATCCGAATTTAATACAAAAGGCACAATGCCGAATTAAGTACAAGAGGACCGACACTCTAACTCTCTATGATTGGAACCTCTCCTGTGAGTCCAGTTTTAGATTCCGATGCTTCACTTAAGGTTTACTGTATCCCTTGGATCTTCTTATTGACGATGAAACACAGAAATTGCATCCGAATTTAATACAAAATGCACAATGCCGACTTAAGTACAAGAGGTCTGACACTAACTCTCTATGATTTGAACCTCTACTGTGAGTACAGTTTTTTATTCCGATGCTTCACTTCAGGTTTACTGTATCCTTTGGACCTTCTTATTGACGATGAAACACAGAAATTGCATCCGAATTTAATACAAAAGGCACAATGCCGCCTTAAGTACAAGAGGACTGACACTCTAACTTTCGATGATATGAACCTCTCCTGTGAGTCCAATTTTAGATTCCGATGCTTCACTTCTGGTTTACTGTATCCCTTGGACCTTCTTATTGACGATGAAACACAGAAATTGCATCCGAATTTAATGAAAATGGCACAATGCCGACTTAAGTACAAGAGGACTGACACTCTAACTTTCGATGATTTAAACCTCTCCTGTGAATCCAGTTTTAGATTCCGATGCTTCACTTCAGGTTAACTGTACCCCTTGGACCTTCTTATTGACGATGAAACACAGAAATTGCATCCGAATTTAATACAAAAGGCACAATGCCGACTTAAATACAAGTGGACTGACACCCTAACTTTCGATGATTTGAACCTCTCCTGTGAGTCCAGTTTTAGATTCCGATGCTTCACTTCAGGTTTGCTGTATCCCTTGGACCTTCTTATTAACGATGAAACACAGAATTTGCATCCGAATTTAATACAAAATGCACAATGCCGACTTAAGTACAAGAGGACTGACACTCTAATTTTCTATGATTTGAACCTCTTCCGTGGGTCCAGTTTGAGATTACGATGCTTCACTTCAGGTTTACTGTAACCCTTGGACATTCTTATTGACGGTGAAACACAGAAATTGCATCCCAATTTAATACAAAAGGCACAATGCCGACTTAAGTACAACAGGACTGACACTCTAACTTTCCACGATTTGAACCTCTCCTGTGAGTGCAGTTTTAGATTTCGATGCTTGACTTCAGGTTTACAGTAACCCTTGGACCTTCTTATTGACGATGAAACACAGAAATTGCATCCAAATTGAATACAAAAGGCACAATGCCGACTTAAGTACAAGAGGACTGACACTCTAACATTCTACGAATTGAACTTCTCCTGTGAGCGCAGTTTTAGATTTCGATGCTTGACTTCAGTTTTACTGTAACCCTTGGACCTTTATATTGACGATGAAACACAGAAATTGCATCCGAATTTAATACAAAAGGCACAATGCCGAATTAAGTACAAGAGGACTCACACTCTAACTCTCTATGATTTGAACCTCTACTGTGAGTACAGTTTTTTATTCCGATGCTTCACTTCAGGTTTACTGTATCCCTTGGACCTTCTTATTGACGATGAAACACAGAAATTGCATCCGAATTTAATACAAAAGGCACAATGCCGCCTTAAGTACAAGAGGACTGACACTCTAACTTTCGATGATTTGAACCTCTCCTGTGAGTCCAATTTTAGATTCCGATGCTTCACTTCTGGTTTACTGTATCCCTTGGACCTTCTTATTGACGATGAAACACAGAAATTGCATCCGAATTTAATGAAAATGGCACAATGCCGACTTAAGTACAAGAGGACTGACACTCTAACTTTCGATGATTTGAACCTCTCCTGTGAGTCCAGTTTTAGATTCCGATGCTTCACGTCAGGTTTACTGTATCCCTTGGAGCTTCTTATTGACGATGAAACACAGAAATTGCATCCGAATTTAATACAAAATTCACAATGCCGACTTAAGTACAAGAGGACTGACACCCTAACTTTCGATGATTTGAACCTCTCCTGTGAGTCCAGTTTTAGTTTCCGATGCTTCACTTCAGGTTTACTGTATCCCTTGGACCTTCTTATTAACGATGAAACACAGAAATTGCATCCGAATTTAATACAAAATGCACAATGCCGACTTAAGTACAAGAGGACTGACACTCTAATTTTCTATGATTTGAACCTCTTCCGTGGGTCCAGTTTTAGTTTCCGATGCTTCACTTCAGGTTTACTGTATCCCTTGGACCTTCTTATTAACGATGAAACACAGAAATTGCATCCGAATTTAATACAAAAGGCAGAATACCGACTTAAGTACAAGAGGACTCACACTCTAACTCTCTATGATTTGAACCTCTCCTGTGAGTCATGTTTTTGTTTCCGCTGCTTCACTTCATGTTTACTGTATCCCTTGGACCTTCGTAATGACGATGAAACACAAAAATTGCATCCAAATTCAATACAAAATGCACAATGCCGACTTAAGTACGAGAGGACTGACACTCTAACTCTCTATGATTTGAACCTCTACTGTGAGTACAGTTTTTTATTCCGATGCTTCACTTCAGGTTTACTGTATCCCTTGGACCTTGTTATTGACGATGAAACACAGAAATTGTATCCGAATTTAATATAAAAGGCACAATGCCGACTTATGTACAAGAGGAATGACACTCTAACATTCTACGATTTGAACCTCTTCTGTGAGTGTAGTTTTAGATTTAGATGCTTGACTTCAGGTTTACTGTAACCATTGGACCTTCATATTGACGATGAAACACAGAAATTGCATCCGAATTTAATACAAAAGGCACAATGCCGACTTAAGTACAAGAGGACTAACACTCTAACTCTCTTTGATTGGAACCTCTCCTGTGAGTCCAGTTGTAGATTCCGATGCTTCACTTAAGGTTTACTGTATCCCTTGGACCTTCATATTGACGATGAAACACAGAAATTGCATCCGAATTTAATACAAAATGCACAATGCCGACTTAAGTACAAGAGGACTGACACTCTAACTCTCTATGATTTGAACCTCTACTGTGAGTACAGTTTTTTATTCCGATGCTTCACTTCAGGTTTACTGTATCCCTTGGACCTTCTTATTGACGATGAAACACAGAAATTGCATCCGAATTTAATACAAAAGGCACAATGCCGCCTTAAGTACAAGAGGACTGACACTCTAACTTTCGATGATTTGAACCTCTCCTGTGAGTCCAATTTTAGATTCCGATGCTTCACTTCTGGTTTACTGTATCCCTTGGACCTTCTTATTGACGATGAAACACAGAAATTGCATCCGAATTTAATGAAAATGGCACAATGCCGACTTAAGTACAAGAGGACTGACACTCTAACTTTCGATGATTTAAACCTCTCCTGTGAGTCCAGTTTTAGATTCCGATGCTTCACGTCAGGTTTACTGTATCCCTTGGACCTTCTTATTGACGATGAAACACAGAAATTGCATCCGAATTTAATACAAAAGGCACAATGCCGACTTAAGTACAAGAGGACTGACACCCTAACTTTCGATGATTTGAACCTCTCCTGTGAGTCCAGTTTTAGTTTCCGATGCTTCACTTCAGGTTTACTGTATCCCTTGGACCTTCTTATTAACGATGAAACACAGAAATTGCATCCGAATTTAATACAAAATGCGCAATGCCGACTTAAGTACAAGAGGACTGACACTCTAATTTTCTATGATTTGAACCTCTTCCGTGGGTCCAGTTTCAGATTACGATGCTTCACTTCAGGTTTACTGTAACCCTTGGACATTCTTATTGACGGTGAAACACAGAAATTGCATCCGAATTTAATACAAAAGGCACAATGCCGACTTAAGTACAAGAGGACTGACACACTAACTTTCCACGATTTGAACCTCTCCTGTGAGTGCAGTTTTAGATTTCGATGCTTGACTTCAGGTTTACAGTAACCCTTGGACCTTCTTATTGACGATGAAACACAGAAATTGCATCCGAATTTAATACAAAAGGCACAATGCCGACTTAAGTACAAGAGTACTGACACTCTAACATTCTACGAATTGAACCTCTCCTGTGAGTGCAGTTTTAGATTTCGATGCTTGACTTCAGTTTTACTGTAACCCTTGGACCTTTATATTGACGATGAAACACAGAAATTGCATCCGAATTTAATACAAAAGGCACAATGCCGAATTAAGTACAAGAGGACCGACACTCTAACTCTCTATGATTGGAACCTCTCCTGTGAGTCCAGTTTTAGATTCCGATGCTTCACTTAAGGTTTACTGTATCCCTTGGATCTTCTTATTGACGATGAAACACAGAAATTGCATCCGAATTTAATACAAAATGCACAATGCCGACTTAAGTACAAGAGGACTGACACTAACTCTCTATGATTTGAACCTCTACTGTGAGTACAGTTTTTTATTCCGATGCTTCACTTCGGGTTTACTGTATCCTTTGGACCTTCTTATTGACGATGAAACACAGAAATTGCATCCGAATTTAATACAAAAGGCACAATGCCGCCTTAAGTACAAGAGGACTGACACTCTAACTTTCGATGATATGAACCTCTCCTGTGAGTCCAATTTTAGATTCCGATGCTTCACTTCTGGTTTACTGTATCCCTTGGACCTTCTTATTGACGATGAAACACAGAAATTGCATCCGAATTTAATGAAAATGGCACAATGCCGACTTAAGTACAAGAGGACTGACACTCTAACTTTCGATGATTTAAACCTCTCCTGTGAATCCAGTTTTAGATTCCGATGCTTCACTTCAGGTTTACTGTATCCCTTGGACCTTCTTATTGACGATGAAACACAGAAATTGCATCCGAATTTAATACAAAAGGCACAATGCCGACTTAAATACAAGTGGACTGACACCCTAACTTTCGATGATTTGAACCTCTCCTGTGAGTCCAGTTTTAGATTCCGATGCTTCACTTCAGGTTTGCTGTATCCCTTGGACCTTCTTATTAACGATGAAACACAGAATTTGCATCCGAATTTAATACAAAATGCACAATGCCGACTTAAGTACAAGAGGACTGACACTCTAATTTTCTATGATTTGAACCTCTTCCGTGGGTCCAGTTTGAGATTACGATGCTTCACTTCAGGTTTACTGTAACCCTTGGACATTCTTATTGACGGTGAAACACAGAAATTGCATCCGAATTTAATACAAAAGGCACAATGCCGACTTAAGTACAAGCGGACTGACACTCTAACTCTCTCTGATTGGAACCTCTCCTGTGAGTCCAGTTTTAGATTCCGATGCTTCACTTCACGTTTACTGTATCCCTTGGACCTTGTTATTGACGATGAAACACAGAAATTGTATCCGAATTTAATATAAAAGGCACAATGCCGACTTATGTAGAAGAGGAATGACACTCTAACATTCTACGATTTGAACCTCTTCTGTGAGTGTAGTTTTAGATTTAGATGCTTGACTTCAGGTTTACTGTAACCATTGGACCTTCATATTGACGATGAAACACAGAAATTGCATCCGAATTTAATACAAAAGGCACAATGCCGACTTAAGTACAAGAGGACTGACACTCTAACTCTCTTTGATTGGAACCTCTCAAGTGAGTCCAGTTGGAGATTCCGATGCTTCACTTAAGGTTTACTGTATCCCTTGGACCTTCATATTGACGATGAAACACAGAAATTGCATCCGAATTTAATACAAAATGCACAATGCCGACTTAAGTACAAGAGGACTGACACTCTAACTCTCTATGATTTGAACCTCTACTGTGAGTACAGTTTTTTATTCCGATGCTTCACTTCAGGTTTACTGTATCCCTTGGACCTTCTTATTGACGATGAAACACAGAAATTGCATCCGAATTTAATACAAAAGGCACAATGCCGCCTTAAGTACAAGAGGACTGACACTCTAACTTTCGATGATTTGAACCTCTCCTGTGAGTCCAATTTTAGATTCCGATGCTTCACTTCTGGTTTACTGTATCCCTTGGACCTTCTTATTGACGATGAAACACAGAAATTGCATCCGAATTTAATGAAAATGGCACAATGCCGACTTAAGTACAAGAGGACTGACACTCTAACTTTCGATGATTTAAAACTCTCCTGTGAGTCCAGTTTTAGATTCCGATGCTTCACGTCAGGTTTACTGTATCCCTTGGACCTTCTTATTGACGATGAAACACAGAAATTGCATCCGAATTTAATACAAAAGGCACAATGCCGACTTAAGTACAAGAGGACTGACACCCTAACTTTCGATGATTTGAACCTCTCCTGTGAGTCCAGTTTTAGTTTTCGATGCTTCACTTCAGGTTTACTGTATCCCTTGGACCTTCTTATTAACGATGAAACACAGAAATTGCATCCGAATTTAATACAAAATGCACAATGCCGACTTAAGTACAAGAGGACTGACACTCTAATTTTCTATGATTTGAAACTCTTCCGTGGGTCCAGTTTTAGTTTCCGATGCTTCACTTCAGGTTTACTGTATCCCTTGGACCTTCTTATTAACGATGAAACACAGAAATTGCATCCGAATTTAATACAAAAGGCAGAATACCGACTTAAGTACAAGAGGACTCACACTCTAACTCTCTATGATTTGAACCTCTCCTGTGAGTCATGTTTTTGTTTCCGCTGCTTCACTTCATGTTTACTGTATCCCTTGGACCTTCGTAATGACGATGAAACACAAAAATTGCATCCAAATTCAATACAAAATGCACAATGCCGACTTAAGTACGAGAGGACTGACACTCTAACTCTCTATGATTTGAACCTCTACTGTGAGTACAGTTTTTTATTCCGATGCTTCACTTCAGGTTTACTGTATCCCTTGGACCTTGTTATTGACGATGAAACACAGAAATTGTATCCGAATTTAATATAAAAGGCACAATGCCGACTTATGTACAAGAGGAATGACACTCTAACATTCTACGATTTGAACCTCTTCTGTGAGTGTAGTTTTAGATTTAGATGCTTGACTTCAGGTTTACTGTAACCATTGGACCTTCATATTGACGATGAAACACAGAAATTGCATCCGAATTTAATACAAAAGGCACAATGCCGACTTAAGTACAAGAGGACTAACACTCTAACTCTCTTTGATTGGAACCTCTCCTGTGAGTCCAGTTGTAGATTCCGATGCTTCACTTAAGGTTTACTGTATCCCTTGGACCTTCATATTGACGATGAAACACAGAAATTGCATCCGAATTTAATACAAAATGCACAATGCCGACTTAAGTACAAGAGGACTGACACTCTAACTCTCTATGATTTGAACCTCTACTGTGAGTACAGTTTTTTATTCCGATGCTTCACTTCAGGTTTACTGTATCCCTTGGACCTTCTTATTGACAATGAAACACAGAAATTGCATCCGAATTTAATACAAAAGGCACAATGCCGCCTTAAGTACAAGAGGACTGACACTCTAACTTTCGATGATTTGAACCTCTCCTGTGAGTCCAATTTTAGATTCCGATGCTTCACTTCTGGTTTACTGTATCCCTTGGACCTTCTTATTGACGATGAAACACAGAAATTGCATCCGAATTTAATGAAAATGGCACAATGCCGACTTAAGTACAAGAGGACTGACACTCTAACTTTCGATGATTTAAACCTCTCCTGTGAGTCCAGTTTTAGATTCCGATGCTTCACGTCAGGTTTACTGTATCCCTTGGACCTTCTTATTGACGATGAAACACAGAAATTGCATCCGAATTTAATACAAAAGGCACAATGCCGACTTAAGTACAAGAGGACTGACACCCTAACTTTCGATGATTTGAACCTCTCCTGTGAGTCTAGTTTTAGTTTCCGATGCTTCACTTCAGGTTTACTGTATCCCTTGGACCTTCTTATTAACGATGAAACACAGAAATTGCATCCGAATTTAATACAAAATGCACAATGCCGACTTAAGTACAAGAGGACTGACACTCTAATTTTCTATGATTTGAACCTCTTCCGTGGGTCCAGTTTCAGATTACGATGCTTCACTTCAGGTTTACTGTAACCCTTGGACATTCTTATTGACGGTGAAACACAGAAATTGCATCCGAATTTAATACAAAAGGCACAATGCCGACTTAAGTACAAGAGGACTGACACACTAACTTTCCACGATTTGAACCTCTCCTGTGAGTGCAGTTTTAGATTTCGATGCTTGACTTCAGGTTTACAGTAACCCTTGGACCTTCTTATTGACGATGAAACACAGAAATTGCATCCGAATTTAATACAAAAGGCACAATGCCGACTTAAGTACAAGAGTACTGACACTCTAACATTCTACGAATTGAACCTCTCCTGTGAGTGCAGTTTTAGATTTCGATGCTTGACTTCAGTTTTACTGTAACCCTTGGACCTTTATATTGACGATGAAACACAGAAATTGCATCCGAATTTAATACAAAAGGCACAATGCCGAATTAAGTACAAGAGGACCGACACTCTAACTCTCTATGATTGGAACCTCTCCTGTGAGTCCAGTTTTAGATTCCGATGCTTCACTTAAGGTTTACTGTATCCCTTGGATCTTCTTATTGACGATGAAACACAGAAATTGCATCCGAATTTAATACAAAATGCACAATGCCGACTTAAGTACAAGAGGACTGACACTAACTCTCTATGATTTGAACCTCTACTGTGAGTACAGTTTTTTATTCCGATGCTTCACTTCAGGTTTACTGTATCCTTTGGACCTTCTTATTGACGATGAAACACAGAAATTGCATCCGAATTTAATACAAAAGGCACAATGCCGCCTTAAGTACAAGAGGACTGACACTCTAACTTTCGATGATATGAACCTCTCCTGTGAGTCCAATTTTAGATTCCGATGCTTCACTTCTGGTTTACTGTATCCCTTGGACCTTCTTATTGACGATGAAACACAGAAATTGCATCCGAATTTAATGAAAATGGCACAATGCCGACTTAAGTACAAGAGGACTGACACTCTAACTTTCGATGATTTAAACCTCTCCTGTGAATCCAGTTTTAGATTCCGATGCTTCACTTCAGGTTTACTGTATCCCTTGGACCTTCTTATTGACGATGAAACACAGAAATTGCATCCGAATTTAATACAAAAGGCACAATGCCGACTTAAATACAAGTGGACTGACACCCTAACTTTCGATGATTTGAACCTCTCCTGTGAGTCCAGTTTTAGATTCCGATGCTTCACTTCAGGTTTGCTGTATCCCTTGGACCTTCTTATTAACGATGAAACACAGAATTTGCATCCGAATTTAATACAAAATGCACAATGCCGACTTAAGTACAAGAGGACTGACACTCTAATTTTCTATGATTTGAACCTCTTCCGTGGGTCCAGTTTGAGATTACGATGCTTCACTTCAGGTTTACTGTAACCCTTGGACATGCTTATTGACGGTGAAACACAGAAATTGCATCCCAATTTAATACAAAAGGCACAATGCCGACTTAAGTACAACAGGACTGACACTCTAACTTTCCACGATTTGAACCTCTCCTGTGAGTGCAGTTTTAGATTTCGATGCTTGACTTCAGGTTTACAGTAACCCTTGGACCTTCTTATTGACGATGAAACACAGAAATTGCATCCGAATTGAATACAAAAGGCACAATGCCGACTTAAGTACAAGAGGACTGACACTCTAACATTCTACGAATTGAACCTCTCCTGTGAGCACAGTTTTAGATTTCGATGCTTGACTTCAGTTTTACTGTAACCCTTGGACCTTTATATTGACGATGAAACACAGATTTGCATCCGAATTTAATACAAAAGGCACAATGCCGAATTAAGTACAAGATGACCGACACTCTAACTCTCTAAGATTGGAACCTCTCCTGTGAGTCCAGTTTTAGATTCCGATGCTTCACTTAAGGTTTACTGTATCCCTTGGATCTTTTTATTGACGATGAAACACAGAAATTGCATCCGAATTTAATACAAAATGCACAATGCCGACTTAAGTACAAGAGGACTGTCACTCTAACTCTCTACGATTTGAACCTCTACTGTGAGTACAGTTTTTGATTCCGATGCTTCACTTCAGGTTTACTGTATCCCTTGGACCTTCTTATTGACGATGAAACACAGAAAGTGCATCCGAATTTAATACAAAATGCACAATGCCGACTTAGGTACAAGAGGACTGAAACTCTAACATTCTATGATTTGAACATCCCCTGTGAGTATAGTTTTAGATTCTGATGCTTCACTTCAGGTTTACTGTATCCCTTGGACATTCTTATTGACGATAAAACACAGAAATTGCATCCGAATTTAATACAAAAGGCACAATACCGACTTAACTTTTTATGATTTGAACCTCTCCTGTGAGTCCACTTTTAGATTCCGATGCTTCACTTCAGGTTTACAGTATCCCTTGCACCTTCTTATTGACGATGAAACACAGAAATTGCATCCGAATGTAATACAAAAGGACTGACACTCTAACTCTCTACGTTTTGAACCTCTCCTGTGAGTCCAGTTTTATCTTCCGATGCTTCACTTTAATTTCACTGTATCCCTTGGACCTTCATATTGACGATGAAACATAGAAATTGCATCCGAATATAATACAAAAGGCAGAATACCGACTTAAGTACAAGAGGACTGACACTCTAACTCTCTATGATGTGTACCTCTCCTGTGAGTCAAGTTTTAGATTCCGATGCTTCACTTCAGGTTTACTGTATCCCTTAGACCTTCTTATTGGCGATGAAACACAGAAATTGCATCCGAATTTAATGAAAATGGCACAATGCCGACTTAAGTACAAGAGGACTGACACTCTAACTTTCGATGATTTAAACCTCTCCTGTGAGTCCAGTTTTAGATTACGATGCTTCACTTCAGGTTTACTGTATCCCTTGGACGTTCTTATTGACGATGAAACACAGAAATTGCATCCGAATTTAATACAAAAGGCACAATGCCGACTTAAGTACAAGAGGACTGACACTCTAACTCTCTATGATTTGAACCTCTCCTGTGAGTCCAGTTTTAGATTCTGATGCTTCACTTCAGGTTTACTGTATCCCTTGGACATTCTTATTGACGATGAAACACAGAAATTGCATCCGAATTTAATACAAAAGGTACAATGCCGACTTAACTTTTTATGATTTGAACCTCTCCTGTGAGTCCACTTTTTGATTCCGATGCTTCACTTCAGGTTTACTGTATCCCTTGGACCTTCTTATTGACGATGAAACACAGAAATTGCATCCGAATTTAATACAAAAGGCACAATGCCGACTTAAGTACAAGAGGACTGACACTCTAACTCTCTATGATTTGAACCTCTCCTGTGAGTCCAGTTTCAGATTGTGATGCTTCACTTCAGGTTTACTGTATCCCTTGGACCTTCTTATTGACGATGAAACACAGAAATTGCATCTAAATTCAATACAAAAGGCACAATGCCGACTTAAGTACGAGAGGACTGACACTCTAAATTTCGATTATTTGAACCTCTTCCGTGAGTCCAGTTTTAGATTCCGATGCTTCACTTCAGGTTTACTGTATCCCTTGGACCTTCGTATTGACGATGAAACACAGAAATTGCATCCGAATTTAATACAAAAGGCACAATACCGACTTAAGTACAAGAGGACTGACACTCTAATTTTTCGATGATTTTTAACCACTCCTGTGAGTCCAGAATTAGATTCCGATGCTTCACTTCAGATTTACTGTATCCCTTGGACCTTCTTCTTGATGATGAAACACAGCAATTGCATCCGAATTTAATACAAAAGGCTGAATGCTGACTTACGTACAAGTGGACTGACACTCTAACTCTCTCTGATTGGAACCTCTCCTGTGAGTCCAGTTTTAGATTCCGATGCTTCACTTCACGATTACTTATGTACAAGAGGAATGACACTCTAACATTCTACGATTTGAACCACTTCTGTGAGTGTAGTTTTAGATTTAGATGCTTGACTTCAGGTTTACTGTAACCATTGGACCTTCATATTGACGATGAAACACAGAAATTGCATCCGAATTTAATACAAAAGGCACAATGCCGACTTAAGTACAAGAGGACTGACACTCTAACTCTCTTTGATTGGAACCTCTCCTGTGAGTCCAGTTGTAGATTCCGATGCTTCACTTAAGGTTTACTGTATCCCTTGGACCTTCATATTGACGATGAAACACAGAAATTGCATCCGAATTTAATACAAAATGCACAATGCCGACTTAAGTACAAGAGGACTGACACTCTAACTCTCTATGATTTGAACCTCTACTGTGAGTACAGTTTTTTATTCCGATGCTTCACTTCAGGTTTACTGTATCCCTTGGACCTTCTTATTGACGATGAAACACAGATATTGCATCCGAATTTAATACAAAAGGCACAATGCCGCCTTAAGTACAAGAGGACTGACACTCTAACTTTCGATGATTTGAACCTCTCCTGTGAGTCCAATTTTAGATTCCGATGCTTCACTTCTGGTTTACTGTATCCCTTGGACCTTCTTATTGACGATGAAACACAGAAATTGCATCCGAATTTAATGAAAATGGCACAATGCCGACTTAAGTACAAGAGGACTGACACTCTAACTTTCGATGATTTAAACCTCTCCTGTGAGTCCAGTTTTAGATTCCGATGCTTCACGTCAGGTTTACTGTATCCCTTGGACCTTCTTATTGACGATGAAACACAGAAATTGCATCCGAATTTAATACAAAAGGCACAATGCCGACTTAAGTACAAGAGGACTGACACCCTAACTTTCGATGATTTGAACCTCTCCTGTGAGTCCAGTTTTAGTTTCCGATGCTTCACTTCAGGTTTACTGTATCCCTTGGACCTTCTTATTAACGATGAAACACAGAAATTGCATCCGAATTTAATACAAAAGGCAGAATACCGACTTAAGTACAAGAGGACTCACACTCTAACTCTCTATGATTTGAACCTCTCCTGTGAGTCATGTTTTTGTTTCCGCTGCTTCACTTCATGTTTACTGTATCCCTTGGACCTTCGTAATGACGATGAAACACAAAAATTGCATCCAAATTCAATACAAAAGGCACAATGCCGCCTTAAGTACAAGAGGACTGACACTCTAACTTTCGATGATTTGAACCTCTCCTGTGAGTCCAATTTTAGATTCCGATGCTTCACTTCTGGTTTACTGTATCCCTTGGACCTTCTTATTGACGATGAAACACAGAAATTGCATCCGAATTTAATGAAAATGGCACAATGCCGACTTAAGTACAAGAGGACTGACACCCTAACTTTCGATGATTTGAACCTCTCCTGTGAGTCCAGTTTTAGTTTCCAATGCTTCACTTCAGGTTTACTGTATCCCTTGGACCTTCTTATTAACGATGAAACACAGAAATTGCATCCGAATTTAATACAAAATGCACAATGCCGACTTAAGTACAAGAGGACTGACACTCTAATTTTCTATGATTTGAACCTCTTCCGTGGGTCCAGTTTCAGATTACGATGCTTCACTTCAGGTTTACTGTAACCCTTGGACATTCTTATTGACGGTGAAACACAGAAATTGCATCCGAATTTAATACAAAAGGCACAATGCCGACTTAACTACAAGAGGAGTGACACACTAACTTTCCACGATTTGAACCTCTCCTGTGAGTGCAGTTTTAGATTTCGATGCTTGACTTCAGGTTTACAGTAACCCTTGGACCTTCTTATTGACGATGAAACACAGAAATTGCATCCGAATTTAATACAAAAGGCACAATGCCGACTTAAGTACAAGAGGACTGACACTCTAACATTCTACGAATTGAACTTCTCCTGTGAGTGCAGTTTTAGATTTCGATGCTTGACATCAGTTTTACTGTAACCCTTGGACCTTTATATTGACGATGAAACACAGAAATTGCATCCGAATTTAATACAAAAGGCACAAAGCCGAATTAAGTACAAGAGGACCGACACTCTAACTCTCTATGATTGGAACCTCTCCTGTGAGTCCAGTTTTAGATTCCGATGCTTCACTTAAGGTTTACTGTATCCCTTGTATCTTCTTATTGACGATGAAACACAGAAATTGCATCCGAATTTAATACAAAATGCACAATGCCGACTTAAGTACAAGAGGACTGACACTAACTCTCTATGATTTGAACCTCTACTGTGAGTACAGTTTTTTATTCCGATGCTTCACTTCAGGTTTACTGTATCCTTTGGACCTTCTTATTGACGATGAAACACAGAAATTGCATCCGAATTTAATACAAAAGGCACAATGCCGCCTTAAGTACAAGAGGACTGACACTCTAACTTTCGATGATATGAACCTCTCCTGTGAGTCCAATTTTAGATTCCGATTCTTCACTTCTGGTTTACTGTATCCCTTGGACCTTCTTATTGACGATGAAACACAGAAATTGCATCCGAATTTAATGAAAATGGCACAATGCCGACTTAAGTACAAGAGGACTGACACTCTAACTTTCGATGATTTAAACCTCTCCTGTGAATCCAGTTTTAGATTCCGATGCTTCACTTCAGGTTTACTGTATCCCTTGGACCTTCTTATTGACGATGAAACACAGAAATTGCATCCGAATTTAATACAAAAGGCACAATGCCGACTTAAATACAAGTGGACTGACACCCTAACTTTCGATGATTTGAACCTCTCCTGTGAGTCCAGTTTTAGATTCCGATGCTTCACTTCAGGTTTGCTGTATCCCTTGGACCTTCTTATTAACGATGAAACACAGAATTTGCATCCGAATTTAATACAAAATGCACAATGCCGACTTAAGTACAAGAGGACTGACACTCTAATTTTCTATGATTTGAACCTCTTCCGTGGGTCCAGTTTGAGATTACGATGCTTCACTTCAGGTTTACTGTAACCCTTGGACATTCTTATTGACGGTGAAACACAGAAATTGCATCCCAATTTAATACAAAAGGCACAATGCCGACTTAAGTACAACAGGACTGACACTCTAACTTTCCACGATTTGAACCTCTCCTGTGAGTGCAGTTTTAGATTTCGATGCTTGACTTCAGGTTTACAGTAACCCTTGGACCTTCTTATTGACGATGAAACACAGAAATTGCATCCGAATTGAATACAAAAGGCACAATGCCGACTTAAGTACAAGAGGACTGACACTCTAACATTCTACGAATTGAACCTCTCCTGTGAGCACAGTTTTAGATTTCGATGCTTGACTTCAGTTTTACTGTAACCCTTGGACCTTTATATTGACGATGAAACACAGATTTGCATCCGAATTTAATACAAAAGGCACAATGCCGAATTAAGTACAAGATGACCGACACTCTAACTCTCTAAGATTGGAACCTCTCCTGTGAGTCCAGTTTTAGATTCCGATGCTTCACTTAAGGTTTACTGTATCCCTTGGATCTTTTTATTGACGATGAAACACAGAAATTGCATCCGAATTTAATACAAAATGCACAATGCCGACTTAAGTACAAGAGGACTGTCACTCTAACTCTCTATGATTTGAACCTCTACTGTGAGTACAGTTTTTGATTCCGATGCTTCACTTCAGGTTTACTGTATCCCTTGGACCTTCTTATTGACGATGAAACACAGAAATTGCATCCGAATTTAATACAAAATGCACAATGCCGACTTAGGTACAAGAGGACTGAAACTCTAACATTCTATGATTTGAACCTCCCCTGTGAGTATAGTTTTAGATTCTGATGCTTCACTTCAGGTTTACTGTATCCCTTGGACATTCTTATTGACGATAAAACACAGAAATTGCATCCGAATTTAATACAAAAGGCACAATACCGACTTAACTTTTTATGATTTGAACCTCTCCTGTGAGTCCACTTTTAGATTCCGATGCTTCACTTCAGGTTTACAGTATCCCTTGCACCTTCTTATTGACGATGAAACACAGAAATTGCATCCGAATTTAATACAAAAGGACTGACACTCTAACTCTCTACGTTTTGAACCTCTCCTGTGAGTCCAGTTTTATCTTCCGATGCTTCACTTTAGGTTCACTGTATCCCTTGGACCTTCATATTGACGATGAAACATAGAAATTGCATCCGAATATAATACAAAAGGCAGAATACCGACTTAAGTACAAGAGGACTGACACTCTAACTCTCTATGATGTGTACCTCTCCTGTGAGTCAAGTTTTAGATTCCGATGCTTCACTTCAGGTTTACTGTATCCCTTAGACCTTCTTATTGGCGATGAAACACAGAAATTGCATCCGAATTTAATGAAAATGGCACAATGCTGACTTAAGTACAAGAGGACTGACACTCTAACTTTCGATGATTTAAACCTCTCCTGTGAGTCCAGTTTTAGATTACGATGCTTCACTTCAGGTTTACTGTATCCCTTGGACGTTCTTATTGACGATGAAACACAGAAATTGCATCCGAATTTAATACAAAAGGCACAATGCCGACTTAAGTACAAGGGGACTGACACTCTAACTCTCTATGATTTGAACCTCTCCTGTGAGTCCAGTTTTAGATTCTGATGCTTCACTTCAGGTTTACTGTATCCCTTGGACATTCTTATTGACGATGAAACACAGAAATTGCATCCGAATTTAATACAAAAGGTACAATGCCGACTTAACTTTTTATGATTTGAACCTCTCCTGTGAGTCCACTTTTTGATTCCGATGCTTCACTTCAGGTTTACTGTATCCCTTGGACCTTCTTATTGACGATGAAACACAGAAATTGCATCCGAATTTAATACAAAAGGCACAATGCCGACTTAAGTACAAGAGGACTGACACTCTAACTCTCTATGATTTGAACCTCTCCAGTGAGTCCAGTTTCAGATTGTGATGCTTCACTTCAGGTTTACTGTATCCCTTGGACCTTCTTATTGACGATGAAACACAGAAATTGCATCTAAATTCAATACAAAAGGCACAATGCCGACTTAAGTACGAGAGGACTGACACTCTAAATTTCGATTATTTGTACCTCTTCCGTGAGTCCAGTTTTAGATTCCGATGCTTCACTTCAGGTTTACTGTATCCCTTGGACCTTCGTATTGACGATGAAACACAGAAATTGCATCCGAATTTAATACAAAAGGCACAATACCGACTTAAGTACAAGAGGACTGACACTCTAATTTTTCGATGATTTTTAACCACTCCTGTGAGTCCAGTTTTAGATTCCGATGCTTCACTTCAGATTTACTGTATCCCTTGGACCTTCTTCTTGATGATGAAACACAGCAATTGCATCCGAATTTAATACAAAAGGCAGAATGCTGACTTACGTACAAGTGGACTGACACTCTAACTCTCTCTGATTGGAACCTCTCCTGTGAGTCCAGTTTTAGATTCCGATGCTTCACTTCACGATTACTTATGTACAAGAGGAATGACACTCTAACATTCTACGATTTGAACCTCTTCTGTGAGTGTAGTTTTAGATTTAGATGCTTGACTTCAGGTTTACTGTAACCATTGGACCTTCATATTGACGATGAAACACAGAAATTGCATCCGAATTTAATACAAAAGGCACAATGCCGACTTAAGTACAAGAGGACTGACACTCTAACTCTCTATGATTTGAACCTCTCCTGTGAGTCATGTTTTTGTTTCCGCTGCTTCACTTCATGTTTACTGTATCCCTTGGACCTTCGTAATGACGATGAAACACAAAAATTGCATCCAAATTCAATACAAAATGCACAATGCCGACTTAAGTACGAGAGGACTGACACTCTAAATTTCGATTATTTGAACCTCTCCTGTGAGTCCAGTTTTAGATTCCGTTGCTTCACTTCAGATTTACTGTATTCCTTGGACATTCTTATTGACGGTGAAACACAGAAATTGCATCCGAATTTAATACAAAAGGCACAATGCCGACTTAAGTACAAGAGGACTGACCCTCTAACTTTCTACGATTTGAACCTCTCCTGTGAGTGCAGTTTTAGATTTCGACGCTTGACTTCAGGTTTACTGTAACCCTTGGACCTTCTTATTGATGATGAAACACAGAAATTGCATCCGAATTTAATACAAAAGGCACAATGCCGACTTAAGTACAAGCGGACTGACACTCTAACTCTCTCTAATTGGAACCTCTCCTGTGAGTCCAGTTTTAGATTCCGATGCTTCACTTCACGTTTACTGTATCCCTTGGACCTTGTTATTGACGATGAAACACAGAAATTGTATCCGAATTTAATATAAAAGGCACAATGCCGACTTATGTACAAGAGGAATGACACTCTAACATTCTACGATTTGAACCTCTTCTGTGAGTGTAGTTTTAGATTTAGATGCTTGACTTCAGGTTTACTGTAACCATTGGACCTTCATATTGACGATGAAACACAGAAATTGCATCCGAATTTAATACAAAAGGCACAATGCCGACTTAAGTACAAGAGGACTGACACTCTAACTCTCTTTGATTGGAACCTCTCCTGTGAGTCCAGTTGTAGATTCCGATGCTTCACTTAAGGTTTACTGTATCCCTTGGACCTTCATATTGACGATGAAACACAGAAATTGCATCCGAATTTAATACAAAATGCACAATGCCGACTTAAGTACAAGAGGACTGACACTCTAACACTCTATGATTTGAACCTCTACTGTGAGTACAGTTTTTTATTCCGATGCTTCACTTCAGGTTTACTGTATCCCTTGGACCTTCTTATTGACGATGAAACACAGAAATTGCATCCGAACTTAATACAAAAGGCACAATGCCGCCTTAAGTACAAGAGGACTGACACTCTAACTTTCGATGATTTGAACCTCTCCTGTGAGTCCAATTTTGAGATTCCGATGCTTCACTTCTGGTTTACTGTATCCCTTGGACCTTCTTATTGACGATGAAACACAGAAATTGCATTCGAATTTAATGAAAATGGCACAATGCCGACTTAAGTACAAGAGGACTGACAATCTAACTTTCGATGATTTAAACCTCTCCTGTGAGTCCAGTTTTAGATTCCGATGCTTCACGTCAGGTTTACTGTATCCCTTGGACCTTCTTATTGATGATGAAACACAGAAATTGCATCCGAATTTAATACAAAAGGCACAATGCCGACTTAAGTACAAGAGGACTGACACCTAACTTTCGATGATTTGAACCTCTCCTGTGAGTCCAGTTTTAGTTTCCGATGCTTCACTTCAGGTTTACTGTATCCCTTGGACCTTCTTATTAACGATGAAACACAGAAATTGCATCCGAATTTAATACAAAATGCACAATGCCGACTTAAGTACAAGAGGACTGACACTCTAATTTTCTATGATTTGAACCTCTTCCGTGGGTCCAGTTTCAGATTACGATGCTTCACTTCAGGTTTACTGTAACCCTTGGACATTCTTATTGACGGTGAAACACAGAAATTGCATCCGAATTTAATACAAAATGCACAATGCCGACTTAAGTACAAGAGGACTGACACACTAACTTTCCACGATTTGAACCTCTCCTGTGAGTGCAGTTTTAGATTTCGATGCTTGACTTCAGGTTTACAGTAACCCTTGGACCTTCTTATTGACGATGAAACACAGAAATTGCATCCGAATTTAATACAAAAGGCACAATGCCGACTTAAGTACAAGAGGACTGACACTCTAACATTCTACGAATTGAACCTCTCCTGTGAGTGCAGTTTTAGATTTCGATGCTTGACTTCAGTTTTACTGTAACCCTTGGACCTTTATATTGACGATGAAACACAGAAATTGCATCCGAATTTAATACAAAAGGCACAATGCCGAATTAAGTACAAGAGGACCGACACTCTAACTCTCTATGATTGGAACCTCTCCTGTGAGTCCAGTTTTAGATTCCGATGCTTCACTTAAGGTTTACTGTATCCCTTGGATCTTCTTATTGACGATGAAACACAGAAATTGCATCCGAATTTAATACAAAATGCACAATGCCGACTTAAGTACAAGAGGACTGACACTAACTCTCTATGATTTGAACCTCTACTGTGAGTACAGTTTTTTATTCCGATGCTTCACTTCAGGTTTACTGTATCCCTTGGACCTTCTTATTGACGATGAAACACAGAAATTGCATCCGAATTTAATACAAAATGCACAATGCCGACTTAGGTACAAGAGGACTGAAACTCTAACATTCTATGATTTGAACCTCCCCTGTGAGTATAGTTTTAGATTCTGATGCTTCTCTTCAGGTTTACTGTATCCCTTGGACATTCTTATTGACGATAAAACACAGAAATTGCATCCGAATTTAATACAAAAGGCACAATACCGACTTAACTTTTTATGATTTGAACCTCTCCTGTGAGT